>NC_081552.1:226901864-227266864 GCF_963082655.1 Stomoxys calcitrans | reverse complement strand
CCTCACCCATAGGATGCGGATATACTAATTTTGTCATTTCGCATCGAAATATTGATCTGAGACCCAACAAAGTATGTATATTCCAGATCGTATTCACATTCTAAGTCGACTTAGCCTCGTTAAATTCTAAGATGTTTTAACGATGCCCATGCGTCTGTCCGTCCGCGACCAATTTTCGGCAGTGGTGGAAAACGGTGAAACGAAAAAGTCCAGCTCGACGGCACGTCACAGGGGGGTATTTTATCGCAACTTCTATGGGTGACCACCATAAATGACATATTACGGATGCTGACTGTGGAGGGATTTGAAACTGTCTGCTATGCAGACGATGTTATTATAATTCTTAGGGGTATGAATTCGAACCACCTATGCAGGTAGGCCGAAAGGGTCTTGCGTATGGCATAATGACTGGGGTAGACACAGGAGTCTTAATGTTAACTCAGAGAAAACTGAAATCTGTCTGTTCACGAGGAAGACGCACAACGTTTTCTCAAAAGAAGGCTTTGGATATCTGACAAGGCTAAATACTTAGGAGTGATCTTTGGCAAGAAACGGAATGCGACTTACAGCAATGAGAGAATGGATAGAGGATAGGCGGAAGTCACACCATCGCAATATAGTCGAGGCGACTATAGGAAACCAAAAGGTAATGCAATACCAATCGGATCTCATACCTGAGACGACACACAGTGGGATGCGATAAAAAGTAAGTGGAAATAAGTCTGCCATTTTGGAACGCATAGAGATACCTTCATGAAATTTTACATGGTTATAGCTGAGATGTTATTCAGTTTATATGCGATTTCAGGGCCCTAGAAGTCCCAGGGGTGGGCCTTCAAAGTTGGTCACCTTGGACCTACAAAATTTTTTCGGGCTGTTAAAAGCGCATTTATGGTACGATTTTCAAAATACACAAAAAATACACTTTTGTGAAAAATAAAATTTTAAATGAAAACAAGTAAGAGCCTGCTAAATTTGGCCGCGCAAAATCTTATATACCCTCCACCATTGATCGCATTTGTCGAGTTCTATGTGCGGTATCACTTTTTAGGCAAACAAAGAATATTGAATAAGAACTGTTATGCTATTGGAGCTATATCAAGTTATAGTCCGATTCGGACCATATATGAATGCTGAACATTGTAGAAGTCATTGTGTAATATTTCAGTTCAATCGGATAAGAATTGCGCCTTGTAGGGGCTCAAGAAACAAAATCAGGAGATAGGATTATATGGGAGCTGTATCAAGCTATTGATCGATTCAGACCATATTAGACACGTTGGAGGCCATGAGAGAAGTCGTTGTACAAAATTTCAGCCAAATCGGATGAGAGTTATGTCCTCTAGAGGCTCAGGAAATCAAGATCCCAGATAGGTTTATATGACAGTTATATCAAGTTATATACCGATTTACGCCATACTTAGAACAGTTATTGGAAGTCATACCAAGACATCTCATGCAAAATTTCATCCAAATCGGATGAGAATTGCGCGCTCAATTGGCTCAAGCAGTAAAGACGCTAGATCGGTTTATATGACTGCTATACCAGATTATAAACCGATTTCAACTATACTCAACACAGTTGTTGCAAGTGATAACAAAATACTTCATGCAAAATTTCAGCCAAATCGGATGAGAATTGCGCCCTCTAGAGGCTCAAGAAGTCAAGACCCAAGATCGGTTTATATGGCAGTTATATCAAGTTCTATACCGATTTACGCCATACTTAGCACAGTTATTGAAAGTCATAACAAGAAATCTCATGAAAAATTTCAGCAAAATCGGATGAGAATTGCGCGCTCTATTGGCTCAAGAAGTCAAGATACAAGATCGGTTTATATGACAGCTATACCAGATTATGAACCGATGTCAACTATAGTTAACACAGTTGTTGGAAGTGATACCAAAACACTACGTGCAAAATTTCAGTTAAATCGGACGAGGATTGTGCCCTCTAGAGGCTCAAGAAGTCAAGACCCCTGATCGGTTTATATGGCAGCTATATCAAAACATGGACTGAATAAAACCATACTTAGCGTAGTTGTTGGTAGTGCTACCAAGCCACTACGTGCAAAATTTCAATAAAATCGGATAAGAATTGCGCACTCTATAGGCTCAAGAAGTCAAGACCCAAGATCGGTTTATATGGCAGATATATCAAACCATGGACTGAATAAAACCATACTTAGCGTAGTTGTTGGTAGTGCTACCAAGCCACTACGTGTAAAATTTCAGTCGAATCGGATGAAAATTGTGCCCTCTAGAGGCTCAAGAAGTCAAGACCCAAGAGAGGTTTATATGGCAGCTATATCAAAATATGGACCGATATGGCCCATTTACAATACCAACCGACCTACACTAATAAAGAGTGTTTTTGCAAAATTTCAAGCGGCTAGCTTTATTCCTTCGAAAGTTGGCGTGCTTTCGACAGACAGACGGACGGATATGGCTAGATCGACTTGACGATCAAGAATATATATACTTTATAGGGTCTTAGAAGCATATTTCGAGGTGTTACAAACAGAATGACGAAATTAGTAAACCCCCATCCTAGGGTGGAGGGTATAATGACATAAAACCGAAACTACTACAGATGTCGTTCTAATTTTTCACATGTAATCCTGTAAATGAATATCCTTTAAAAAAAATGGGTCGGATCTATGGGTGACCACCATATATTACCTATTACGGATGCTGGCTGAGGAGGGATTTGAACCCTTTTGCTATGCAGACGATGTTATACTACTTCTAAAGGGTAAGAATCCGAAACAGCTTTGCAGAGACGAATGTGATCTTGCTAGACTGGGCTAGACCTAGGGATATTAAAGTTAACCCAGAGAAGACTGAAAACTTCCTGTTCCCGAGGAAGGTGTGCCAATTTGACGCACCACGTATTCTCAACAGAACGATTTCGATATCTAATCAGGTTAAATACTTAGGAGTGAACTTGGACAAGAAACAGAATTGAAGCTGTCACATTCGGGAGAGTACCGTGAAGCTAACACATCTTGGGTCCCATGCAGACGGGCCGTAGGCGCGAAATGGGGCCTGAATCCGAGGACCAATCATAGTTACGCTTTAGTAGTTTGGTTGCCTGCGATGAAATGTAATGTAATGATGGATGGTAAGGATGATACAACAGGTTCAGAGAAAATGATGTCTGGACATGGACTGAGCCCATAGACATGCAGATCAAGTATGAGACATTCACTGCGGCTATGAGACTTAAAGCAATGGGAGAATGGATAGAGGATAGGGGCAGGTCACACCATCGCAGTATAGTCGAGGCGACGTTAAGAAACCTGAAGGAAATTAGATAGGTATTGGATCTGATAACGGAGACGACACTTGGGCTCGAGTACAAGGCACTGCGGCATTACTGCCATCTGCACAGTCTTGAACTGACGGAACTCTAATATTGCCATCTGGAAGATCATGCTACACGTGGATGGATCAAATCTAGCGGACAGAGTGGGTCTGGTGTTTACCACCTATCCTAAACTAACCTTATCTTCTATGACCTCTTCCATGTGTAAGGATTTTGGTCGAAATTGTTTCAGATGGAGGACAGAGTGGGACTGGTGTTTACCATCTATCCTAATCTAAACTTATCTTCTATGACCTCTACCATGTGTAAGGATTTTAGTCGAAATAATTTCAGATATAGAAAAGGTCACCATATATATGTGTGTCTATGGTCCAATTTTGAATAATTTGCCATATATAGCGTCCATATAATGAAATCACCCAGGGGTAGGTATAATCAAATCACCCAGGGGTAGGGTAGGTGAAGAGTGTTACTATACTTAATTTTAATACCCTCCACCATAGGATGGGGGTATACCAATTTCGTCATTCTGTTTGTAACACCTCAAAATATTCGTTTAAGACCCTATAAAGTACAGATATTCTTGATCGTTGTGACATTTTAAGTCGATCTAGCCATGTACGTCCGTTTGTCCGTCCGTCTGTCTGTCGAAAGCACGCTAACTTTCGAAGTAGTTAAGCTAGCAGCTTGAAATTTTGCACAAATGCTTTTTATTAGTGTAGGTCGGTTGAGCTTGTAAATGGGCCAAATCAGTCCATGTTTTGATATAGCTGCCATATAAACCGATCTGGGGTCTTGACTTCTTGAGTCTCTAGAGGGCGCAATTCTTGTTCGATTTGACTGAAATTGTGCGCGTGATGTTTCGGTATCACTTCCAACAACTGCGCTGAGTGTGGTTCAAGTCGGTCCATGTGTTGATATAGCTGCCATATAAACCGAACTGGGGTCTTGACTTCTTGAGCCTCTAGAGGGCACAATCCTCATCCGATTTGACTGAAATTTTGCACGTAGTGTTTTGGTATCACTTCCAACAACTGTGTTGTGTATAGTTGAAATCGGTTCATAATATGGTATAGCTGTTATATAAACCGATCTGCGGTCTTGACTATTTGAGCCTCTAGAGTGCGCAAATCTTATCCGATTGGAATGAAATTTTGCACCACGCGTTTTGTTATGAAATCCAACAACTCTGCCAAGTATGGTTCAAATCAGTTCATAACCTGATCTAGCAGCCATATAAACCGATCTGGGATCTTGACTTCTTGAGCCTCTAGAGGGCGCAATTATCATCCGATTTGGCAGAAATTTTTTACAACGGCTTCTCTAATGGCCATCAACATACGTGTCTAATATGGTCTGAATCGATCAATGGCTTGATACAGCTCCCATATAAACCGATCTCCCGATTTTGCTTCTTGAGCCCCTACAAGGCGCAATTCTTATCCGAATGAACTGAATTATTACACAATATTACTGACAATGTTAAGCATTTATTTATGGTCCGAATCGGACTACAACTTGATGTAGTTCCAATAGCATAACAGTTCTTATTCAATATTCTTTGTTTGCCTAAAAAGAGATGCTGCGCATGGTACTCGACAAATGTGACCCATGGTTGAGGGTATATAAGATTCGGCCCGGCCGAATTTAGCATGCTCTTATTTGTTTTGTCTAATACTTATTTTGAATTTTATTACAGAACTATTAGAACGCTCTTTTGAAGTTTGCATCGAATATGGATATTTAATCAAAGCATGGTTCCTAAACCATTTCTGTGTGTTTAGTATGGATGCTGAATTTAATGAACAATTGCTTGCCAGTTCCAGAACTATCACAAAAGATAAGTTGTACGATATGTTAAAGCCATGGCTGGGAACCGGTCTAATAATAAGTAGCGGTGATAAATGGCATGCACGTCGCAAGATAATCACACGCACATTCCATTTTACAATATTGGAGCAATTTCTAGAAATTTTTGAGCGACAATCATCCATATTGGTGGAAAATTTAAGTGAAAAAGCTGATGGGAAGACGCCTTTCAATATAGCACCCTACATATCTGCGGCAACTTTGGACATCATTGCAGAAACAGCCATGGGAGTTGAAGTGAATGCGCAAATTGACAAAAATGTCCCATATACATCAGCAGTGGCAGAGTGAGTATTGTGCGCTAGGAAAATTCCTAGACATTGAAAGAAATTGTCTAAATAATATGGTAATTTTTTTTCGTAGAATGTTGGAGATGATGTCTTGGCGCTTCCTTTATGTACATTTACACAGCGATTTGATATTCTCCATTCTCTATCCATTCAAAAAACTACGGCAGACCAAACTTATCAAACTAATGCATAGCTTTGCTCGAGGAGTCATAGGCAACAGGCGTAAAACATTGGAAAATAGTTTAAATGCCCAGCAATCAGTTGCCAATGAGAATGATGTAGACGATATTGGCCGCAGGAAACACAAAGCCCTATTGGATGTATTGCTACAGTCGTCCATTGAAGGCCAGTCCTTGACAGATGAGGATATTCGTGAGGAAGTGGATACATTCATGTTCGCAGGTCAGGACACCACTTCAACGGCCCTTGGCTTTACGTTGCATTTGTTGGCTCGCCACCCCAAAGTTCAACAGAAAGTTGTTGATGAATTAAATCAAATTTATGGAGAAAATAATCCCCTGGACTTTACTTTAATGAATCTAAACAAACTGAAGTATATGGAGCATGTAATCAAGGAGTCAATGCGTTTATACCCACCCATACCTCTAATAGGACGTGAAATCACTGAAGATTTCAAATACAGTAACTACTATACCATCTGAATTATACCCACCACCGAAGGATGGGGGCATACTCATTTTGTCATTCCGTTAGCAACACATCGAAATATCCATTTCCGGCCCTATAAGTATATATATTCTTGATCAGCATAAATACCTAAGACGATCGAGCCATTTTCGTCTGTCTGTCTGTTGAAATCACGCTACAGTCTTTCAAAATAGAGGTACTGAGCTGAAACTTTGCACTGATTCTTTTTTCGTCCACGAACATTTTAAGTTCGAAGATAGACTACATCGGACTATATCTTGATATAGCCCCCATATAGACCGATACGCCGAATTAGGGTCTTAGGCCCATAAAAGCCACATTTATTATCCGATTTCGCTGAAATTTGGTACAGTGAGTTGTGTGAGGCCCTTCGACATCCTACGTTAATTTGGCCCAGATCGGTCCAGATTTGGATATAGCTGCCAAATAGACCGATCTCTCAATTTAAGGTTTTGGGCCCATAGAAGCCGTATTTACTATCCGATATCGCCGAGATTTGGGACAGTGAGCTGTATTGAGCCCTTTGACATACTTCTGCTATATGGCACAGATCGGTCTAGATTTGGATATAGCTGCCATATAGACCGATCTCTCGATTTAAGGTTTTAGGACCATAAAATGCGCACTTATTGCCGGATTACGCCGAAATTTAGGACAGAGAGTTATGTTAAGCCCATCGACATACTTCTGCAATATGGTGGAGATCGGTCCAGATTTGGAGATAGCTGCCACATAGACCGATCTTTCGATTTAAGGCTTTGGGCCCCTAAAGTGCGCATTTATTGCCGGATTACGCCAAAATTTGGGACAGTGAGTTGTGTTGGGCCCTTCGACATTCTTCTTCAATTTGGCCCAAAGCGTTCCAGACTTGTTTATAGTTGCCATATAGGCCGATATCTCGATTTAAAGTCTTGGCCTCATAAAAGGCGCAATTACAATCCGATTTCACTGAAATTTGACACAGTGACTTTCCGCATTTTTCACCGAATTTTTACGAAAGGTGGCTTACATATATACCCGAGGTGGTGGGTATCCAAAGTTCGGCCCGGCCGAAAATAATGCTTTTTTATTTTGAATTTAATTGGGAACTTTTTATTTTTACTCCTGTTTTAGCTCATTCGCGTGTGGGCGATGGTGTATTGCTAGCTGGCACACAAGTTATTGTATCCATTTTCAATACCATGAGACAACCTGATATATTTGAGAATCCTGCAGAGTTTATACCCGAACGCCATGAATCAACAAACGTCGCAAATGCTTACTCCTACATACCTTTTAGTGCTGGACCTCGAAATTGCATTGGCCAGAAATATGCCATGTATGAAATGAAAGTTCTCATTAGCAAAATTCTTCGTGAATATGAACTATTACCCTTGGGACCCGATGTTAGACCTATAATTGGTATAGTTATGCGTTCTGACACAGGAATGCAGTTGGGACTTAAAAGAAGAGATTTGTCTTAGAACTGTTGTTTTATGAAATAATCTTAACTATGAATAAAATTGGATCAGAAAGCAAGTAAGAAGAGCTAAAAGCCGAGCCGAGTCGACTGTATAATACCCTACACCAACAAGTCTGAGTACTACTCATAAGCAAAGGCGGGAGCATGTAAAATTCTGCAACGATCCCAACAAAATATTGCTGTTATCATAATAGTGCATATCGGATGAGAAATATATATGGAAGCTATAGCTAAATCTGGGCCGATTTTAAGGAAATCAAACAAGCAACGGCGTGTTAAGTTCAGCCGGGCCAAATCTTATATACCCTCCACCTCCATCTCTTTATGGGCAAACAAAGGATAATGGAAAAGAATTGCCAAATTTCAGCCAAATTGGATAATAATTGAACCCTCTAGAAGCTCAAGAATTCAAGATCCGAAATCGGTTTATATGGCAGCTATATAAGGTTATGAACCGATTCGGACCACACTTAGCACAGTTGCTGATGGTCAATCCAAAACATTTTGTATAGAATTTCAGCCAAATCGCATAATTACTGCGCCCCATACATCCTCTCAAGAAGTCAAGACCCGAGATAGGTTTTTGTGGGAGTTATATAAGGTTATGAACCGATTTAGACCATACTAATCTAGTCATTCCGTTTGTAACACCTCGAAATATAGATCTAGAACCCCATAAAGTATATATTGGGTTGCCCAAAAAGTAATTGCGGATTTTTCATATAGTCGGCGTTGACAAATTTTTTCACAGCTTGTGACTCTGTAATTGCATTCTTTCTTCTGTCAGTTATCAGCTGTTACTTTTAGCTTGCTTTATAAAAAAAGTGTAAAAAAAGTATATTTGATTAAAGTTCATTCTAAGTTTTATTAAAAATGCATTAACTTTCTTTTAAAAAATCCGCAATTACTTTTTGGGCAACCTAATATATTCTTCGAACTAGTCATGTCCGCCCATCCGTCTGTCTGTCGCAATCAGCTAGCGCTTGAAATTTCCCACAAATACTTTATATTGATGTAGCTCGTTGGGGATTGCAAATGGGTCATATCGGTTTAGATTTGGATATAGCTCCCTTATTAACCGATCTCCCGTTTGGACTTCTTGAGCCAATGGAACCCACAATTTTTGCCCGATTTGGCTGAAATTTTGCACATAGTGTTCTGTTATGACTTCCAACAACTGTGCCTAGTACAGTGCCCAGTAAAGTTACTGTGGGTTTGGTAAGGTTGAAAAGAGGGTGCAGATATTTATCCTCCCCATGCCACTATTAATCCGCCCCATGCCACTATTCACCTAAGCCAGTAATTGGTTTTTTTTGCGCTCTATTTGAGCCTCATATTTCGATGATCAGTAAATAATTGCTGTTTGTGGGGTGTTTTGGGGAAGGGGTATATCCCCAGAGAATTTGTTCCGAATGTAGGTATCAATTGGTATGGGTATCCCTTTCCCAATACCTTTCATTTGAGCCCCACATTGACATGGGAGGTAAATATGTCCGATTAAGGGGTGTTTTGGGGGGCGGTCCCCAAGCACTTAGCCCTGAAAATATATGAGCATCGTGATCTACTCCCAAATATCATTTATTTGAACCCTATGTTGCCAGTGGCCTCAAAATTGGATATCAAATTCGATTCCTAATCTCAAATACCTTTCATTTAAACCCCTATTGGAAAAGTCGGCAAATATGTGTGTAAGTATGTATGGGCCCATAAAACAGTCAATATCGAGCTCCACTCTCTTTAAGACCAAAATTGGCTAGGTGAGCAAATACGTCCTTTATGGGGTTGGAACGTCACCTAGACAGTTGGTGCCGAATGTTAATATCAGACTCCCAAATACCTATCATTTGAGCCCCATATTTCAATAGTCGACAAACATGTTCGCTTTGGAGGGATGTTTTGGGGGATGGAGCGGCCACTCATTTACTTCGCCTTGAAAATATATATCAGATTCGTGTTGTAAATACTATAAAATACCTCTTGAGTCCCATATTGCCGTGGTCTACAAATACGTCCTACATGGGTGGTGTTATGTGTGTGGCCCCGCAGACACTTTTTCCCGAATATTAATATCAGATTCGCGCTTAACTACCAAAGACCTTTCATATGAGACCCATATTGCTATGGTCGTAAAATTGTCCTCTTTGGGGGTTTTTTTGGGGAGGGGAGGCCCCCCAAACAATTGGTCCCACATTTGGATGTAAGATTCGTATTCTACACCCAAATACCTTTTATTTGAACCCCATATTGCCATTGGTCATAAATAAGACCTGTTTTAGGGTACTTTGGAGAAGTGATGGACCCCCAGAAACTTGGTTCCACATTTGAATATCAGATTCGTATTCTACCTTTCATTTGAGTCCCATATTGCTATGGTCGGTAAATATGTCCGATTTAGGGGTGTTTTGGTGGATGGGGTGATCCCCCTAACACCTAGTCTGACAATTGGATATCAGATACGTTTTCCAATTTTAAATACCTTTCATTTGAGTCCCATATTGTGGTGATTGGTCTATATACATATTTGGTAGGTTTTGGGGTGGGGCGCCCCCCTAGGTACCCCATCCGAAGTTTGGATACCAAATTTTGAATTTTAGGGTACTATATGAGAGCACACAAAATTTCGCTTAAATCGCACCATCCATCTCTGAAATCTGGCGTTTCTGAAAATTAGGGTAAGGGGGAGAGTCCGGCCCCCCTTCAGATATCAAAAAATGTAGTACCCTATTCTCACTACGGGATCATTATGCACCATCTATGAAAATTTGAAGAAAATCGGTTAAGCCGTTTCTGAGTCTATAAGGAACACACAAACAAACAAACAAGCAAACAAACCTACAAACAAACACAAATTAATTTTTATACCCACCACCATAGGATAGGGGTATACTAATTTCGTCATTATGTTTATAACTCCTCGAAATATTCGTCTAAGGCCCCATAAAGTATATATATTCTTTATCGTCATGACAATTTAAGTCGAACTAGCCATGTCCGTCCGTCTGTGTGCCGAAAGACGCTAACTTTCGAAGGAGTAAAACTAGCCGCTTGAAATTTTGCACAAATACTTCTTATTAGTGTAGGTCGGTTGGTATTGTAAATGGGCCATATCGGTCCATGTTTTGATATAGCTGCCATATAAACCGATATTGGGTCTTGACTTCTTGAGCCTCTAGAGTGCGCAATTCTTATCCGATTGGAATGAAATTTTGAACGACGTGTTTTGTTATGATATCCAGCAATTGTGCCAAGTATGGTTCAAATCGGTCCATTACCTGATATAGCCGCCATATAAACCGATCTTGGGTCTTGACTTCTTGAGCTTCTAGACTGTGCAATTCTTGTCCGATTTGGATGAAATTTTGCATGAGGTGTTTTATTATGACTTCCAAAAACTGTTCTGGGTATGGTTTGAAATCGGTCCATAACCTGATATAGCTGTCATATAAACCTATCTGAGGTCTTGGCTTCTTGAGCGTCTAGAGTGCGCAATTCCTATCCGATTTGGCAGAAATTTTGCACGACGTGTTTTGTTATGACCTCCATTAACTGTGTTAAGAATAGTTCAAATCGGTCTATAATCTGATATAGCTGCCATATAAACGATCTGGGGTCTTGACTTCTTGAGCTACTAAAGGGCGCAATTATTATCCGATTTATCTGAAATTTTGCATGAGGTATTTTGTTATAACTTTCAACAACTGTGCTAAGAATAGTTCAAATCGGTCCATAACCTGATATAGCTGCCATATAAACCAATATCGGATATTGACTTCTTGAGCCACCAGAGGGCGCAATTATTATCCGATTTAGCTGAAATTTTGCATGAGGTGTTTTGTTATAACTTTCAACAACTGTGCTAAGAGTAGTTCAAATCGGTCCATAACCTGATATAGCTGCCATGTAAACCAATATGGGATCTTGACTTCTTGAGCCTCTAAAGGACGCAAGTATTACCCGATTTGGCTAAAATTTTGCACAACGGCTTCTCTCATGACCTTTAACATACGTGTCGAGTATGGCATTCATCGTTTTATAGCCTAATGCAGCTCACATATAAACCGATCTCCCTATTTTACTTCTTCAGCCTCTAAAGTGCGCAATTCTTACTAGATTTGGCTGACATTTTACACAATGACTTCTTCTATGGTATCCAATATTCAGTTCAATTATGGTCCGAAATGAACATTTACTTGATATTTTCCAATAACATAGCAATTATTTTCTTTATCCTTTGTTTGCCTAAAAAGAGATACCGTGGCAAGAACTCGACAAATGAGATCCATGGTGGAGGGTGTATAAGATTCGGCCCGGCCGAACTTAGCACGCTTTTATTTGTTATATATAAGAAGAATGTCCATATAATATTTTACTCTGGATAAAACTTCAAGGATAGGGGGTTTATTCATTTAGTCATTCCGTTTGCAACACATCGAAATATCCCTTTGCGACCCTACAAATGTCGGATCGTCGTAAAATTCTAAGGCGATTTAACCATGTCCGTGTTTCTGTCCGTCCGTTAGTCTGTCCGTCCGTCCTTCTGTTGTAATCACTCTAAAGCCTTCAAAAAGTGAGTTATTTCGCTGAAATTTATCACAAATAACTATTTTTGCTGCACGCAGGTTAAGTTTTTGAACGAGTCAAATCAACCTATATTTGGATATAGCTGCCATATAGACGGATCTTCCGATAAAGGGTCCAAGGCCCATAAAAGCTGCATTTATTACCCAATTTCGCTGAAATTTAAAACAATAAGTTGTTTTAAGCCTCCCGACATCCGCTCTAAATATCGTTTAGATCGGACTATATTTAGATATAGCTGTGATAGAAACCGATCTGCCGGTTAAGGGTCTAAGGCCCATAAAAGCTGCATTTATTACCCATTGTCGCGGAAATTTTAAATAGTGAGTTATTTTAAGTCCTAATATCAGACCCAAATATGGTAAAGATCGGACTTTATTAAGATGTAGCTGCCAGATAGACCGATCTGCCGGTTAAGGTAAGGCCCATTAAAGCTGCATTTTTAACCCGATTTCGCTGAAATTTGAAACAGTGGGTTGTTTTAAGCCTCCCGACATCCGATATTATTTGCATAAAGCTGTCATATAGACCGATCTTCCAGTTCATGGTCTTAATCCCATAAAAGTGGATTTATTGCCAGACTTCGTTAAAACTGTTATAATAAAAACAGGATGATTATTATGTCCTTGGTGGTGGGTATCCAAAGTTCGGCTCAGCCGATCTTAAGGAGTTTTTAATTCTATTTTTTATTTGGTATAGGCCAAACCGATTTTCTTGAAATTTTCACTGATTGTGGCGAGTAGTCTGGAAGGTACAATAGGTGGAAGGGCGAACCCTACAGTTGGGTCGCCCAGCCCCAATACAGACATATTGGACGTACATATCAATATAGGATTCAAATGAAAAGTATTCGGGAGTAGACTACGAATATGACATAACAAATGAGGTCCAACTTATAAACGGCCGAACCGATTTTCTTGAAATTTTCACAAATTGTGGCGACAATAGGTGGAAGGGCGAACCCTTCAGTTGGGTCGCCCAGCCCCAAAACAAATAGACATATTGGACGTACATGTCAATAAAGGTCTCAAATGAAAAGTATTTATTAGGGTGGAGACTACGCATATTGACATAACATATGAGGTCCAAGTAATTGGAGATCAACCCACCCCAAAAAGCGCACCGCCACCCAAATGGCAATAATTCATTTATTTATTTATTTCCATGTTCACTTATATCTATCTATCTGGGAGCCCATTAAGAACATGACATTAAACTTTGTGTCCAAGAATGTAGGTGGTGTCTTACCTCCTAAATTCGCCTCCAATAGGTTATTTGACCCATTAAAACAATGGGGGTTCAAGTGATAGATATTTTTGAGTGGAGTGCGTTATTCAAATTTGTACTTAAATGGCAGATGGGGTGTGGCGTCCAATCCTCATACAGACACCCTACACCAAACGGCTGCATACACCAATCATGACAATATGGGGTTCAAATGAAAGGTATATTAGGCTGCGTACTGCGAATCTGATATCTGATATTCACCACCTCACCCCAAAACAGCAATCAATTATAATGAGCTAACAGGACACTCTGTGATTTGGGGACACAAATAAATGTAGGCCGTCAAGCCCCCAACATTATGACGATTCAATGAGCATTATAGGGAGAACTGCAAATCTTATGTCAAGATGGCTACAATTTATGGCTTATCGATAAGGAGCCTTCTTTTCCTAGACAGGTCCAAACGAGGTGTTGCTGGGCAACACTTTCTTGTTAAAAATTTTGCGTGGATCAATTACTATCACCCCCGTATCAAATATATAGACTGAAAAATTAGTTTCTAGCACAGAAAATCGTTTGTTTTATATGACAATTTGAATTGATTTGAAACAGACTGAATTATGACCATTTAAAAGGTAGCCATATAGCCATTTATAGATGATGATCAATTTTGACGGCTTAAAGCGACAAACATTTGATTTAGCGCCATCTATTGGTGTTACAATTGGATCAACTGAATGGAGACGTTAATACGATCAGAGAGCGGGCAGAGTAGTAAAAATTTATCATTCAGCATTTATCTTTGTTATGGCAACCTATGGGTCCTTCATATAGATAACAAGTAACAGCGTGCTAAGTTCGGTCGGGCCGAATCTTATATACCCTCCACCATGGATCGCATTTGTCAAGTTCTATGCGTGGTATCTCTTTTTAGGCAAACAAAGAATGAGAATTGTTAAGCTATTGGAACTACATCAATTTATAGTCCGATTCGGACCATAAATGAATGCTGAACATTATAGAAGTCATTGTGTAAAATTTCAGTTCATTCGGATGAGAATTGCGCCTTGTAGGGGCTCAAGAAGCAAAATCGGGAGATCGGTTTATATGGCAGCTGTATCAACCTATTGATTGTTTCAGACCATATTAGACACGTATGTCGAAGATCATGAGAGAAGCCGTTGTACAAAATTTCTGCCAAATCGGATGAGAATTGCGCCCTCTAAAGGCTCAAGAAGTGGAGATCCCAGATCGGTTTATATGGCACCTATATCAGGTTATGTTCCGATTTGCACCATACT
Source organism: Stomoxys calcitrans (assembly GCF_963082655.1). Taxonomy (NCBI): domain Eukaryota; kingdom Metazoa; phylum Arthropoda; class Insecta; order Diptera; family Muscidae; genus Stomoxys; species Stomoxys calcitrans. Next base: position 227,252,140 of record NC_081552.1, on the reverse strand, counting down.
TAGCACAGTTATTAAAATTTCTGCCAAATCGGATGAGAATTGCGCCCTCTAGAGGCTCAAGAAGTGGAGATCCCAGATCGGTCTATATGGCATCTATATAAGGTTATGTTCCGACTTGCGCCATACCTAGCACAGTTATTAAAAGTCATAACGAAACACCTAATGCAAAATTTCAGCCAAATCGGATGAGATTTGCGCCCTCTAGAGGCTCAAGAAGTCAAGACCCAAGATCGATTTATATGGCAGCTATGTCAAAACATGGACCGCTTTGAACCATATTTAGCGAAGTTGTTGAAAGTGATACCAAAACACCACGTACAAAATTTCACTCAAATCGGACAAGAATTGCGCCCTCTAGAGGCTCAAGAAGTCAAGACCCAAGATCGATTTATATGGCAGCTATGTCAAAACATGGACCGATTTGAACCATACTTAGGGAAGTTGTTGAAAGTGATACCAAAACACTACGTGCAAAATTTCAGTCAAATCAAGAAGTCAAGACCCAAGATCGGTTGATAAGGCAGCTGTATCAAAACATTAGTATTTGACAGACAGACGGACGGACGGACATGGCTAGATCGACTTCAAATGACATGACGATCAAGAATATATATACTTTATGGCGTCTCAGATGCATATTTCGAGGTGTTACAAACAGAATGACGAAATTAGTATATCCCCATCCTATGGTGAAGGGTATAAAAATAGAATATAGGAATTTCGTTGTGGTCGCTTGCGGTGTAATTTTTTAACATTCCCATCCTAAAGGTGAGTATTCTATTCAGCTTTTCAGGCGAAATGCTGTCACCACCGAGTCTGACTACTACTCTCAAGCAAATGCGGAAGCATGTAAAAGGTGGTCATACCGAGCAACACTAAATTGATTCTCAAATTTAGATCACTTCCACACAGTTTTGGCTTTAAATCAAAAAAAAAAAAAAAATTGGCACACGGTAATGGGTATATGTATAATATTATATGGGATTATATGGGCCTTTCCATTAAGCCCATTACTTGCATTAACCTCTCGGTCATAGCAAAAGGACAAACTTGATGAACGAGTTCACATTATGACGTTAATGCAAGACATAATTATTTAAGTTTTCCATACATTTATCTCAAACATTTCAAAACATTTTAAAACCATAAAAAGTTTATGAAGCAACATGACGTCCATTTACCCTCACATTTAGAATGAAATGGTGGTAGTGACTAGTTGATGCTCAACACTATTCATTTTAGCCACTGGGATGGCATGTACCATAGTCCAGAACGTAAGAATCATGCCATAAAAGTGGTGACAAGCTTGAACACAAGAAAAAGGGGAAAGACAAAAGAAAAGGAGAAAGGAGGGGTTAAGTCGAATGTCGTTATATCCTTTGTTATGCCCACCACTGAGGAATGGAGGTATATTCATTTTGTCATTCCGTTTGCAAAATGAAATCACGCTGCAAAATGCCAATGCAAATTTTGTCCATGAACACTCCACTAAGGAACATTAGTAAACTTCCACATATCAATGAGTTCAGTCCGATTCAAGTTTTAAGCTCAATGGTAAGGGGCCACCTTTTTAAAGCCGAGTCCGAACAGCGTGCCACAGTGCTACACTTCTTTGGAGAGAAGTTTTACATAGCATAGTACCTCACAAATATCGCTAGTATTAGGAGGGGAAAACCACCGCTGAACACTTTTTTGTGATGGTATCGCCAGGATTCGAACCCAGGCGTTCAGCATCATAGGCGGACATGCTAACCTCCGCGCTACGGTGGCCTCCATCACGCTGCAGTCTTTAAACAAAGAGATATTAAGCTGAAGCTTTGCATTTTGTCCATAGGCAGGTTAAGTTCGAAGATAGGCAATATCGGACTATATCTTGATATAGCCCTCATACAGACCGATCTGCCCTTTAAAGGTCTTGGGCGCATAAACTCCACATTTATTATCCGATTTTGCTGAAATTTGGGACAGTGAGTTGTGTTAGGCCCTTCAACATCCTTCTTTAATATGGCCCAGATCGGTCTATATTCGAGAGATCGGTCATAAGCTGCCTTATGACCGATCTCTCGATTTAAGGTCTTGGACCCTTTAAAGGCGCATTTATTGTCCGATTTTGATGAAATTTAGGATAGCGGGTTGTGTTAGGTCCTTCGAGATCTCTGTTCAATACGGCTCAGAACGGTCCAGATTTGGATATAGCTGCCATATACACCGATCTCCCGATTTAAGGCCTTAGGCTCGTAAAAGGAAAAGTTTTTAACACATTTCTCTGAAATTAAGCACAATGGATTATGTAGGGCCCCTCGGCAATTGTACCGAGTATGGTAAAAATCGGTCTTTAGATGGATATAACTGCCGTATAGGCCGATCTCTCGATTTAAGGTCTTGGGCGCATTGTAGGCGAATTTATTGTCCGAATTTGCTGTAATTTAAGATAGTGAGTCGTGTTAGATCTATCGAGATTCCAGTTCAATACGGCCAAGATCGGTCTAGATTTGGATATAGCGGCATTATATACCGACCTCCCGATTAAACATTTGAGGCCCATTAAAGGTGAATTAACTAATCAATTTCCTTGAAATTAAGCACAATGAGTTGTGTTAGGTCCCTTGGCATTCGTTCGGGCTATATTGAGATAAAACTGCAATATATTGGGTTGCCCAAAAAGTAATTGCGGGTTTTTCATATAGTCGGCGTTGACAAATTTTTTCACACCTTGTTACTCTGTAATTGCATTCTTTCTTCTGTCAGTTATCAGCGGTGACTTTTAGCTTGCTTTAGAAAAAAAGCGTAAAAAAGTATATTTGATTGAAGTTCATTCACATCTTTATTAGAAATGCATTCACTTTCTTTAAAAAAAACCGCAATTACCTTTTGGGCAACCCAATATATGGATCTCCCAATTTCATTGCTAATGACCATAATAGCACGTTTATGACTCGATTTCGCTAAAATTTTAGTAGGCTATCGTAGAGATTAGCACGGCCAACTATGACGGTAAACGTCTGGGTTCGAATCCTGGCGAGAACATCAGAAACATTTTCAACGATGGTAAGTTTTCGATATTCATGTTGTGATCTGTGGTTCAGATCGGTCTGTGTTTGGATATAGGTGTCACAAACAATTACCGATATCCCGATTCAAGTTCCTAGGCAAATGAAAAGTGCATTTTTTAGCCAATGAATGTGGTACAATGAGTGGTGTTAGATCCTTATATGTCGGAGATTGGACTATATTTAGATAAAGCTGCTATGGGTTCATAAATAATGAATTTTTATAAACCCCACCTTAAGATGGGGGTATACTAATCTAGGCATTCCGTTTGTAATACCTCGAAATATTTGCCTGAGCCTCCTTAAAGCATATATATTCTTGATCGTCTCGACGCTCTGAGTCGATCTAGCCATGTCCGTCCGTCCGTCTGTCCGTCTATCGAAATCACGATAGCGGTCCAAAGCGTACAGCTTGAAATTTTCGACTTAATATTAATGTAGGTCGTTGGAAATTGCAAATGGGACATATATCGGTCAAGATTTCGATATAGCTCTCATATAAACCGATCTCCCGATTTGACTTTTTGAGCCCCTGGAAGACGCAATTTTTGCCCGATTTGGCTGAAATTGAGAATGTAGGATGTTGCTGTGACTTTCAACATCCATTCTTAGTACGGTCCAAATCGGTCTATAACCTGATATAGCTTCCATATAAACCGATCTGCCGATTTGACTTCATTAGCCCTTATAAGCCGCAATTTTTGTCCGATTTGGCTGAAATTGAGAATGGAGGGTTTTGTTATGACTTCCAACAACTGAGCCAAATACGGTTCAAATCGGTCTTTAACCCGATATAGCTTCCATATAAACCGATCTCCCGATTTGACTTCATTAGCCCTTATAAGCCGCAATTTTTGTCCCATTTGGATGAAATTGAGAATGGAGGTTTTTGTTATCGTTTCCAACAACCGAGCCAAATACTGTTTAAATCGGTCTATAACCTGATATAGCTTCCATATAAACCGATCTCCCGATTTGACTTCATTAGCCCTTATAAGCCGCAATTTTTGTCCGATTTGGCTGAAATTGAGAATGGAGGGTTTTGTTATGACTTCCAACAACTCAGCCAAATACAGTCCAAATCGGTCTATAACCTGATATAGCTCTCATATAAACCGATCTCCCGATTTGACTTCTTGAGCCTTACAAACCCCAATTTTTATCCGATTTGGATGAAATTGAGAATGGAGGTTTTTGTTATCGTTTCCAACAACTGAGCCAAATACGGTTCAAATCGGTCTTTAACCTTATATAGCTTCCATATAAACCGATCTCCCGATTTGACTTCATTAGCCCTTATAAGCCGCAATTTTTGTCCGATTTGGCTGAAATTGAGAATGTAGGGTTTTGTTATCGTTTCCAACAACCGAGCCAAATACTGTTAAAATCGGTCTATAACCTGATATAGCTTCCATATAAACCGATCTCCCGATTTGACTTCATTAGCCCTTATAAGCCGCAATTTTTGTCCGATTTGGCTGAAATTGAGAATGGAGGGTTTTGTTATGACTTCCAACAACTCAGCCAAATACAGTCCAAATCGGTCTATAACCTGATATAGCTCTCATATAAACCGATCTCCCGATTTGACTTCTTGAGCCTTACAAACCCCAATTTTTATCCGATTTGGCTGAAATTGAGAATGTAGTGTTTTGTTATTACTTACAACAACTGAGCCAAATACTGTTCAAATCGGTCTATAACCTGATATAGCTCTCATATAAACCGATCTACCGATTTGACTTCTTTAGCCCTTACAAGCCGCAAATTAAAAACCTTCAAAAATTGAGATATTGAGCTGAAATTTGGCACAGATACGTCTTTTTGATGCATGCTGGTTAAATTCTTGAACGGGCCAAATCGGACCATATTTGGATATAGCTGCTATATATTGGGTTGCCCAAAAAGTAATTGCGGATTTTTTAAAAGAAAGTAAATGCATTTTTAATAAAACTTAGAATGAACTTTAATCAAATATACTTTTTTACACTTTTTTTCTAAAGCAAGCTAAAAGTAACAGCTGATAACTGACGGAAGAAAGAATGCAATTACAGAGTCTCAAGCTGTGAAAAAATTTGTCAACGCCGACTATATGAAAAATCCGCAATTACTTTTTGGGCAACCCAATAGAATGATTTTCCGATAAAGGGTCTAATGCCCATAAATCCTTTATTTTTTATTCGATTTCGCTGAAATTTGAAACAGTGAGTAGCGTAGGGCATCCCGGCATCTGACCCAAATATGGTTCAGATTGGACTATAATTAGATATAGCTGCCACATATACTGATCAGCCTATAAAGGGTCTGAAGCTCATCAAAGCTTTATTTTCTAACTGATTTCGCTGAAATTTGAAACGGTGAGTTGTTTTCGACCTTCCGACATCTGACCTTAATATGGATTAAATCGGACTATATTTAGATATAGCTGCCATATAGACCGATTTCCCGATAAAGGGTCAGAAGCCCATAAAAGCATTTTTTTTTAACCGATTTCGCTGAAATTTGAAACAGTGAGTTGTTTAACGCCTCCCAACATAGGACCCAAATATGATTCAGATCGGATTATATTTAGTTATAGCTGCCATATAGACCGATCTGCCGATAAAGGGTCTGAAGCCCATAAAATCTTTGTTTATTACCCGATTTCGATGAAATTTGAAACAGGGAGTTGTTTTGAGCCTCCCGATTACTGAGCTTAATGTATTTGAGGTCGAACTATATTTAGATATAGCTGCCATACAGACCGATCCGCCGATAAAGTGTCTAAAGTCCATAAAAGCTTAATTTTTAACCGATTTCAACAGTGACTTAAATATATTTAGTAGACCACTCAATGTCCGTGCCGAATTTGGGTGTATAAGTTATCCAATTTTCACCGGTTTGCGACGAAAGGGGATTTACATATATACCCGAGATGGTGGGGTATCCGGCCGAACATAATGCCTTTTTATACCCTCCACCATAGGATGGGGGGTATACTAATTTCGTCATTCTGTTTGTAACTACTCGAAATATTCGTCTGAGACCCTATAAAGTATATATATTCTTGATCGTCGCGACATTTTATATCGATCTAGCCATGTCCGTCCGTCCGTCTGTCTGTCGAAAGCACTCTAACTTCCGAAGGAGTAAAGCTAGCCGCTTGAAATTTTACACAAATACTTTTTATTAGTGTAGGTCGGTTGGTATTGTAAATGGGCCATATCGGTCCATGTTTTGATATAGCTACCATATAAACCGATCTTGGGTCTTGACTTCTTGAGCCTCTAGAGGGCGCAATTCTCATCCCAATTGACTGAAATTTTACACATAGTGTTTTAGTATCACCTCTAACAATTGTGCTAAGTATGGTTCAAATCGGTCTATAACCTTATATAGCTGCCATATAAACCGATCTTGGGTCTTGACTTCTTGAGCCTCTAGAGTGCGCAATTCTTATCCGATTAGAATGAAATTTTGCACCACGTGTTTTGTTATGATATCCAACAACGGTGCCAAGTATGATTTAAATCGGTTCATAACCTGATATAGCTGCCATATAAACCGATCTGGGATTTTGACTTCTTGAGCCTCTAGAGGTCGCAATTATTATCCGATTTGCCTGATTTCGTACGAAGGATCCTCTCATGACCATCATCATACGTGTTTATTATGGTCTGAATCGGTCTATAGCCCGATACAGCTCCCATATAAATCGATCTCTCTATTTTACTTCTTGAGCCCCCAAAGGGCGCAATTCTTATTCGAATTGACTGACATTTTACACAGGTCTCCAACATATAATTTAATTGTAGTATAAACCGGACCATATCTTGATATCGCTCTAATAGCAGAGCAAATCTTTTCTTACATCATTTTTTGCCTAAGAAGAGATGCCGGGAGAAGAACTCGACAAATGCGCTCCATGGTGGAGGGTATATAAGATTCGGCCCGGCCGAACTTAGCACGCTTTTACTTGTTACTTGTTGTTACTCACTAGGTACGTTTGCTAAGAATAGTTTATTCTTTGGTAAGTGCTTATAACTTAGTCAAATTTGCTCATTCACTTTAACATACCATCTCTTAATGTAGGGTATATGATAACTTCTATCGCATTTATGCATTTGAACATCTGTTGAACAGAGTGAAAGGACATCTTCTGCTCTGTTGCCTCTTGTTGTTGTTATTCTCGTTCTGTATCATTACCCTTTTATACTTGCAAATGTATTTATTATAGTTTTTCACTGATGTCTACACTGGACATTCTCACTTAGCCACTTTCGCACAAATACAAGCAAACACACGCACACCCCTTTTCGCCACGCATGCACACACACACACACTTAAATAAAAGGACATATTCCAAGTAATTGTGGTAAAACATTGAATTTCTTCTTCTTTTGCTCTTGTCTTTTGTTGCCATTGTCCTTAACCCTTTTTTATGAGGCGTATAAGCAATAACAGATTTTTTATGGTTACGTGAGAATGGTTAAGACATGTGTTTCCTTCCACCCCTCCCCATTGTCACTCTACTATGCTGTTGGAAATTTAATATCAAAGTTAAGTAAAGGTTGAAATGGCTTCTATTTTCATCTTTCAATAAAACATTTGCCTTGGCCACATAACAAATAGACTCAACAGGGCATTCTCTATTCTAACGCCTTCATTTTGAGGTAAAAGTGAATGGAATTGTTTGTAAAATCTTTAGTGGCAATGAAATCAGCCTTAAAGTGAGGCTCAAGTTTTTGGAAGTTGATAGCAAAGTAAATTCAAGGAGTAATACGAGGGCTGCTATATATATTTCTGGCCTAGGCAATATTTAGGAAGGCAACATTAACAACAACAACTCATTGTACCAAATTCATCAGTTAAACAACACCTATACCAGATTATGAACCGATTTCAACTATACTTAACACAGTTGTTGGAAGTGACACCAAAACACCACGTGCAAAATTTCAGTCAAATCGGATGAGAATTGCGCATTCTAGAGGCTCAAGAAGTCAAGATCCCAGATGGGTTCATATGGCAGCTACATCAGGTGATGTTCCGATTTACGCCATTCTTAGCACGGTTATTGAAAGACATAACAAAACACCTCATGCAAAATTTCAGCCAAATCGGATGAGAATTGCGCGCTCTATTGGCTCAAGAAGTCAAGATCCCAGATCGGTTTATATGACAGCTATACCAGATTATGAACCGATTTCAACTATACTTAACACAGTTGTTGGAAGTGACACTAAAACACCACGTGCAAAATTTCAGTCAAATCGAATGAGAACTGCGCCCTCCAGAGGCTCAAGAAGTCAAGATCCCAGATGGGTTTATATGGCAGCTACATCAGGTTATGTTCCGATTTGCGCCATACTTAGCACGGTTATTGGAAGACATAACAAAAACCCTCATGCAAAATTTCAGCCAAATCGGATAAGAATTGCGCCCTCTAGATGCTCAAGAAGTCAAGACCCAGGATCGGTATATATGGCAGCTTTATCACGTCACTGAGAGGGTCAGGGTCAATTTGGAGAAGGAGAAGATAAATTTCCTTGTTCTTTTTGACCATTCTAAGGCATTTGGCACTGTGGATCATTGCTTGTTATGTGATAAGATGAGACATCTTTACAATTTTTCTTCTACGTCCGTTCGTCTTATTTTGTCGTACCTGTCACATCGCACTCTGTCCGTTAGTTATAAGTCTTCTGTATCGTCGCCTCTGCTTGTTTTAAAAGGTGTTCCTCAGGGATCAATTCTGGGTCCTCTTCACCTTTCATTGTACAGTAACGATTTGGCGAGTCAATTGTCTTATAGTGAGGCACATATGTACGCTGACAGATATATATCGGCAGTACGAGGGATGAGATTGCTGAAAACATACGTCTGCTTAATCATGATCTGTCAAGAGTCAGCACGTGGGCGAAAGCCAATGGCCTGTGTCTCAACCCTGTAAAGTCCAAGAGTGTTGTGTGTGTGGCATCAGAAGCAGGCTGTCTCGTTTTTAATGTGATGTCGGTATATTCATTAACGACGCTAGATTGTAAATCGTTCCTCATGCAAAGAACTTGGGCGTGGTTATTAACAGCACTCTGACTCTGTCGTTGGTCAGGGATATTCAAAATTGCGTGCTCCATGGGCCACTAAGTCGGTTACTCCGCTGCGGGTTAGGTCTCTCTTGGCAAAGACTTAACTTTTTCCTGGCATTCTCTACAGCTGTGAGTTGTTCGCTAATTCCGACTCGTTAAGTAAACGTAAGCTAAACACCTTTTTTAATAGCGTTACTCGTTATGTATTTGGCTTGAGACCCACATCTACAAGATGATGATTTGTATGGTCTCGGCGATAGGCATTACTCGCCAAAAGGCATTACTTAGACAGCATGTAGTTATGTCTTCGCACTGGTAGGATCTTTATCTCCTGATGGAGATGGTCCACATCTGAACTGAGGAGACAGCCCGTCGCAGTTCGGAGGGCGGCATTTTGACAGATCTGAATATTATTCCACTGCGTGTCACAAAGTTGACGAGACCACACTGGCGCTGCATAACTTACCACAGACGGGCCAATTGCTTTGTACGTGGTCAATAATGTTTATTTGTCTGCTTCCCAAGTGCTGCCAGCAAGTGACTTGAGGACCTAGTTTCTAATTTTGACTTTATCGTAAGAGCTGTCAAATGTGACGACAAGTATTTTGGGACCCTTGATGGTCGGAATCATTTCTCCATAGACCATCACAGTCAGCCCAGTATTCACCTCAGGGGTATCTGTAGTGAACAGTGTGGCTGAAGATTTGAAGGCGAATATTTTCAGCTTTCTGGCAGCGAAATATGAGGCAAGTTCGTTGGGATAGACGTTCAACCTATCGCAGATGTCAACAATGGGTGGGGGGCCTGGTGCCATGATCGGACAATAGTCCGCATATGATACAATCTCTATGCCGTCTGGAGGGGGTGGAATGGAGGATAAGTAGAGGTTGAACAGTGCCAGAGATATCACCCCACCTTGGAAAACTCCCTATTGCACTCTACGGTGCTTCGAATTCTTAACCCTAAATTCCACAAATGACTGGCGACCACACAGATAATTCGCGACCCAGCGTTTCAAGCCTGGCTGGAGGGACGTGTTGGCGATGTTCTCAAATAGTTTGGCATGGCTGACCGTGTCGAATACCATCGATAGGTCCAGTGCCACGAGGACCGTCCTATCATATGGCCTGAGCTGATTGAAGCCGAGTATGGTCCAAGTCGGTTCACAACCTGATATAGGTACAATATTAAGCGATCTCCCGATTATATTTCTTGAGCCTCTAGAGGGAGCAATTTTTGTCCGATTTGGCTAAAATTTTGCACAATGAATTCTACTGTGGTCTCCAACAGCCAATATGTCTCCAATCGGTTCATAACTTGGTATAGCTAACATAGCATAGCAATTCTTATCCATAAGCCTATGTTTGTCCATAGAGATATGGGTCAAAGAACTTGGCAAATGCGCGATCCATGGTGGAGGGTATATAAGATTCGGCCCGGCCGAACTTAGCACCCTTTTACATGTTAATTGTTGGAGAGCTGACCTTGTATTTCGTGATTTGCAAAGATGTATGAAATTTGAAGTTTGCAATATGTACACAAATTTTGCTGAATCATATTACAAAATAATTAAATTGAAGGCTTATTTCAAGGGTCTCCCAAACTGCTGTTTGATACCTCAAACATTTTTATTTTACCGAAAAATTTTTAAAGTCAAACTTTTTGTTAAAAAAATGTTACCTTCCACTTCCAATTTATTCTGCCTATTATTGTGAAACTAAGGATAAATTATAACCCCAAAGCAAAAAAGCTCGTAACTCCTTAATAAAGGGGTCTCCCAAAACTTTATAAAGGCATGTAACTCATGTTATAACAAGGCGTCTTGAGGAGAAACTAAAATACTTTTCTGCCACTGTGCCATCACGCCCACCCAAGGACATTTACATCCCCCATTTACCGAAAATCATCTCATCATTGTGGGTATTTCGGTTACATGGTGGCCTTAAGGGCTTGGCGATGGTGTGAGTCAATGGGAAGGTGTGTCCCTTTGGCATTTTGTTTTGTTTTCATTTGTGGCGTTGATGAAACTTTAATGACACGCAACGCAAGCTTTCAAAGAATCTCTTTCTAAACAATTTAAGTTTGTTGTATTGCTGCTGACATTCTTTTTCCTGTTGTTCCTGGGTTTCCTCTTCTTCTATTTCTACTTTTTGCTTGGTTTGGCTTTCTCACCATGCCTCAATTGGTGCTGAAATAAAGATGTAAATTTTTTGTTTTTCTTGGGGGTTTTGTCAAAGTGACAGCAACGTTTATTTCCACCGTTTCGTTCCGTTTGCTTGACTGTGAAATTCAATTGGCACCATTGAATTTGTTTTTGAAAGCAAAGCAAAAAGGATATGAAACGGATGAAGATGTATGAATGGATGAGATGAGATGAGATGAACGGTAGCGATGATGGTGGTTGTTGGTTGGCATTGGATTGGATTGCATTACGTCACTGTTGTCATAGTGAATGTTGATGTTTTGTTTTAATTTATTTTCATGATTACCTTTTTCCCAAATGAATTTTCACGTCGAGTAAGGAAAACACATTAAGCGATTGCAAATGTAATACCATTTACAAGGGGATAAGTCAACAAATTCCAACGGAGGGACTACAAGATGATGACACAGTCTTGGCCCATTGTGGACGTTTAAAGCTTATAAAGATATTACGAGATATATTTTTTAATGTTTGGGCTACTACATGTTGTAAGCATTTTTGAATGTGGTCTTTCCACGTGTGGAGAAGAAATCTGTTAGATTGAATCAGGTATAGATGTAGAGCATAGAACATTGACAACAGAAGAGAAAAAGGCAGTTCAGTTCAACTTAAATAAATAAAAACAAGTAAAAGCGTGCTAAGTTCGGCCGGGCCGAATCTTATATACCCTCCACCATGGATCGCATTTGTCGAGTTCTTTTCCCGGCATCTCTTCTTAGGCAAAAAAGGATATAAGAAAAGATTTGCTCTGCTATTAGAGCGATATCAAGATATGGTCCGGTTCGGACCACAATTAAATTATATGTTGGAGACCTGTGTAAAAATTCAGCCAATTCGAATAAGAATTGCGCCCTTTGGGGGCTCAAGAAGTAAAATAGAGAGAACGATTTATATGGGAGCTGTATCGGGCAATAGACCGATTCAGACCATAATAAACACGTTCGTTGATGGTCATGAGAGGATCCGTCGTACAAAATTTCAGGCATATAGGATAATAATTGCGACCTCTAGGGATCAAGAAGTCAAGTTCCCAGATCGGTTTATATGGCAGCTATATCAGGTTATGGACCGATTTGAACGTTATTTGACACAGTTGTTGAAAGTGAGAATAAAATACGTCATGCAAAATTTCAGCCAAATCGGCTATGAAATGGGCCCTCTAGAAGCTCAAGAAGTAAAATCCCCAGATCGGTTTATATGACAGCTATATCAGGTTATGGACCGATTTGAACCATACTTGCCAAGGTTGTTGGATATCATAACAAAACACGTCGTGCAAAATTTCATCCCAATCGGATATGAATTGCGCACTCTAGGGGCTCAAGAAGTCAAGACCCAAGATCGGTTTATATGGCAGCTATATCAGATTATAGACCGATTTGAACCATACGTAGGCACAGTTGTTGGGTATCATAACAAAAGACGTCGTGCAAAATTTCATTCCAATCGGATAAGAATTGCGCACTCTAGAGGCTCAAGAAGTCAAGACCCAAGATCGGTTTATATGGCAGATATATCAGGTTATGAACCGATTTGAACCATACTTGGCACAGTAGTTGGATATCATAACAAAAAACGTCGTGCAAAATTTCATTCCAATCGGATAAGAATTGCGCACTCTAGAGGCTCAAGAAGTCAAGACCCAAGATCGGTTTATATGGCAGCTATATCAAAGCATGGACCGGTATGGCCCATTTGCAATACCAACCGACCTACACTAATAAGAAGTATTTGTGCAAAATTTCAAGCGGCTAGCTTTACTCCTTCGGAAGTTAGCGTGCTTTCGACAGACAGACGGACGGACGGACGGACATGGCTAGATCGACATAAAATTTTGCGACGAACAAGAATATATATACTTTATGGGGTCTCAGACGAATATTTCGAGTAGTTACAAACAAAATGAAGAAATTTGTATACCCCCCATCCTATGGTGGAGGGTATAATAAAGAAATTTCTTTATGGCGCAAAATAATGTCAAACAATCTAAACGCTGTGGAAATTCTTATTGCCTCCAGCCTGGCGCCATTTGGGTGATGTTTTTTGTTTGTGTTATTGTAAATACGAGCGTTTTTGTTTGTTCCGTATAGACTCAAAAACGGCTGAACCAATTACCCTGAAATTTTCACAGATTGTGTAGGTTGGTCTGAAAGAAAACATAGCCATATAACTTTTTAATATCGGGAGGGGGGCGGAGCCCCTTACCCCAAATATACAGCTCAAAATAAAAGTGGACCCATCGGGACAATATGGGATTCAAATGAAAGGTATTCAAGAACAGAGTACGAATTTCATAATAAATGTGGGGTTCAAGTACCTGGGGAACCGCCTAAGCCCCAGAACCCCTTAAATTAGGTTTCTGTGACGATCATGACAATATGGGACTCAAATGAAAGGTAGTCGGGAGTAGATTACAAATATGGTCAGTAAGTAGGAGTAGGCTTTATAATTTATAATAACGGAAGAGGGCCGAACCCCCACCGTTACTCAAAAACATCAAACATCAAAAGTGGACCAATAAGAACAATATGGGTATCAAATGAAAAGTATGCGGGAGTGGATAACGAATCTGGCATACATATTCATGTATTGGGTTGCCCAAAAAGTAATTGCGGATTTTTTAAAAGAAAGTAAATGCATTTTTAATAAAACTTAGAATGAACTTTAATCAAATATACTTTTTTTACACTTTTTTTCTAAAGCAAGCTAAAAGTTACAGCTGATAACTGACAGAAGAAAGAATGCAATTACAGAGTCACAAGCTGTGAAAAAATTTGTCAACGCCGACCATGTGAAAAATTCGCAATTACTTTTTGGGCAACCCAATAGAAGTATAGTGGGTCACCCCACCCCCACAAAAATTCTCAAACTTAGTGTTGGGTATATATGTATACTAGTTGACCCGGGCCAGCTCCGCTGCGCCTTCTTTTACTTTATATGGAACAAAAGATTCCTTGCAATATTTATTTTCGGCAATTAAAGATGTTTTAGTGAAATACCATGCTACGAAAAAAGTATATCGCTTGACTAACAGTTTAACAATATAAGTGCCTTTATCTGAATCCCATATGATCTTTATTGGTCTACGAATTTAAGTTTGGATGTAAGGTGTACTCCATTCTAAAAATATTTCATTTCAGCCCGATATTCTCATCATGTCTGATTTAGTGGTGTTTTCGGGGGTGAGGTGGTCCCCCAGATACTTGGTCCTGAAAAAATATCAACATCGTGCTCTTCTCTCAAATACCCTTTATTTAAACCCCATATTGCCATTGGCTTAAGAGGAGTTTACAGGATGAGGCGTCCCCCAAACACATGGCCCCAAAATAGGTTATCAAATTCGTTTTCTAATCTCAAATACCTTTCATTTGAGCCACATATTGGCATAGTCGAAAATTTTTTTTCCTTTGGTTGTGTATTGGGAAAGGGATGATGCCCTAAATACATGGTCCTACGTTTGGATATCAAATTCTTATTCTACTCCCAAATACCTTTATTTGAGCCGCATATTGCGATGGTCACAAAACCATTGCTGTTTGTGGGGTATTTTGGGAAAGGGGTAGACCCCCAGAAAATTGGTCCCGAAAATGGGTATCAATTTTGCTCTACCCCCCAATATCTTTCATTTAAGCCCCACATTGTCATGGTCGGTAAATGTGCCCGATTTAGGGGTGTTTTGGAGTATGGGGTGGTCCTCCAAATGCTAAGCCTTGAAAATATATCAGCAACATGCTCTATTCTCATTTAACTATATATCATTTATTTGAACCCCATATTGCCATTGGCCTCAAATTCGTTGTCTAATCTCATTTAAGATTATTCCAAATTCTGCAAATATGTCCGGTTTGGGGTATTGGCCCTAAAAACTATGAATATTTAGTTTCCCTCTCTTTAAGACCCATATTGTGTTGGTGAGCAAATACGTCCTATTTGGGGGGTTTTTATGGTGGTGGGACGTCCGCTAGACAGTTGGCTCCTAATGTTGATATCAGATACGTGCTCTACTCCTATATAAAGGGTGATTTTTTTGAGGTTAGGATTTTCATGCATTAGTATTTGACAGATCACGTGGGATTTTAGACATGGTGTCAAAGAGAAAGATGCTCAGTATGCTTTGACATTTCATCATGAATAGACTTACTAACGAGCAACGCTTGCAAATCATTTTCAGTGAATGGGCCCTAGAAAAGTTGGCAGAAAATCCGCTTTTTTATCGACAAATTTTGTTCAGCGATGAGGCTCATTTCTGGTTGAATGGCTACGTAAATAAGCAAAATTGCCGCATTTGGAGTGAAGAGCAACCAGAAGCCGTTCAAGAACTGCCCATGCATCCCGAAAAATGCACTGTTTGGTGTGGTTTGTACGCTGGTGGAATCATTGGACCGTATTTTTTCAAAGATGCTGTTGGACGCAACGTTACGGTGAATGAACACATTTCGAACCGAACACTGATTTTGGTAATAAAATTCAATGATTTGCAAGCGTTGCTCGTTAGTAAGTCTATTCATGATGAAATGTCAAAGCATACTGAGCATCTTTCTCTTTGACACCATGTCTGAAATCCCACGTGATCTGTCAAATACTAATGCATGAAAATCCTAACCTCAAAAAAATCACCCTTTACTTTTAATTTGAGCCCCATATTTCCATAGTCGGCAAAAATGACCGGCTTGGGAGTGTTTTGGGGGATGGGCGGCCACTCAGTGAGTTGGCCTTGAAAATATATATCGTATTCGTGTTCCACTTTAAAAACCCTCTTATTTGAGCCTCATATTGCAAAAGTCAGAAAATACTTACTATTTGGGTGGTGTTGTGGGGGTGGGGTGGCCCCATAGACACTTTCACCGAATATTGATATCAGATTCGTGCTCTACTCCCAAAGACCTTTCATTTGAGCCCCATATTGCTATGGTCGTAAATTTGACATTTGCTTTGAATTTCCGAGCCGTCCTTGCGAGAAAAGACTTATATCGGTAGTGTATGGTCACCTGGCCAATTGATTACAAACCGTGCGCGCTTCTAGAAAATCTTGTATATGTGACAAACAACCTAAAGTCAAGAATCAGGAGACGGATTCCGAAGAACACACACCGTGGAAGAATCGATAGAACTGAGACGCACAACCCATATTTCGACCATGTTCAAGGGAAACAATAGAGTTGGGTACCCCATCATCTCCAATCAACACTAACGCCCGCCTCTGGACACGGTCAAGCAGTTCCAAGGATGATTTCGGAGCTGCGGCCCATATATGCGCGTTATATTCCATCTTCGGCCTGATGTATGTAGTGTAAATATTAAGAAAATCAGAGGGAGCGAAATATCTCTTACACCGCTTAAGAAAGCCCAAATACTTAAATACTTCCTTCGACGCTTCGAATACATGTTTTGTCCTACGGACATCACATTGAATCTTCATGCCCAGAACATCAAGAGCCTCTGACTGCTTGATTTCTACACCGCCGATAGATATTGACGATTGTAATATGTCAGTGAATCGTTTGGTGGGACAACAAACAGCGCCGCATTCTGCGTGCATTAAAATCTACTCTGTTCATTTAATCCTGACAGTCCTGTTGCTTCCATAATCCGCCTCCTGTCTTCAATCTCTCGACGACTCGGCCTATGGTCGAATGAAAATGAATGACAGAGTTCATGCGCGAACGAGTAGATTGGATTCGGAGTCATACCCAGTTGATCGTCAATGAAAATAAGGAAAAGAGAAGGAGAAAGGACGGAGCCTTGAGGTACTCCTGCGGTCAATCGATGCGATGAGAACCCATCTACAGCAACTCTTATAGTGCGATCTCTGAGAAAACTCGATAAAAATCGCGCGAAGTTATTACCGACATCAAAAACGACAAGCTTTGAAATGAGTGCATTGTGCCAGACCCTATCAAAGCCTTGAAGATATCCAGAGCCACAACCTTACTCTCACCGAACTGGTGAATAGAGCGACTCCAACGTTCAGACAGGAATGCCATCAGGTCACCCGTGGAGGGATTTCTGCGGAACCCATAGTGTCGGTAGGTAAGAAGACCATTGGTATCTCACAAGAGGGTAATTGCGCTCAATTAATCTTGGAAAGAGTGGAGCATAACGCCATTGGTCGGTAATTCGCAGGGTCGGTTGCCCCACCCTTCTTGGGGATAGGCTGAACGTTCGCAATCTTCTAACCCGCGGGGAAAACACCTTCGCGGTAAGCAAGGTTAAAAATATTGCGTAAAGGACGAGCGAGCGTCGAAGAAGACTTGCATAAAACATATGAGGACATGCCATCCGGGTCGGGAATTTGTTTACGTCGAGATCTGCAAGAACCCTTTTAACTCCACGTGTTCGAAAATATATCTAAGGCATGGAACTAAATACTTCTTCTATAACGGGGAGTGGTTAATCGCTTTCCGCTAGGGAAGAATTTCCCGCAAACATGTCAGCCAGCAGGTTAGCCTTATCAACCAGGTCAGTGAATATCTGGTCGTCTGCTCAAATACAAACAGCATCTCTATGTCGGGGGAAGGTCGGTGGACACTGCCCTGCACGATGTTGTGCATAAAATAGAAGTATTCTTTGAAGCCAAGATGTACACATTGGCGATATGCATTAACATCGAGGAGGCTTTTAACAATGTGGGGACTGACACACTCATCCATTTCTGGGTAAAAATAAACCATATGCTAAGAAACAGGTGAATAAATTGTGTGTCCCATGACATAAATACAAGGGAGAAAGTGATACAGGGCACGCCACAGGGATACATTTTATTGCCAGTCCACCACCATGAATAACCTATTACGAATGCTTCGTGAAGTGGAATCGGACTGCGATGAAGAAAAAGTGTCATGAAGGATAATATAACAGGTAAGGAGAACATGTTGTTTTGGCAAAGGCGGAGCGATTAGGATCACGCCCACTACGGCACAGGAGACTATTCTCGTTATTCGACCCATAGAATGGATAGGTGATAGAAGCAGGTCATACCATAGCGGTATAATCGAGGCGACGATAGAAAACTTGGAAGGAATGGAAAAGAAAGTTGCCGATCGAATAAATGAGACGACACTTGAGGATCAGTGCGGATAATGCTTCCAGCGCCAAAGTCTATGATTAACGGAACTCTGGTATTGTCATCTGAAGATGGATCAATGCTAGAGGGCAGAGTGGGTCTGGGGGTCTACATTGAGGACCCAGGAACTGAGATTTGTTATGGACTGCCTGGCCATAATACGGTCTTGCAGACGAAGATCCGAGCGATCTCGGAATGCGTGAGGATGTCGAGTGTGAACATCTTTATAGACAGTAAACTTGAAATCAGGCCAATAACAACCAGGACGGCAAGGTCACGATCAGTCTTGGAGTGTAAAGTGTAAGAAGGAGATTAGCGCCTTTTCTGAGGATGACACGATCCGCATCGTTTGGGTGCCGGGCCATAGCGAACTAAGGAGCCATAAGAAGCAGACGATTTTGAAGTATAGAAGACTGCCGTCGCAATATGAGTTAAGGGCGTGGGCGACGAACGTGTAACACTGAGGAACAGCGAAATTATCGGTATGGGGAGATCCAAATTGTGAGAATAATGTATAGCCTCGTCTATTACCGAAAGGAAGAAAGCAGAAGATCACTATAGCTTTCGGAATCATAACGGGGCACAGGACTACGAGCTCACTTATGCAGAATCGGTGAGGCAAGTAATAGCATGTGTAGGCCACGCGGGGAAGATGGAGCATCTCCCGACTTTCGCGGCTAACAGACACCAGCACATAGGTGGGGACACAATACCAGACATGAACCAACTTAGAGCCGTGATATGGAAATCAATTAGGGATTTTGTAAGTCGCACGGAATTCCTGATTTGGAGTTACAACTAAATTTTCCATCAACATTCCTTTAAGGAACAAAGGATACTTCTTTCATATCATTGAATGAAGTCCGATTAAAGTATAAGCTCAGTGATAAAGGCCTTCTTGTTTATGCCAAGTCCGAACGGCATGGCACATAGCGACACCACTTAGTAGAGAAAATTCAATATGGCAGGATACCTCACAAATGTAGTCAGTATTAGTAAGGCGATAACCACCGCTGAAAAATTTTTCAGCTTGACTAAAATACGTCGGCGCAAATGATAACGGCATAATTTCAACAACGCTTCTAACTTCAAAGATACATAAAAAAACGTTTTCCACTCACCACTTGGGTCTTTTGACAGAAATCATTTTGACTTACCTGAAAAAAAAAAGTTAGAGCAGGTTAGATAAATTATATACAAGTTTAAGGAATAAGAAGGAGGAGTTAAAGGAAGGATGTAAATTTCGGCGAGACCTAGTCTTATATAGACTCTACTATGGATAGCAATTGCCATGTTCTTTGAATGATTTCTACGTAGAAGCAGAACCTTAAAATTTATAATTGGAAGTTATGAAAAGAAGTCCTCGTGGATTTTAATATAACTATTGCTCCCTATACATGTTCAAAATGTTAAATCGAATGATCGAAAGACTATTTACACCATACTTGGTATGGAGACCACCGTAGCGCAGTGGTTAGCACGTTCGCTATTGACACAAAACGCCTGGGTTAGAATCCTGGCGAAAACTTCAGAAAAAATTTTCAACGGAGGTTATCGGTTATCGCAGTTTAGCGGTGGTTATCCCCTTCTCATGCTGGCGATATTTATGGGGTACTATTCCATATATGGGTTGCCCAAAAAGTAATTGCGGATTTTTTAAAAGAAAGTAAATGCATTTTTAATAAAACTTAGAATGGACTTTAATCAAACATACTTTTTTTACACTTTTTTTCTAAAGCAAGCTTAAAGTAATAGCTGATAACTGACAGAAGAAAGAATGCAATTACAGAGTCACAAGCTGTGAAAAAATTTGTCAACGCCGACTATATGAAAAATCCGCAATTACTTTTTGGGCAACCAATAAAAACTTCTTCCCAAAGACGCCCGGCACAGGATAACTGAGCTTCACACTGGTGGAACTTTAAATTCCGATGTTCACTGTTATTTTTCGATGTTCATTGTTATCGTGCGGATAGTGGAATACTTCATACGGAATAGCTGCAAATGCAGTGAGCGGTATTCAGCGGCTCTCCGCGAACAATCTGTGGTATCGAGCGGAGAGCCTCTGTGAGAGTCCCAGATGCACCGATTCTTGCTAAAATACCGAGTGCCTATGATGATCGATATGACAAGGCAAAGTATTGGCGTCTTTAAATAACCAATGACCATCATGTTGGAGCGGCTAGCGGTTCTATGGACCGCAACGAGCCTATATGAGTTTTACGAGGATCGCTACCTCCACATTCAAATACGAGCCGATAAGAAAAAAGAACCAAAGCAAAAAGTAGGGAAACAGAATGATCGGGTTGAAGCTTTCACTGGTAAGTGTGTGGTTCGGTCAACCAATTTAGCCCTCTACAGAAATTCAGAGGCCAACGTACGTGTAGGGAATCAAGGCACCGAACCGACCGAATCTAATATACCCTCTATCATAGATCGCATTTGTCGAGTTCTTTTCCCGGTATCTCCCGGTAAAGGAAAATAATTGCTATGCTATTGGAGCCATATCAAGTTATGATCCGATTCGGACCATAATTGCATTAAATGTTGGAGACCATAGTAGAAGTCATTGTGTAAAATTTCTGCCAATTCGAATAAGAATTGCGCCCTTTAGGGGCTCAAGAAGTAAGATAGGGGGATCGATTTATATGGGAGCTGTATCAGACTATAGACCGATTCAGACCGAATTTGACACGTAAGTTGAAGTTCATGGGTGAAGTCGTTGTACAAAATTTCAGCCAAATCGGATAATAATTACGCCCTCTAGAGGCTCAAGAAGTCAAGATCCCAGATAGGCTTATATGGCAGCTATATTTGGTTATGGACGGTTAGTTATGCAAAATTTCAAACGGCTAGCTTTACTCCTTCGAATGTTAGCATGGCTAGATCGACTCAGAATGTCGAGACGATTAAGAATATATATACTTTATGGGGTCTTATAGACTCAGAAACGGCTGAACCGATTTTCTTGAAATTTTCACAGATGGTGCATAAAGATCCCGTGGTCAAAATAGGGTACTACTGGTGAAAATAGGGCGGACCCTCCTCCTTACACTAATTTTGAGAAACGCCAGATCTCGGAGATGGATGGTGCGATTTAAGCGAAATTTTGTGTGCTCTTATAGTACCCTAAAAATAAAAATTTGCTATCCAAATTTTGGATGGGGTACCTAGGGGGGCCGCCCCACCCTAGAACCTACCAAATATATAAATACACCAATCACGACAATATGGGACTCAAATGAAAGGTATTTAGGATAAGAAAACGTATCTGATATCTAATTGTCGAACCAAGTGCTAGGGGGACCACCCCAACCCCCAAAACACCCCTAAATAGGATATATTTACCGACCATAGCAATATGGGACTCAAATGAAAAGTATTTGCGAGTAGTACGAATCTGATATCAAAATGTGGGACCACGTTTTGGGGGGTCCACCCCTTCCCCAAAACAGCCCCCAAACAGGACTTATTTATTGACCATGGGAATATGGGGCTTAAATAGAAGGTATTTGAGTGTAGAATACGAATCTGATATCCAAATATGAGATCAAATGTTTGGGGGGGGGCAGACTATACCCAAAAGCCTCCTCCAAAGGGGTCACATTTACGACCATAGCAATATGGGGCTCAAATGATAGGTCTTTGGGAGTAAAGCACGAATCTGATATCAATATACGGGAAAAGGGTCTTTGGGGCCACCCCACCCCCATAACACCACCAAAATAGTAATTATTTTCTGACTTTTGCAATATGAGGCTCAAATAAGAGGGTTGTTAAAATGGAACACGAATCCAATATATATTTTCAAGGACAACTCACCCCCCAAGCCGATCATATTTGCCGACTATGGAAATATGGGGCTCGAATTAAAAGTATTTGGGAGTAGACCACGTATCTGATATCAACATTAGGGGCCAACTGTTTAGCGGACGTCCCACCACTATAACAACCCCAAAATAGGACGTATTTGCTCACCAAGACAATTGGGGTCTTAAAGAGAGTGGAACTAAATAGTCATAGTTCTTAGGACCAATACCCCAAACCGGACATATTTGCTGACTTTTGCAATAAGGAGTACAAATGAGGTTAGACAACGAATTTGATATCCAATTTTGAGGCCAATGGCAATATGGGGTTCAACTAAATGATTTATAGATATGTGAGAATAGAGCACGTTGCTGATATATTTTCCGGGCAAAGTGTTTGGGGGACCACCCCAATCCCCAAAACACCCCTAAATCGGGCATATTTATCCACCATGTCAATGTGGAGCTAAATGAAATGTATTGGGGGTAGAGCAAGAATTGATACTCATTTTTGGGACCAATTTTCTGGGGATCTACTCCTTTCCTAAAATACCCCACAAACAGCAATTTTTTACTGACCATCGCAATATGGGGCTCAAATAAAGGTATTTGGGAGTAGAATACGAATTTGATATCCAAATGTAGGACCATGTATTTAGGGCATCACTCCTTTCCCAAAACACCCCCAAAGGGACAAAATTTTTCGACCATGCCAATATGTGGCTCAAATGAAAGGTATTTGAGATTAGAAAACGAATTTGATAACCTATTTTGGGGTCATGTGTTTGGGGGACGCCTCATCCTGTAAACTCCTCTTAAGCCAATGGCAATATGGGGTTTAAAGAAATGGTATTTGAGAGAAGAGCACGATGCTGATATTTTTCCATGGCCAAGTATCTGGGGGACCACCTCTCCCTCGAAAACACCCCTAAATAAAATATCATGAGAATATCGGGCTGAAATAAAGTATTTTAAGAATGGAGTACACCTTGCATCCAAACTTAAATTCGTAGACCAATAAAGATCATATGGGATTCAGATAGAGGCACTTAGATTGTGAAACTGTTAGTCAAGCGATATACTATTTTCGTAGCATGGTATTTCACTAAAAGATCTTTAATTGTCGAAAATAAATATTACAAGGAATCTTTTGTTCCATATAAAGTAAAAGAAGGCGCAGCGGAGCGAATCCGGGTCAGCTAGTCCAATTATAAACCCATCTAAACCACATTAAGGTCGGAAATCAGGAGGCTCAGAAAAACTCACTGTTTCAAATTTCAGCGAAATCGGTTAATAAATAAAGCTTTTGTTGGCTTCAGTCCCCTTATCGGCAGATCGGTCTATATGGCAGCTATATCTAAATGCAGTCCGATCTGTACCAGATTTGGGTCGGGTATCAGGAAGCTAAAAATAAATAACTGTTTCAAATTTTAGCGAAATCGGTTAAAAAATAAAGCTTTTATGGTCTTCAGACCCTTTATCGGGAGATTGGTCTATAAGGCAGCTATATCTAAATACAGTCCGCTCTGTACCAGGTCAGATGACTGGATTCTTAAGTTAAACCACCGTTTAAAATTTCAGCGAAATCGGGTAATAAATAAAGCTTTTATGGGCTTCAGACCCTTTATCGGGAGATCGGTCTATATGGCAGCTATATTTGAATATAGACCGATGGGAACCTTATTTATGTCAGATGTCGGGAGGTTTAAAATAACCCACTGTTTTAAATTTCAGCGAAATCGGATAATAAATAAAGCTTTTATGGGCTTCAGACCCTTTATCGGGAGATCGGTCTATATGGTAGCTATATCTAAATATGAACCGATCTAATCCATAGTTAGGTCAGATGTCGGGAGGTTTAAAACAACCCACTGTTGCAAATTTCAGCGAAATCGGGTAATATATAAAGCTTCTATGGTCTTTAGACCATTTATCGGGAGATCGGTGTATATAGCAGCTATATCCAAATATGGTCCGATTTAACCGTTCAAGAACTTAATCAGCGTGCATCAAAGAGACGTATCTGTGCCAAATTTCAGCTCAATATCTCAATTTTTAAGGCTTTCGAAGTGATTACAACAGACGGGCGGACAGACGGACAGATACACGGACATCATTAAATCGTCTTAGAATTTTGCAACGTTCCGAAATATATATATACTTTGTAGGGTCGGAAAGTGATATTCCGATGTGTTGCAAACGGAATGACTAAATGAATATACCCCCTATCCTACGGTGGTGGGTATAAAAATTGCAAAAACATTTTCTTCAGCTGATTTTTGTTTTTAAAACAACAGAGTTTGTTTGCTGATTTAACAGACCGGGGTGCTTGCTGAAACAGCAGTAATGTTTGCTTTCCAATTTTCACCAGACAAGCAAACATTTTTGCTGTTTTGATTAACAAATTTGTCACGCATACAGCATGACATAGTACCTCACAAATGTCGCCAGCATGAGAAGGGGAAAACCACCGTTGACAATTTTTTTTCTGATGTTCTCACCAGGATTTGAACACATTGACGTTCAGCGTCATAGGCGAGCATGCTAACCTCTGCGCTATGGTGGCCTCCGGAAGAAATAAGTTTGGCCTGGAATTTGTTTAATTAAAACTTTCATTGGTACTCAACATGGCTTTACCATTTGTTTAAACTATGGTAAGAGTGCTGGTATCCAATTGCAATTCATAGGTTTAAATTTATTATATAATTAATATTTAATAAAAAGACATTCAATTTATATTATCAATTTGTATTTTAATTTAGCCTGTCGTCTGACTTTACAATCATTTGTCCATAACGGCCTGGTAGCTCACTTGGCAGCGTTGTTTTTCGGTTTATCAATTAAATTCACACAGCAAATATTTACACAGGATTTAAGGGATTTGTAATGTTTTTCCATGGTTTGAGCCATTTTGTTGTTGTTTGGCTTCATAACGTTGTTGTGGCATTGTTTGCTTTATGGTATTGTCTGCCTTTTTTTCAATTTTTTTTTTGTGGAAAAATTTTTTTTTCTCATGTCGGTGCACTACTCCATGTAGGTCGTTATTTTGAGTGTAGGGTTAGAAAGAGGTGGCTGAAAGGATTGCTTGGAAGGTATTACAAACCCGCATATAATGAAAATAAAAAAATTATCAAAACGAAAATTATGGCAAAAATTTTCAAAATTCTGATATTCAATTTTAAACTTTGATTTTTTTATCAAAAACATGATGATGTACAACTTTTAAGTAGAATTTTGTAAAATTTTGGTATAAAGGATTGATTTATGGACATTTACATCGAAATTTCCAAATCGGTTAAGAATGAGATCAGTTGCAAATAAAAGTTGACAATATCCATAAAAATTTTTTTTTTTACTTTTTTTTCTGTCAGCCATCACTCAGGGGATGTCCCCTGTGAATGCAGTGTATTGCGTTGGCGAGAGGAAATTTGGAATTGGAGGGGTGGGGGGAAAGGATGTAGTGCTTAGTGACATTTGTCTTAAATCCTTGGATGCCAAAGTGGTGGGAAAAACATTAGCCAGTAGTCGATTCCACATACGCACGGTTCGGGCGAAATAAGAATTCTCTCTATAATGCATTATGCGGTCCGCTGGCCAATCAATTAGAAACGGGTGTGAGTTCCTGGAAAGTCTAGTATCCCTGACATACATCCTTACATCAGGAATAAGAAGACGAATATCAGGCTAAGACACACCATGAAAGTACCAATAGAACAGCGTAAAACAACCCACATGGCGACAATGTTCAAGGGAGGCAATAGAGTTGGATACCCCCACTGTCCCCAATCAACGCCATCGCTCTCCTCTGTACACGGTCCAGTAGCTCCAGGGATGATTTTGAAGCTCCAGCCCATACATGTGAGTTGTACTCCATTTTCAGTCTTATGTAAGTGGTGTAGATGTTAAGAAAATCAGACGGAGTGAAGTAATTCTCACACCGTTTTAGGAAGCCTAAACACTTGAATGCTTCTTTCGACACTTCAGAGAACATACATTTAGCCCAACGGACATCACTTTGTATTTTCATGCCCAGAACATCAAGAGCTTCTGATTGCTCAACATCTACACCGTTGATAGACAAAGATGGTCGTAATGGGTCAGCGCATCGTTTGTGTGACAACAAGCAGCACTGAGTCTTCCGTGCATTAAAATCTACTCGATTCATTCGACCCCACTCAGAAATGGCCAGTAAATCCTGGCAGAGTGTATAGTCCATAACCCGCCCCTTGTCCTCAATCTCTTGAAGACTCGGCCTCGTCGGTCGAATGAGTACGAACGACAGAGATAACTGTCATCCGCAAAAGAGTAGATTGGATTCGATGTCTGACCCAACAGATCGTTGATGAAAATAAGAAACAGAGAAGGAGAAAGAGAAAGAACAGAGCCCTGGGATACAGCTGCGGTCAATTTGTGCCCATTGGATGAGAACCCATCTATAGCGACTCGAATAGTGTGATCTCTGAGAAAGCTCGAAATAAATCGAACGAAGCCATTACCGACACCAAATGCGACAAGCTTTGATAGTACCGTGCACCGTGCCAGATCCTATCAAATGCCTTGGAGATATCCAGAGCCACCACCTTACTCTCACCAAACTGGTGGATTGAGCGACTTCAACGTTCCGACAGAAGTGCCATGAGGTCGCCCGTAGAGCGATTTCTGCGGAACCCATACTGTTGGTCGCTAAGAAGGCCATTACACTCTAAATATGTCTCACAAGATGGTGATTAACCAAGCTCTCCTTGAAGAGAGCGGAGCATTTCGCCATTAGACTCTAAATACCTCACAAGATGGTGACTAACCATGCTCTCCTTGGAGAGAGCGGAGCATATCGCAATTGGCCAATAATTCGCAGGGTTGTTTGCCTCACCCTTCTTGGGTATTGGCTGAATGTTCGCAACCTTCCAACGCGCCGGGAAAACTCCCGCACGGTAGGCAAGGTTGAAAAGGTTGTGTACGATCGAGCGTCGAAGAACACTTGCATTAGACAAGTGTTGATATGCCATCCGGGCCCGGGGATTTATTTACGTCTAGATTTTCAAGAAACCTTTTAACTCCACGAGTTCGAAAAAATATTTGGGGCATGATGCCAGATTCATTTTCGATTGAGGGGAGTGGTTGATTGCTATACGGCAGGAAAGAGTTCCCTGCAAATATATCAGCCCACAGGTTAGCCTTATCAACCTGGTCGGCGAATGTTAGATCGTCCTTAACAAGAGTTGGAATAGATGAAGAACTACCCTTTACTCTTTGCACAAACGACCAAAAGCTCTTACTTCCTCCCACGCAAACAAAAAAACGACCATGATTTGCGGATCTGCACCTGGAATGTAAAATTTTTTGAAAATTTTGCCCATGAACATTCCATTAAGGAACAGGGGCAAACTTCTCGCATATCAATGAGTGCAGTCCGATTCAAGTTTAAGCCCAATGATAAGAGTCCTTCCTTTTATAGCCGAGTCCGAACGGCGTGCCGCTGTGCGACACCTCTTTGGAGAGAAGTTTTACATGGCATAGTACCTCAAAAATGTTGCCAGCATTAGGAGGGGAAAACCACCGCTGAAATTTTTTTTCTGATGGTCTCGCCAGGATTTGAACCCAGGCGTTCAGCGTCATAGGCGGACATGCTAACCTCTGCGCTACGGTGGCCTCCTGGAATGTCAGCACTCCCTATAGAGAAGGTGCAGTTTACGCGCTGGCGGATGTATTAGAGAAATACAAGGCAGATATAATCGCCTTACAGGAAATGCGGTGGACTGGGAATGGCATCACTACTACACCAAACGGTGACGAACTATACTAAAGCTGGCATAACAAGGGGCATGAATTTGGTTGTGTATTTGTGGTTAGTCGAAGACTGAAACACCTTGTCTCCAGCTTTACTCCGGTGGATGAAAGGCTAGCCAGAATCCGCATAAAAGACAAATTCTTCAACATCAGCCTTATTTGTGCCCATGCCCTGACGGAAGACAAAGACGAGCAGACCAAGGATATTTTCTACGAGAGCCTAGAGAGAGAATAAGACCGCTGCCCCGCCCATGATATTAAAATCGTTCTGGGAGATTTTAATGCGAAGATAGGGAAGGAAGAAATCTTTGGTCCAAAAGTCAGAACGTTTAGCCTCCACGAGAAAGTTTAGCCCATACCGTAATGGGTTGAGGCTGAAAAATTTCGCCGCGGCAAAAAAACATGGTTGTTAAGTTAGGTTAGGTTGAATGGGTCGCCCACCAAAGTTTAGTTGACTCGGAGGACAGTTTGGCCCATTGTGGTACCGTAGAGAGGGAAAGGGAAGAAAAAAGAAAATGTGAGATCTCGTACTAGAGGTTATACACGAGTAGAAGAAAAAGACAGGAGGAGTGGAGAAACCCGAGCGGGAGATGAAGAACCGCCCTTCCCTACGCAACCACGGACCTACCTACGACGGAGCCTGTGGCAACCCCCCGTCGGAACCATCCTGTTCCCTCAGGAAAGATACCAGAGTTACGTTCGCAAGCTCACCCAGACCACAGAAGAAACGGTTATCTAAAAAGGAGAGCCCACATCTCTGGAGTCCCAGAGAGGAACACAGCAAGTGCTGAATAGTCTCCTCCTTATCCTCATCGAGGCAACTCCTACAGAAGTCATTGTGTGGTATCCCCATGCACGCCGCCATGCGGATTATGACACAGTGTCCGGTCATGACCTCTGTCAAAGTGTTCATCGACCTCTTATCGAACGCCAGCAACTCCCTCGTCTTCCTTTGGACGATAGCTGGCCACAGCGCCTTCGCAGTCCGGCAACCATCTACCGTATCCCAAATCGCCACCGAAGTCGCCCTGGCCATCCTATTGGGTTGCCCAAAAAGTAATTGCGGATTTTTTAAAAGAAAGTTAATGCATTTTTACTTAGTTAAAGTTTATGCATAAACTTAGAATGAACTTCAATCAAATATACTTTTTGTATACTTTTTTTCTAAAGCAAGCTAAAAGTAACAGCTGATAACTGACAGAAGAAAGAATGCAATTACAGAGTCACAAGCTGTGAAAAAATTTGTCAACGCCGACTATATGAAAAATCCGCAATTACTTTTTGGGCAACCCAATAGGATGGCCAGGGCGACTTCGGTGGCGATTTGAGATACGGTAGATGGTTGCCGGACTGCGAAGGCGCTGTGGCCAGCTATCGTCCAAAGGAGGACGAGGGAGTTGCTGGCGTTCGATAAGAGGTCGATGAACACTTTGACAGAGGTCATAACCGGACACCAGGAACTCATGTCAGAGTCACATCGTGGGTCCAAAACTTATAACAATAACAATCCGCCACGCATCTCGACCTCACCATCCTCGACCCCAAGGCCTTCAACGCCGCCATGCTGTCCACTTAAATTGTGAGTTTCGAGGGCGGCAAGCCCCTTGTCAGAATTTCTCTTACGGCTACTGCAATGGCACAGACCTCTGCCTGAGAAACCGTACACTCGTCCAGCAGTCTCAGAGACATACTGATATTGAGTGCGTCAGAGTACACTCCCAATCCAGTCCCTGACTCCATCTTAGAGCCATCTGCACAGATGGAGGTCTCATCCTCCTCAAGTAAACCATCCGCCACACATTCGTCCCTCTCAGGAAATCGAATCGCGAATGCCCTCACCCCAGTTGGCATCTGTACCAGGTAGTCGGAGGTCCTCCTCAGTCATCCCTCCGCATCCATAACATGCAGAATCGAACTGTGGCCGCAACCATCCTCCTTCAGCATGCCGAGCTCCCTCAGCCTAAGTGGGACACTGGTGGCGCAGTTCCAAATATAGGCCCCAATGGGCTGCATATCCAGCATCGCCTTCAGACCTGCCTGCGGTGCGGATCTCAGTGCCCCTGTGATCCCGACGCAGCGCAGTCTCTGGACCTTCTCGAACTATTTCGCACTAGTCCTATTCCTTACGGCATTCCACCATACCTGTGCTTCATAGGCCAGTACATGGTCTCACGATGTCCGTATACATCCAATAAATCACCTTGGGAGTCACCCCATACTTCCTACCGAACATCCTCCTGCAGGAGTAAAAAGGCTCCTTTCCTCGGAGTTCCTCTTCCAGTACAGTTTCGAATCGAGGACTATGCCTAGGTACTTCGCACCCTTCGACAGCCGCAGGGTGACCCCGTCCAAGGATGGGAGTCTAAACTCCGGTATCTTATATCCACGCGTGAAGACCAGCAGCTCCGTCTTCTCTGAGTTGGTCCTCAACCCACTTCGGTTAGCCCATCGCGAGAACCTCTTCAGTGACCCTTCATGATCCCGGTGATCGTCGACAGAAACCTGCCTCGAACCAGCAGCACGACGTCGTCCGCATAAGCGATAATCCTCGCTTTGTGTTCCCCACCGAGATCCATCAGGATTTCATTATTCATGAAGTTCCACTGTATCGGTGACAACACCTCTCCTTGGGGCGTTCCTCTGGTCCCGCCCGCCTTCTGACCACACAATATCCCAGGTTTCCATTAAAAATTCTGCGATATAGCATATTATTGGTCCACCGGGAGATTAAGGGGTGAGTCCCCGTTCGGTTCAGTGTGGCGACTATCGCCCCTATCTGCACATTATTGAAAGCCCCCTCAAGGCAGCCAAAGTTCCACAGCATCGGTGATAACACCCCTCCTTGGGGCGTTCCTCTGGTCACCCGCCTTCCGACCAAAAAATCTTCCAGCCTTATTGAATTGAATCTCTCCACCTTATTGAAAGCCCCCTCTATATCCAAGAAGGCCGCCAAAGTGTAATCCTCCTGTCGGAGAGAAGTCTTGACCTACTGCACCACCTCGTACCACATGGTAGTTAGTAGTACCAGATTTTAACATAAAAATATTCACAAAGTCACTTGGCTGTCACCCGATCAAAACACGAGGAACTGATCAAGTTGTGATAGATGGAAGGCATTCATCCAGCGTGTTAGATGCACGATCGACCCGTGGAACGAATATAGATTCGGATCATTACCTTGTTACAGCAAAGGTTCGCACCCGTTTGAACATGGCAAGGAAAGTACGATCTGACACTGCACGGTAGTTGGACATTGAGAAACTGCAAATACAATACATCGCAGCTGCATGCTCCACTCGACTGACCCAACAGCTTAATGAAAGCACTCCTTGTTCCAATGATATAATAGCGCAGTGGCAAACTATTGCCTACTCCATGGAAAATGCCGCGAAATCTGTACTTGGGTATCGGAACCCTCCTCCAAGAAACCCATGGTACGACCAAAAGTATCGAGATGCTACTGAAGCTAAGAATGCGGCATACAGAGCAACCCTTCAATCAGAAGCAACGCCCCAGATGAAGGAGAGGTATCGGGAGAAAAGGGAGAGGAGAAATTGGGATGTGCAGGAGTCAGAATGAATTACGGAAGGTCTACCATAGAATTAAACGTCAAACCGATGGCTTTGGTGCAGGCACATCCTCCTGCAGAGACAAGGAAGGAAATCTGGTAACTGACACATACAGCATGCTGAGGATATGGAAAGAACATTTTATCCAACTGCTAGTATCCGACGATGCCGGCGAAGACGATACCACAGAACCAATCCAAGATGATGGTGTAGAATGTTTACCTCCCAGTCAGAATGAGGTCCAAGTAGCAGTGACCCAACTGAAGAACAATAAGGCAGCAGAGGCCGATATGTTACCCTCCAAGTCAGAATGAGGTCCAAGTAGCAGTGACCCGACTAAAGAACAACAAGACAGCAGGAGCCGACGGGTTGCCCGCTGAACTATTTAAGACCGGAGGCGACACGCTGATAAGGCGTATGCATCAGCTTGTCTGCTTAATCTGGCTAGAAAAACGCATACCCGATGATTGGAATATCAGCATACCATGCTCCGCACACAAGAAAGGATACAAGACGGAATGTGCCAACTACAGTGGAATAAATCTTCTCCCCATTGCACACAAGATACTCTCAAGCGTACTGTGTGAAAGATTGAAACCAAAAGTCAATGAGATAATTGGACCCTATCAATGCGGCTTTAGACCTGGTAAATCCACCTTGGATCATATATTCACACTCAGCCAAATCATGGAAAAGACTCAAGTAGGACAAATCAATACCTGCCTTCTCTTTGTTGACTACAAAGCCTCTTTCGATAGCCCTTTACGTTCAAAGGTATTTCAAGCAAGGTCCGAGGTTGGTATCACTGCAAAATTAATAAGACTCTGCACGGTGATATTTGCTGATGCGCGTCGGGGGTTAGAATAGGAAAGAATGTCTCTGAACCATTTAATACCAAACAAGGTTTCAGACAAGGAGACAGCCTATCGTGTGATCTCTTTAATATGCCGCCGTAACCGAAACGAATGACACCAGTTTTGAGATAAAGCGAAGAATAATACTGGCTACAACAGATGCTACTTTGGACTAAGTAAGCAGTTTAGAAACAGGGCCATCTCTCGAAAGACGAGAACTACTCTATACAAGACACTGATACTACCTGTGTTGTGATATGGTTCTGAGGCATTGGCACTCGTGAAAGCAGATGAGGCAGTACTTGGAGTGTTTGAGAGAAAGATTCTTCGTAAAATATATGGACCAGTTTGCGTTAATTGAGAATATAGGCGTCGTATGAACCACGAGGCCACCGTAGAGTAGAGTTTAGCATGTCCGCCTATGACGCTGAACGCCTGGGTTCGAATCCTGGCGAGACTATGAGAAAAAATGTTCAGCGGTTGCTTTCCCCTCTTAATGCTGGCAACATTTCTGAGGTACTATGCCATGTAAAACTTCTCTCCAAAGAGGTGTAGCACTGCGGCACGCCGTTCGGATTCGGCTATAAAACGGAGGGCCCTTATCATTGAGCTTAAACTTGAATCGGACTGCACTAATTAATAGGTGAGGAGTTTGCCCCTGTTCCTTAGTGGAATGTTTATGGGCCAAATTTGCAATTTGCATGAACCACGAGCTGCGTTGGCTAGGTCATGTTGTCAGAATGTATGAAGAAGCTCCAGCAAAGAAGTCTTTTGAAGGCAAACGCTTGCAAACCGGGAAGACCTAAAGGCCCGATGGAAAGATCAAGTGGTGGGAGACACCTCGAAACTTGGTGTCAGAGATTTTTAGAAAGAGCGCAGAAGATCGAGGCGCTTGGAACGCTAATCTACGTTCGGCTATTGGAATAAATGTTCCGTCATAGCCGATTAAAGAAAATTATTATGAATTATTATTCGAATTATTTTTCACCTACAACTGATGCTGGATGGGTTTTGGTTTGGACAATGTCAACTTGGATTTGCAATTGATCTCATCCAATCATGAAGACAAAAGTCTTTGAGAGAAGGTTAAACTATTGTTAAAGGCTAGTTGGTGACCAGGAACACATTGCACCGAATCCAGTCATAAAGCAAAGGTCCTTAAGTGAAGGTCAAACTATCGTCAAAAGCTAGTTGGTGACCAGGAACACAGTGTACCGGTTCAACTCTCAAACAATGGCACTGTAGTGTACCACACTTCTGCTACTGCCATCGATAAATGTTGTCCATTTCATGTTCTATGCGTTCTATGCCTAGCCTATGATGTTTTGGCTTGTGTTTCAAAGTTTGTTTTAAATTTTCTTTTAGTCACCAAAACTGTAATTTTGTTCTCTTTTTTCATTTTCCAACACTGTATAGCTTTTTTCCATCCATCTGCCATAGTTTTTTTCCACTCTTATTTGCGGTATGCAAAAATGATTCCGTGTCCATTGTCTGGTTATTGAAAAAAGAAAAACAAATGAAAAATAATAGAGACACCTCCTGTTTTGTACAGCTGTGGAACAACGACCACAGAATATCCTTGAATATATGTTGGCATACCTTTTTGTTTTTGGTCTCGTAACTAAACACAATGCACACACAGAAATGTGGACACTGATATGTGGAAAGGTAGTGAAACTCTTGGTAAAGGCAGATTTTCTGCTTGAGCCAAAGAATATTGATATCAATGAATTTTGCATGAAATTATAATGATGCAAACGTAGGATATACATTATAACAAATCGGCTCGGAAATAATATTTCTGGCGAGGCTTAATATTGTTATTATTTTCTATAAGAATTTAATTGTAAATTATTTTTTATATACATTTTTTGTTTATATAAAAAGTTGGTTAACAAATTCGTTTTCTAGTCTCAAATACCTTTCATTTGAACCCCATATTGCCATTGGCCTCAAAATTGCATATCAAATTGGTTTTCTAATCTCAAAAACCACTTAAACCCCTTTTTGAAAAAGCCAGCAAATATGTTCGGTTTGGGGTATGGACCCTAAAAACTATGAATATCGAGCTCCAATGTCTTGATGACCCAAACTGTCTTGTTGAGCAAATACGTCCTACTTGGGTGTTGTAATGGTGGTGGAACGTCCCCTAGACAGTTGGTCCCGAATGTTGATGTCAGATTCATGGTCTACTCCCAAATACCCTTCATTTGAGCTCCATTTGTCTAAAGTCGGCAAACATGACCGTTTTGGGGGATGGGGTGGCCACTGAGTGACTTGGCTTTGAAAAAATATATCAGATTCGTGTTCTACTCCAAAATACCTCTTATTGGAGCTTCATTTTGCAATGGTCACCAATAATTCCTATTTGGGTGGCGTTATGGGGGTGGGGGGGGGGGTGCCCTTAGACACTTTCCCCGAACATTGATATCAGATTCGTGCATTACTTGCAAAGATCTTTCAGTTGAGCACCATATTGCTATGGTCGTACATTTGTCTTCTGTGGGGGATGTTCTTGGTGGGGGGATGGTCCACCAAAACACTTGGTCCTATATTTGGATATCAGATTCGTATTCTACTCGCAAATACCTTTCATTTGAGTCCGATATTGTTGTGATTGGGGTATATATATATTTGGTAGATTTTGGGGAGGGGCGCCCCCCCCCCCCCCCCTAGGTACCCCATCCGAAATGATACCAATAGCATAACGGATCCGAGAGCACACAAAATTTCGCTTAAATCGCACCACCCATCTACGAGATCTGGCGTTTCTGAAAAATAGGGTAAGGGGGAGGGTCCTCCCCTTAGACACTTTCCCCGCACATTGATATCAGATTCGTGCATTACTTGCAAAGACCTTTCATTTGAGCCCCATGTGGCTATGGTCGTAAATGTGTCCCTTTGGGGGAGGTTTTTGGGGAGAGGCGGCCCCCCATAAACGTGGTCCCACATTTGGATATCACATTCGTATTCTACTCGCAAATACCTTTCATTTGAGTCCCATATTGCCATGGTCGGTATATATGTCCGATTTAGGGGTGTTTTGGGGGTTGGGTTGGTCCCCCTAACACTTGTTCCGACAATTGGATATCAGGTACGTTTTGTAATCTTAAATACCTTTATTTTGAGTCCCATATTGTTGTGATTGGGGTATATATATATATTTGGTAGATTTTAGGGAGGGGCGCCCCCCCTAGGTACCCAGCAAAGACCTTTCATTTGAGCCCCATGTGGCTATGGTCGTAAATGTGTCCCCTTGGGGGAGGTTTTTGGGGAGAGGCGGCCCCCCATAAACGTGGTCCCACATTTGGATATCACATTCGTATTCTACTCGCAAATAACTTTCATTTGAGTCCCATATTGCCATGGTCGGTATATATGTCCGATTTAGGGGTGTTTTGGGGGTTGGGTTGGTCCCCCTAACACTTGTTCCGACAATTGGATATCAGGTACGTTTTGTAATCTTAAATACCTTTATTTTGAGTCCCATATTGTTGTGATTGGGGTATATATATATATTTGGTAGATTTTAGGGAGGGGCGCCCCCCCCTAGGTACCCCATCCGAAATGATACCAATAGCATAACGGATCCGAGAGCACACAAAATTTCGCTTAAATCGCACCACCCATCTCAGGGATCTGGCGTTTCTGAAAAATAGGGTAAGGGGGAGGGTCCTCCCCTTTGACACTTTCCCCGAACATTGATATCAGATTTGTGCATTACTTGCAAAGACCTTTCATTTGAGTCCCATATTGCCATGGTCGGTATATATGTCCGTTTTAGGGGTGTTTTGGGGGTTGGGGTAGTCCCCCTAATACTTGGTTCCACTATTGGATATCAGATACGTTTTCTTATCTTAAATACCTTTCATTTGAGTCCCATATTGTCGTGATTGGCCTAAATATATGTTTGGTAGGTTTTAGGGTGGGACAGCCCCCCTAGGTACCCCATCCGAAATTTGGATACCAAATTTTTATTTTTAGGGTACTATATGAGAGCACACAAAATTTCGCTTAAATCGCACCATCCATCTCCGAGATCTGGCGTTTCTGAAAATTAGTGTAAGGGGGAGGGTCCGCTCCCCCTTCGAATATCAAAAAATTTACCCTATTTTCACCATGGGATAATTATGCACCGTCAGTGAAAATTGCAAGAGAATCGGTTCAGCCGTTTCTGAATCTATAAGGAGCACGCAAACAAACACAATTGATTTCTATATATTGGGTTGCCCAAAAAGTAATTCCGGATTTTTCATAAAAAAAGTATATTTGATTAAAGTTCATTCTAAGTTTTATTAAAAATTCATTTACTTTCTTTTAAAAAATCCGCAATTACTTTTTGGGAAACCAATACAAGACTAGCTAAAACTTAAAATCTTTTCTATTCCCTCCACTTTAGGACAGCGATATTCTAATTTCATGATTCCGTAACACATCGAAATATTGATCTGAGACCCAACAAAGTAAATACGTTCTTGATCCTCTTGATATTCCGTGTACGTCCGTCCGTCTGCCTGTCTATCAGTACGCTAATTTTCAAAGGACTAAAGCTAGGCGCAGGTTAGATGGATTTATCATATGATATGAGCGCTAGAATACGCAACTGGGAAGTGTCCCGGCACGGGTTAGCTGTGAGCACCACTCAAGCGGGAACATTGAAGTCCGATCTGTGTGGTTTTCATTGCTGTCATCACGAGAAGCTTAGCTGCGAGCGTCCACAGGTTACGGATAGTGGAATGCTCCATCCGGAGTAGCTGTAACTGTCAGAGGTATCGAACGGAGAGTCTCTGTGAGAGGTCGGGTGACACCGGCTCTTGCACAAACACTGAGTGCCTACGATGCTCGATATGACAAGGCGAGTTATTGGCATCTCTAAATAACCAATGGTCACCTTGTTCCCGCGACGATAGGTTCTTTGGAATGGGAACGAGCTTGCTCACCTACAGATTCGCGGCGAGGATCGTCACCTCCACATGAAAATGTGATTACGACAGGGAAGTGTTGGATGACCTCAGCTTTTCACATCATCGTTACATTCGATGAACCTGAGATGAACCTTGAGGTCGAGTGCGAGGCACTGATGACCTCAGCTTCTCTGATCATCGTTACATTCGATGAACCTGAGATGAACCTAAAGGTCGAGTGCGAGGTACTGATGCCAGCGACACAGTCTTGGATTGGCGGAACCTTAGTATTGCCATCTGGATGATCATGTTACTCGGATGGATCAAAGCTAGAAGACAGAGTGGAGATGGGGGTCTACATTGAGAACCCAGGGACTGAGATCTGTTTTAAAATGCCTGACCATAAGGCAGAGATCCGAGCGATCACGCAATGCGTGAAGTGGCGGGTCATAACGGAGTAAGAAGAAATGAAAGGGCAGACGATTTGGCGGTGAAGGCCAGAGCACTGCCGTCAATACACTTGGTTGACCCGAAGCCTTTCGACATTGTGGAACAGCGAAACGGTCGGTAGGATGGCGAAAATCCTATGGGGGGATACATATCGTGAGAAGACGAGGCTATTGGTGAAAGGAAGCAAGAAGGAGGACAGTATAGCTATTGGTATCATAACGGGTCACATAGAACTACGAGCTCGCTAATGTAAAATCGGTAGGGCATGCGGGGAAGATGATGAGCCGTTGGAGGCATTTCCTTTCTCATTGCCCCGCTTTCGTGTCTAACAGATACCGCCACTTAGGTGGAGACACAATACCAGACATGAACCAACTTAGGGAAGTGGTATTGAAAACAATTAAGGATTTTGTAAGTAGCACTGAATTTCTAACTTTTTGTTACTTTACAGTTTTTAGAGCGCACAACAAGCCGATTACTGGCTAAGGTGTATGTCCATAGTGGCATGGGGCGGATTAATATCTGCACCCTCTGTTCAGGCCTTACCTTACCTAACCTAACTTCTACACAGATGGCTCCAAACTAAACGACCAGGTGGGCTTTGGGGTGTACTCTTAAGATCTAGAACTGGTCATACCGAAAAGGTTACCTGACCACTGCAGTATGTATCAAGCGGAGATCCTTGCAATTAAGGAAGTGGTGGAATGGCTAAGAAATAATGTCATAACGAAGATTGCCGTTAATAATTTCTCAGACGGCCATTTAATCCCTGAAGAACGTATTTCTGAACACAAAAACCACCCTCGACTGTCGCAGATCTCTCAACGAGATGGCTGAAC
The DNA here is from genome assembly GCF_963082655.1 of Stomoxys calcitrans. Lineage (NCBI taxonomy): Eukaryota > Metazoa > Arthropoda > Insecta > Diptera > Muscidae > Stomoxys > Stomoxys calcitrans. Next base: position 227,213,550 of record NC_081552.1, on the reverse strand, counting down.
AGTTCAAAATTCATCTGTTCTGGGTGCCGTGCCACAGAGATATCCCAGCCAATTGTAAAGCAGACGAGCTTGCGAGACTATGAACTACCCTAGACATTTCAGGGATACTGGAATCTGTGGGTATGCCTTTAGCGACATCTAAGCTAAGTTTTCAGGACCAGGCCCGAAGGACAAGGAATTATAGATGGACACAAAGACGGGGCCACCGTAGCGCAGAGGTTAACATGTCCGCCTATGACGCCTGGGTTCCAATCCTAGCGAGACCATCAGAAAAAATGTTTAGCGGTGGTTTTCCCCTCCTAATGGTTTATGAGGGAGCTATATCAGGTTATAGACCGATTCGGACCGTACTAGGCCCAGTTGTTGGAAGTCCTAACAGAACACCGCATTCAAAATTTCAGCCAAATCGGTCAAAAATTGCGGCTTGGAAGGGCTCAAGAAGTCAAATCGGGAGATCGGTTTATAAGGGAGCTATATCAGGTTATCGACCGATTTGGACCGTACTTGACACAATTGTTGGAAGTCTTAAAAGAACACTACATGCAAAATTTCAGGCAAATCGAACAAGACTTGCGCCCTCCAGGGGCTCAAGAAATCAAATCGGGAGATCGGTTTATATGGAAGCTATATCTAATTTTGAACCGATATGGCCCTTTTTCAATCGCCATCGACCAATATAAGGTCTTAGTATCTATGAAAGAGGTGTCGCACTGAGGCACGCCGTTCGGACTCGGCTATAAAAAGGAGGCCCCTTATCATTGAGCTAAAACTTGATTTGGACTGCACTCATTGATATGTAAGAAGTTTGCCCCTGTTCTTTAGTGGAATGTTCATGGGCAAAATTTCCAATTTTTACAAAGACGGGGCTGTGAGCATTCTAGATCTTTGAGGCGTAATCTGAACTTGGAGAGGTCTTCAGCTTTGCTGTCACTGACTAGAAAAGGCATCACAGTCATTGTGGCCGTCATGACAAGTCAATGTCTAATCGAAAAACATGCTGACAGACTGAAGGTTGCCAGCAAAGATGCAGAAGCTGTGAGGGCATTGAAGAAGAAGAGGTTATAGAACTCCTTCTGCGTGTGTGTCCCACACTGGCAGTGAAAAAGAGTTCCTCTGTAGTTTCTCATTTTTTTGAGGACCTGTCTGACATAGCGAATGTGAACTTTCGCAAATTGTTGGGCTTTTTAAAGCTATCTGGATTGTTCAACGGTAGGAACTAAAAGGCATCTTCCTTCTTCTGTTCCTGTGATATCACAATAGACGAAAACGTCTAAGTGAGTCTAAAACAAGTAAGAGCTTGCTAAGTTCGGCCGGGCCGAATCTTATATACCCAACGCCATGGATCGCATTTGTCGAGTTCTATGCGTGGTATCTCTTTTTAGGCAAACAAATAATATTGAATAAGAACTGTTATGCTATTGGAGCTATATCAAGTTATAGTCCGTCGGAGGGTAAATGAATGCTGAACATTGTAGCAGTCATTGAATACTAGTTTAGTTCATTCGGATAAGAATTGCGACCTCTAGAGGCTCAATAAGTCAAAATACAAAATTGGTTTATATGGCAGCGATATCAGGTTATGTTCTGATTTGCGCCATACTTAGCACGATTATTGGAAAACATAACAGAACACCTCTTGCAAAATTTCAGTCAAATCGGATGAGAATTGCGCCCTCTACAGGCTCAAGAAGTCAAGACCCAAGATAGGATTACATGGCAGCTATATCAAAACATGGACCGATTTGAACCATACTTAGCGCAGTTATTGTAGGCGATACCGAGATACCACGTGCAAAATTTCAGTCAAATCGGATAGGAATTGCGCCCTCTAGAGGCTCAAGAAGTCAAGACCCAACATCTGTTTATATGGCACCTTTATTAAAACATGGACCGATTTGACCTATTTAAAATCGCAGCCGACCTATACTAATAAAAAGTATTCGTGCAAAATTTCAAGCGGCTAGCTTTACTCCTTCGAAAGTTAGTGTGCTTTTGACAGACAGACGGACGGACGGAAAATTTTTATTTTTTTTTTTTTTTGCAAGTGCTCATAAAATTTTGCCCAAAAAGTAGTTGCGGATTTTTCATATAGTCGGCGTTGACAAATTTTTTCACAGCTTGTGACTCTGTAATTGCATTCTTTCTTCCGTCAGTTATCAGCTTTTACTTTTAGCTTGCTTTAGAAAAAAAAGTGTAAAAAAAGTATATTTAATTAAAGTTCATTCTAAGTTTTATAAAAAATGCATTTACTTTCTTTTAAAAAATACGCAATTACTTTTTGGGCAACCCAATACAAACCATTTATTCATCAAAAGAAAATGCCATTGTTTTATCCACTCACACACACCTTCTTAAACGACTTGTGTCTGTGTTGAAAAAGCTTTTATATTAATACCAAAATCCTCTTTCCATTATTTTAGTCTGATCAACTGAATGAAATGCGGTATGAAAATAAAACAAAACAAAAAATCGCATCAAAGTGCAAACCCGTGTTTAGCGCAATGAGGGAGAACAAAGTCGTTCGAAATGTATTTGATTTATTTTTCACAATGTGTGAGAGAATTCTTAAAATTACTCGTTAGAAAAAAAGTAAAAAAAAATCTTAGTTATTCTAAGAACAAAAAGTATTGAACATAATTTTGACTAAAAAGACAAAACAAGTGGTTTCTAGGGGCTCTTAGAGCAGAGCGGGCGTATAATTTTCTTCTTGGTGCTTTATATTTAATAATCTAATAATCAAACATTAGATGCATAAGTGTCGATCATATACCAAATTTCAGGCAAATTGAACTAAGACGGAGTATACTATTGTCTTATGGATGCTACTTTGCCTACTTTACTAGCCAGAAATTGCGCAGACGAGCAGATGCAAACGCCTTATCAGCGTGTCGCCTCCTGTCTAAAACAATTCCGTCGGCAACTCATCGGCTCCTGCTGCCTTATTGATTTTCAGCCGGGCTACTGTTACGTGGACCACGTTTCTAAAGGGTGATTTTTAAGAGATTAAAAAAAGTCATTAGATTCAAAAATATGCATGAAATATTTATTTAAATCGATAGTACCATCCATATATTTTAATGTTTGAAGATTAGTTCATGCAAATGTTGACCGTAACTGTGCCTCAAATGCTTCATTTGCTTAGTTCAATTTGTGCATACTCTTTCCAACATCGGCTATTATCTCACAAACAAATGCTTCAATGTTCCATGTTTCAAATGCGTCACTGGTCCATACATTTGACGAAGAATCTTTCTCTCAAATACTCCAAGCACTGGCTCATCTGCTTTCACAAGTAACCATCCTTCAGAACCATATAACAGCACGGGTAGTATCAGTGTCTTGTATAGTGTAATCTTCGTCTGTCGAGAGGTGGCCTTGTTTCTAAACTGCTTACTTAGTCCAAAGTAGCATCTGTTTGCCAGTATTATTCTTCGCTTAATCTCAAAACTGGTGTCATTCGTTTCACTGACTGTCTCAAAGTTGTGGTTCCCAACATTCTCCAATTTCTTTATCTATACAGTTGAGCAAGGCTTTTTGGGAGTTGAAACCATCCATTTTTGTCTTATCTGCATTTACTGCCAGATCCATTTTCACTGACTCTCTTTGGACTCTTTCAAAGGCTGCAGTTACTACTTCTGGTGACCGACCTATGATGTCGTCGACTGTGTTCCCTTGTGATTAGTGTGCCATATCTATTCACATCTGCATCTCGTATAATCTTCTCCAGCTGGATATTAAAGAGATCACACGATAGGCTGTCTCCTTTTCTGAAACCTCCTTTGGTATTAAATGGTTCTGAGAGATTCTGTCCTATTCTTACTCCCAAAGCGCATCAGCCAATGTCATCCTACAGAGTTTTATTAATTTTGCAGGGATACCAAACTCAGAGCTGGCTTGAAATACCTTTGAACGTAGAAGGCTATCGAAAGTTGCTTAGTGGTCAACAAAAAGATGGCAGTTGTTGATTTGTCCTTTTCAGGTCTTTTCCAGGAGTTGGCGCACTGTGAATGTCTGGTCTAGGGTGGATTTACCTGGTCTAAAGCCGACTTTAGGTTTTAATCTTTCACACAGCATGCTCGAGAGTATCTTGTATGCGATGGGGAGGAGACTTATTCCTCTGTAGTTGGCACATTCCGTCTTGTCTCCTTTCTTGTGTTTAGGCAAAAGAGGAACCGATGAGGTTCCAATCATCGGGTATGAGTTCTTCTAGCCAGATTGCGCAGATAAGCTGATGCATACGCGTTATCAGCATGTCGCCTCCGTTCTTAAATAGTTTAGCGGCTAACCCGTCGGCTTCTGCTGCCTTGATGTTCTTTAGTCGGGTCACTGCTACTTGGACCTCATTCTGAATAGGAGGTAAACATTCTATACCATCGTCAGGGATTGGTTCTGAGGTATCCTCTTCACCGCCAGCGTCGGACACTAGCAGTTGGGTAAAATGTTCTTTCCATATCCTCGGCATGTTGTTGTTGTAGTAGTTGTAGTAGCAGTGTGTGGTACACTGAGGCGGCAGCCCTTGCCGATGAAGGAATTCATCGGGTCAATCCGGTACATAAAACCGGCTGACATGGGATTGTCCTCTGCATGTTATCTGTGTCAGTTGCCAGATTTCCTTCTTTGTCTCTGCAGGAGGATGTGCCTGCACCAAAGCCATCGGTTTGATGTTTAATTCTGTGGTAGAAATTCAGAGTTACATTATGATTCCTATCATTTTTGCAGAAGTACGGTCCAACGATACCACCAGCCCATAAACCGCACCAAACTGTGACCTTTGGGCTGCTATACTTTCGAGACAGGGAGTGCTTTCTTCAAGCAATTGGGTCAGCCGAGTGGAGTATGCCGTTATCACCTTTTGTGATTAAAACTTTCCGATTTCCAGCTTCCGCGCAGTGTCAGATCGTACGCTTCTCGCCACACCACAAGTCTTACTGAAACAAGGTAATGATCCGAATGGATGTTCGCACCTTGGATCGATCGTAAATCCCACACGCTGGATGAATGCCTTCCATCTATCACAACATGATCTATTTGGTTTCTCGTGTTTTGATCTGGTCACAGCCATGTGGCCGTGTGAATACTTCAATGTTGGAATCTGGTGCTGCTAACTACCAAGTCTATTGGCGGCCAAGTCTATTAGCCTCAATCTATTATCGAAAGTTTCTTCGTGAAGGCCTAAAGTTCCGACTGCGGGGTCAGAGATATTTTGCTTCCCTATTTTCGGATTAAAATATTTCATGGCCGGGACAACGTTCACATTGTCTTTCTAGGCGCTCGTAGAAAATATCCTTGGTATGGGCGCAAATCGGGCCGATGTTGAAGAAATTGGCCTTTATGCGGATTGTGGCTAGCCTCTCATCCATTGGAGTTAGCCTGGAACCACAAATCCTCAGCCAAATTCATGCCTCATCTCATGGCAGCTAATATATAGGGCATCATCACTCGGTGTTATTGTGGCGACCTTCCCAAGCCATCGCACTTCCTGTATGGCAGTAATGTCTGCCCTGTACTTCTCCAAGACATCCTTCAGCGCGAACACTGCACTGAATGTCCGCATTCCAGGTGCAGATACGCAAATCATAGTCCTTAAAACGTTTTAGGGGGTTGTCAACATAGGGGAAATCCGTTTTTAATCTTCTTCGTTTTTTCAAAGTAGTTTCTTTAGGTCTTCCGGGTGATGGGCTACTAACCCGACGACTTAACCTAACATTTTATCGTTCTATAGGTGAACTCGTGGCACATTCCAGCTTACTACCTTTGACGGATGTTAAGGGTAGCTACCCAGGTGACACCGTGATGTATGGGTTAGCATGCCCGCCTATCGCATCCAAACGCCCGGGTGCAGTTCCTACCGGCGAGAAGACCTTCAAAGATTTTTCAGCGTTGGTTATCCCCTCACCAAATGCTGGCAGCATTTGTGAGTATTTCAGCCATGTGCAACTTCTCAACAAAGAGGTGTCACTTTTCACTTACAAGCCCTTCGGACTCGGCATAAAACAGGAGGTTTTTCTTATCATTGAGCCTAAATTTGAATTGGGCAGCACTCAATTGATATTGTGAGAAGTTAGTTTCCCTCTGATTTGTTCAATAATGGGATGTTTGGCAAATACTAAACCACCCAGGTGACACCGTGGGCAGGTTTGTGTGCACATATGAGATGAAGGAAGACCAAGTTAAGACTGGATATTGCCAAGTAAAAACTAATCAGGACCGTTGCTTGGTTTATAACATTCCCAAGTCACCCAACCTGAAATTTTGCACAGATACTTTTTATTGATGTAGGTCAATGGGGATAGCAAATGGGCCATATAGGTTCAGATTTGAATATAACTCCTACATAAACCGATCTCCCGATTTCACTTCTTGAACCCTTAGAAGCCTCAATTTTCATTCCATTTGGCTGAAATTTGGGACAGTGAGATGTGTTAGTCCCTTCGATATCCTTTGTCAATTTGGCCCAGATTAGTCCAGATTTGGATATAGCTGCCATATAGACCGATCCTCCGATTTAGGGTCTTAGGCCCATAAAAGCCACACTTATTATCCGATTTTGCTGAAATTTGGGACAGTGAGTCGTGTTAGTCCCTTCGACAATTTGGCCCAGATCGGGATATAGCTGATTTGGATATAGCTGCCATATAGACCGATCCGCCGATTTAGGGTCTTAGGCCCATAAAAGCCACATTTATTATCCGATTTTGCTAGAATTTAAGATAGCGAGTTGTCTTAGGGCTTTCGACATTCTTTGTTAATTTTTCCTTGATCGGTTCAGATTTGGAAATAGCTGCCATATAGACCGATCCTCCGATTTAGGGTCTTAGGCCCATAAAAGCCACATTTATTATCCGATTTTGCTAGAATTTAAGATAGTGAGTTGTCTTAGGGCTTTCGACATTCTTTGTTAATTTTTCCTTGATCGGTTCAGATTTGGATATAGCTGCCATATAGACCGATCCTCCGATTTAGGGTCTTAGGCCCATAAAAGCCACATTTATTATCCGATTTTGCTAGAATTTAAGATAGTGAGTTGTATTAGGGCCTTCGACATCCTTTGTTAATTTGGCCTTGATCGGTTCAGATTTGGATATAGCTGCCATATAGACCGATCCTCCGATTTAGGGTCTTAGGCCCATAAAAGCCACATTTATTATCCGATTTGGCTAGAATTTAAGACAGTGAGTTGTCTTAGGCCCTTCGATATTTTTCTTCAATTTGGTCTTGATCGGTTCAAATTTGGATATAGCTTCCATATAGACCGATTTCTCGATTCAAGGTTTTGGACCCATAAAAAGCGCATTTATTGTCCGATTTCGCCGAAATTTGGGACAGCGAGTTAAGTTAAGCCGCTTGGCATACTTCAAAAATATCGCACAGATCGGTCCAGATTTGGATATAGCTGTCATATAGACAGATTTCTAGGTTTTAGGTTTAGGGGCCATAAAAGGCGCATAAACCGATCTCCCGATTTCACTTCTTAAACCCTTAGAAGCCTCAATTTTCATTCCATTTGGCTGAAATTTGGGACAGTGAGATGTGTTAGTCCCTTCGATATCCTTTGTCAATTTGGCCCAGATTAGTCCAGATTTGGATATAGCTGCCATATAGACCGATCCTCCGATTTAGGGTCTTAGGCCCATAAAAGCCACACTTATTATCCGATTTTGCTGAAATTTGGGACAGTGAGTCGTGTTAGTCCCTTCGACAATTTGGCCCAGATCGGGATATAGCTGATTTGGATATAGCTGCCATATAGACCGATCCGCCGATTTAGGGTCTTAGGCCCATAAAAGCCACATTTATTATCCGATTTTGCTAGAATTTAAGATAGCGAGTTGTCTTAGGGCTTTCGACATTCTTTGTTAATTTTTCCTTGATCGGTTCAGATTTGGAAATAGCTGCCATATAGACCGATCCTCCGATTTAGGGTCTTAGGCCCATAAAAGCCACATTTATTATCCGATTTTGCTAGAATTTAAGATAGTGAGTTGTCTTAGGGCTTTCGACATTCTTTGTTAATTTTTCCTTGATCGGTTCAGATTTGGATATAGCTGCCATATAGACCGATCCTCCGATTTAGGGTCTTAGGCCCATAAAAGCCACATTTATTATCCGATTTTGCTAGAATTTAAGATAGTGAGTTGTATTAGGGCCTTCGACATCCTTTGTTAATTTGGCCTTGATCGGTTCAGATTTGGATATAGCTGCCATATAGACCGATCCTCCGATTTAGGGTCTTAGGCCCATAAAAGCCACATTTATTATCCGATTTGGCTAGAATTTAAGACAGTGAGTTGTCTTAGGCCCTTCGATATTTTTCTTCAATTTGGTCTTGATCGGTTCAAATTTGGATATAGCTTCCATATAGACCGATTTCTCGATTCAAGGTTTTGGACCCATAAAAAGCGCATTTATTGTCCGATTTCGCCGAAATTTGGGACAGCGAGTTAAGTTAAGCCGCTTGGCATACTTCAAAAATATCGCACAGATCGGTCCAGATTTGGATATAGCTGTCATATAGACAGATTTCTAGGTTTTAGGTTTAGGGGCCATAAAAGGCGCATAAACCGATCTCCCGATTTCACTTCTTAAACCCTTAGAAGCCTCAATTTTCATTCCATTTGGCTGAAATTTGGGACAGTGAGATGTGTTAGTCCCTTCGATATCCTTTGTCAATTTGGCCCAGATTAGTCCAGATTTGGATATAGCTGCCATATAGACCGATCCTCCGATTTAGGGTCTTAGGCCCATAAAAGCCACACTTATTATCCGATTTTGCTGAAATTTGGGACAGTGAGTCGTGTTAGTCCCTTCGACAATTTGGCCCAGATCGGGATATAGCTGATTTGGATATAGCTGCCATATAGACCGATCCGCCGATTTAGGGTCTTAGGCCCATAAAAGCCACATTTATTATCCGATTTTGCTAGAATTTAAGATAGCGAGTTGTCTTAGGGCTTTCGACATTCTTTGTTAATTTTTCCTTGATCGGTTCAGATTTGGAAATAGCTGCCATATAGACCGATCCTCCGATTTAGGGTCTTAGGCCCATAAAAGCCACATTTATTATCCGATTTTGCTAGAATTTAAGATAGTGAGTTGTCTTAGGGCTTTCGACATTCTTTGTTAATTTTTCCTTGATCGGTTCAGATTTGGATATAGCTGCCATATAGACCGATCCTCCGATTTAGGGTCTTAGGCCCATAAAAGCCACATTTATTATCCGATTTTGCTAGAATTTAAGATAGTGAGTTGTATTAGGGCCTTCGACATCCTTTGTTAATTTGGCCTTGATCGGTTCAGATTTGGATATAGCTGCCATATAGACCGATCCTCCGATTTAGGGTCTTAGGCCCATAAAAGCCACATTTATTATCCGATTTGGCTAGAATTTAAGACAGTGAGTTGTCTTAGGCCCTTCGATATTTTTCTTCAATTTGGTCTTGATCGGTTCAAATTTGGATATAGCTTCCATATAGACCGATTTCTCGATTCAAGGTTTTGGACCCATAAAAAGCGCATTTATTGTCCGATTTCGCCGAAATTTGGGACAGCGAGTTAAGTTAAGCCGCTTGGCATACTTCAAAAATATCGCACAGATCGGTCCAGATTTGGATATAGCTGTCATATAGACAGATTTCTAGGTTTTAGGTTTAGGGGCCATAAAAGGCGCATTTATTGTCCGGTGTCGCTGAAATTTCAGACAATGAGTTGTGTTAGGACCTTCGACATCCTTCTTCAATTTGGCCCAGATCGGTTCAGATTTGAATATAGCTGCCATATAGACCGATCTCTCGATTTTGGGCCCATAAAAGGCGCATTTATTGTCCGCCGAAATTCGCCGAAATTTGGGACAGTGCTTTGTATTAGGCTCTTCGACATTTTTCTGCAACTTGGCCCAAATCGGTCCAGATTTGGATATAGCTGCCATGTAGACCGATATCTCGATTTAAAGTCTTGGCCCCCTAAAATGCGCATTGGTAATCGGATTTAACTGAAATTTGACACAGGGACTTATGTTAGGCTTTTCGACATCCGTGTCGTATATGGTTCAGATCGGTTTATTTTTAGAGATCGGAACATATTTTGATAAAACTGCTATGGGACATAAACTATGAAATTTTCGCCGAATTTTGATGAAATGTGGTTTACATATATACCTGAGGTGGCGGGTATCCAAAGTTCGACCCGGCCGAACTTAACGCTTTTTTACTTGTTTTCTATTCTATTTCAAATATATTCTCCTAGTTAAAGTTTATATAAAATCCAATGAAAAATTTTATTTTCACAACTTATTAAAAATCCCCACACCTGTTGTTTGTAATGACTTTTTGCCTTTTGAGTGCTCACTTTCGTAATTACTTTTTAATTATTTGGATTAGTCGCTAAATTGAAAATGAACTCGTTTACATGAGAGTATTACGCCCAACACAAATTTTAAGCAGATAAACCTTAGCGTTTGTTTTTTTTTTGGTTTTAAGGCAGTTTAAAATAAATTTGCATAATCATTTCAGTTGCGTGTTGAAAATGAACAGGTTGTGTGGCAACATTTTCCAACCAAAACTTTTGCCAACCAATGTGGTAGCCAACATCTCTCCATCATCATCCCAAAGTATGCGCAGCAAAAAGTGGTGATGAGAACCATAACCATCACCTTCATAACTATTATTATTAGCATTATCCTCCACCGTCATGAGTCATTTTGTATTATTTGCATCGCTTTACTCATTAACATGTCATAACTTATCATGGCAATATTCATGCTGACAACCATTCAGCTCTCAGTGAAGCATCCTTCCATAAAATACGGAAGCTTAAAACACCGGTAGCCTGAAATACCGCCACCAGGGAAAAAAGGCAAAAAAAAAAAAAAACACATCATCAAGTGACATTCATTGTGGTCGTTGTTTTTACTGGTAGCCGCATATTCATGGGTTTTTCTACTGAAAAGCAGACCATGACAAGACTGTGATGGCAGGAAGTATCTTTAGATCCGCTTATACCGGTGTGGATGATTTAGTTTGCCTTTTAGCGTCAAACAATTTAATTACGTCTAAGAAAATGGGAATTTATTTTTCCATGGAGTTTTTTCTTCTTTTAGCCAGAAATACCAAAGATGCAAGACAGCGGGAAAATTGATTTTGATTTGACTTTTGAAATGTTTTGGGTATTTAAATCTAAACCGATTTAATATCCAGTTCGTTATCACAGCATACAAACTTTTGTTCACCTACAACTAGGGAATGGAATAAAACAAGTTGACCCTATAAAATAGAAAATTAAATCTAAATCGGTACATACATCGGGAATTAAGTATATCGAAAGTAAAACAAGTAAGAGCGTGTTAAGTTCGGCCGGGTCGAATCTTATATACCCTCCACCATGGCTCGCATTTGTCGAGTTCTATGCGCGGTATCTCTCTTTAGGCAAACAAAGAATATTGAAAAAGAACTGTTATGCTATTGGAGCCATAGCAAGTTATAGTCCGATTCGGGCCATAAATGAATGCTGAACATTTTAGAAGTCATTGTGCGATATCTCAGTTCATTCGGATAAGAATTGCGCCTTGTAGGGGTTCAAGAAGCAAAATCGGGAGATAGGTTTATATGGGAGCTGTATCAAGCTATTGATCGATTCAGACTATATTAGACAGGTATGTCGAAAGTCATGAGAGTAGCCGTTGTACAAAATTTCAGCCAAATCGGATGAGAATTATGTCCTCTAGAGGCTCAGGAAGTCAAGACCCAAGATCGGTTTATATGGCAGCTATATCAAAATATAGACCGATTTGAACTATACTTAGAACAATTATTGGAAGTCATAACAAAACAACTCATGCAAAATTTCAGTCAAATCTGAGTCGAATTGCGCCCTCTAGAGGCTCAAGAAGTCAAGCCCCAAGATCGGTTTATATGGCAGCTACATCAAAACATGGACCGATTTAAACTATACTTAGCGCAGTTGTTGGAAGAAATGCCAAAACACCACGTGCAAAATTTCAGTCAAATCGGATGAGAATTGCGCCCTCTAGAGGCTCAAGAAGTCAAGACCCAAGATAGGTTTATATGGCAGCTATATCAAAATATGGACCGATTTAAACTATACTTAGCGCAGTTATTGGAAGTGACACCAAAACACCACGTTCAAAAATTTCAGTCAAATCGGATGAGAATTGCGCCCTCTAGAGGCTCAAGAAGTCAAGACCCAAAATCGGTTTATATGGCAGCTATATCAAAACATGGACCGATTTGAACTATACGTAGCCCAGTTGTTGGAAGTGATGCCAAAACACCACGTGCAAAATTTCAGCCAAATCGGATGGGAATTGCGCTCTCTAGAGGTACAAGAAGTCAAGACCCAAGCTATATCAAAAAATGGACCGATTTGGCCCATTTACAATCCCAACTGACTTACACTAATAAAATGTATTTGTGCAAAATTTCAAGCAGCTAGCTTTATTCCTTCGAAAGTAAGCGTGCTTGGGACAGACAGACGTACGGACGGACATGGCAAGATCGACTTAAAAGGACATGACGATCATATATACTTTATGGGGTCCCAGACGCATATTTCGAGGAGTTACAAACAGAATGGCAAAATTAGTATACCCCCATCCTATAGTGGAGGATATAACAATATCATTCATTGCTTTAAATGTTACCAAAATCCTTCTCATTTATCCAAATCTTGTTCTGCCTTTGAACTAAAGCTGACCTTTAACAAAGGGCCTCGACAAGTTTACTTTAAATGACTCTAGTGCGAATACAACATAAAAACATGCTAAGTCCGCTCGGATCGATTCTTATATATCTTTCACCATCTATCGAATTTGTCACGTTCTTTGCCCGCTATCTCTTTGTAGGCAAATGTAGGCAAACAATCGTTATTGGATAAGAATTGCATTGCTATTGGAGCTATATCAGTTTATGGACTGATTCAGGCCATACTTGGTTTGGATGGTGGAGACCATCGTTGAAGTCATTGTGCAAACTTTCAGACAAATTAGATACAGATTACGCCATATAGGGGCTCAAGAAGTCTAATAGCGTGATCGATTTATATGGGAGTTATATTAGATTACTAGCCAAACCGGGTCCGCTCCGACGGGCCTTCTTTAACTCTCTAATATCTTTTTAAGGTGGGGACACTTCGCCATGATGCGGATATCAAATTCGTGGGTCAAATAACCCATTTGACGTACCTTTAGGAGGAAAATCGCCACCTAGACTTGAACGCATATTTTAATGTCATATTCGTATTGGGAGTGGGTGACCTCCCATTACTTGGACCTAATGTTTTATGCCATATTTGTAATCTACTGCCTAATAATTTTCATTTGAGTCCCATATTGACATGAACTTCGAATATATTTGTTTAGAGAAGTATTGGGGTTGGGGGGTCCGCTGGGTACTTGGACCCAAATATTAATATCATATTCGTTTTCTGGTCTCCACTACCTTTCATTTGATACCCTTATTGTGCACATCGGACAAATTTTGGATATGGGTGGCGTTTTTGGGGTAAAGGGGAGCGTCCGCCTCCAAAATTATATAGCCTTTGTTTCCTTCCAGACAAACGTACACAATCTATGAAAATTTTAAGAAAATCGCTTCAGCCAAGTATCGTATAGTCATAATGGGTCTAATGGCGTTTCGAGGGGTGGTGTGACCCCATATACTGTTTGGAGGAGTATATGGGATCGGGCCGCCCCAACCCCAAGCCCAATGGGTACTTAGATTTAAATACTAAAACCATATTCTTGTTCTACTCTCTAATACTTTTCATTTGATATATGTCCCGATCGGTCCACTTTTGATTTTGGGATGTGTTTTCGGCATAAGGGGGAGGGTCCGTCCCCCCTTCCGATATCGAAAAATTATAGAGAAAATAGGTCCTGCCGTTTTTCAGTCTATACGGAACAAACAAACCAAGTCCTATATATCCGTAATTGGCTAATGTACCTATATTTGGGCGTTTTTGTGGGGGTGGGTGACCCCCCTATACTTCGACTTAAATTTGTATGCCACATGCATACTTTTCATTTGATGCCCATATTGTCCTTATCGGTCCGCTTTTGATTTTGGGTGGTGTTTCTGGGGCAACGTTGGAGGGTCCGCCCCTTTCCGTTATCAATAAATTATAAAGCCTATTCCTACTTCCTGACCATATTCGCAATCTACTCCCGAATAACTTTCAATTGAGTCCCATATTTTCATGATCGTCAAATAAACCTATTTTATGGGGTTTTGGAGCTGAGGCGGCCCCCCAGGTACTTGTGTCCAACTTTTATTATGAAATTCGTACTCTTCTTTTGAATGACTTTCATTTGAATCCCCTATTGTCCCGATCGGTCCACTTTTATTTTTGGGTAGTATTGTTGGGGTAAGGGGGGGGGGGGGGGGGGGCGGGCCGCCCCCTCCCGATATCAAAAAATTATGTAGCCTATGTTTCTTTCCAGACCAACCTACACAATCTGTGCAAAATTTCTAGGTAATCGGTTCAACCGTTTTTGAGTCTAAGCGGAACAAACCGATAAACCAACACAAATTGAATTTTATATATAAGATGATACGATTTGGACCATATTTGGCACGTATGTTGAAGACCAAAGCAAAAGTTGTGCAAAATATCAGCCAAATAAGACAAGAACTGCGTCCTCTAGGTGCTGAAGAAGTGCAATCGAGAGATCGGTTCACATGGGAGCTATATCAAGTTTTACACCGATTCAGGCCATACTTTGCACGAATATTGGAGGCCGCAGAAAGTCGTTGTGCAAAATTTCAGTCAAATCATATAAGAATCGCGACCACTAGAGGTCGCTGATTAGAGCAAAATTTCAGTCAAATCATATAAGAATCGCGACCACTAGAGGTCGCTGATTAGAGCGATGGCGCGGTTTCTTCAGCTCCGCAGGACCAGCAACCGAGGACGTAAGCTCCGCCCTTTTAAATCCTTCTGTGCGCCGAAACCCACGCAGGGCCTCACTCACCTGCTGAACTGTTGCGGATGGGGCATAACCCATAGCTCAAGTGATCAACGCAATAAACAGGGAGGCCTGGGATACAAACGCTGTCCCCACGGAATGGAAGAAGGGGATCATGGTCATAATCTCAAAGAGGGGTGACCTAATCCAACGTAAGAACTGGAGGGGGATTTTATGGCTAAATGCAATAAATAAAGTGATGACATGTCTTCTTCTGCAGCAGATTTCGCCTGCACTTGACAGTATTTTAAGTAAGCAACAGGCAGGTTTTCGGCCAGGACTTTCCTCCGTATAAGAAGCAACCTATGCTGAGGCACCCTATGTCATACGCTGGGGTATTAACGACTTCCTCGAAGACGTCGACTACGCGGATGATATATGCCTCTTTGCGTGTATTTTATTTCACGTTCGGGACCAGTTAATTTGGAGCCTAGATCGTGCGATTTAACGCCTTTAGACTATTTTTTGTGAAGCTATGTTAAAGCTCATTTCTATACAGACAAGCCTGCTTCAATTGATGCATTGGAAGACAACATAGAAGCATTTATTCGTGAGTTACCGGCCGAAATGCTGGAAAGAGTATGCCAAATTGGACAAAGCGGATGGACGATTTGAGGCGTAGTCACGATTTACATTCGCATGAAATAATCTTCAAACATTAAATTATATGGACCGTACTATCGATTGAAATAAAGATTTCATGCATTTTTCAGATTTTTATGTGCTTTTTTTTTGAAAAAACTTTACTATAGATCTAAAAAAATCACCTTTTATAAATTTGTCAAAATTTATTCTCTTTTTTTTCTGTCTAATATACCCTCTCCATTCTTGGGCCATAGGTAATCTATGCAGGATTTGTTTAAAAAGTTTACATTTCATACACTACCTCAATGAATAATGCAGCAAGCCTTCATTTATCATTAAAAATTTAAAAAACGTTCCGAAAACAACTTGGCCTTAACAACACCAAACTTAGCCTGAGAAAGAAGTGTTAAATATTAAGGCATAAAGATGGCCAAAAGAAAGAGAAGAACAAGAAAAAAAATAACATTTTGTTTTCTTTTTCAGTTTCTTCAGCATCAAGAGGACGCTACATGCGGAAAGGATACTACTTGAAACGGCCAACTTTGTTCGCCCATCAAAGGCAATGATGATGCTACTTAAGGATACAATTGCAAAAGTTGTGGAAACTTCAGTCCTCTTTTGATTCTTTGCAACTATTAAAGTATTAAGTTGCAGTTACTGCATTATTTACCGCAGGATAAGAGAAGAAGTTGTTAAGCTGGCGAATGCTGTGTCTTATTTTTCAACTCCGCTTAATGCAACACTTATGAAAAAAAGCTTTTAAGATTGCTATAAAATTTACTAGAGTTGGACTTATATATCTATAGGAAATGAACAACAGTGCATTTAACTAAATTCGTTAATGTTTTTCAATATTGAGAAAAATCATATCAAATCGCATGAAATTGAAATTTTTCCTTTTCCTTAAATCATACAAATCCAAAATGGAAATATGTTTCAAGTCCTATGAACAAAATGAGATATTGGCCTAAAAATCTGTTTACATACTTGGTTTTAATAACAATTAACAATTTAGATATTCATCTAAAATTATTTTTGGAAAAGCCGTTGACGACTCTTTTATTTATGATTCTCAGATTTATAGAAAAGTAATAAGAAAAAACTTATTGATGAGTGTGTTTTCCGTTGGCTACCTGTTGGGGATGATTTTGTTATAGAAACCACATTTATGGCGAGTCGTTAATTTGGAAGTTTTGAAGAATTTGCAACGTACACGTGCTACCTCAGGTATGTAGCCACTGTAAAATCAGATGACCCCTTCATTATAAAGAGTGATCTTCAAAGAGCTATAGGAAAGTTTACAACAAGTAAAAAGGCATTCGGGTATGACCCTATAGCCGCTATATGGAAATGTAGTCCGATTTGGACCAAATTCGGCACGGACCTATACTGGTAAAATCAATAGAAGTCATTGCTCAATTTTGTAAAACAAAATATTGGTCTTTTTGGTAGCTTTATTCTTTACTGAAAGGAAGCAAGAAGGAGCTCGGTATAGCTATTGGTATCATAACGGGACACATATGGGCTACGAGCTCACTTATGTAAAATCGGTGGGGCAAGTGATAGCATGTGTAGGGCATGCGTGGAAGATGATGAGACTTTGGAGCATTTCCTTGTCATTGCCCGGCATTCGCGTCCAACAGATACCGGTACTCAGGTGGAGACACAATATCAGACATGAACCAACTTAGGGGAGTGGCATTGAAAACAATTAAGGATTTTGTAAGTAGCACGGAATTCATAACTTAAAATTTTCTTTTTTAAAAGTTACTTTATAGTTTTTAAGAGCGCACAACAAGCCGATTACTGGGTTAGGTGTATGCCCATAGTGGCATGGGGCGGATTAATATCTACACCCTCTTTTCAACTTAATCTTACCTAATCTTAACCAAATATAGACCGATCTGAACCATAAACGACACGTATGTCGAAAATATTATGAGGGCCAAGACTTTAAATCGCGAGATCTGTCTATTTGGCAGCCATATCCAAATTTGAACCGATCTGTGCCAAATTATAGAAAGGTGTCGAAGAGCCTAACACAACTTACTGTTCCAAATTTCGGCGACATCGGACAATAAATGCGCCTTTTATGAGGCGAAGACCCTAAATCGAGATATCGGTCTATGTGGCAGGTATATGCAAATCTGGACCAATTTAAGCCAAGTTGCAGTAAAATGTCGCAGAGCCTAACACAACTCACTGTCCCAAATTTCGGTGAACTCGGACAATATATGCGCGTTTTATGGTCCCAAAACCTTAAATCAAGGAATCGGTCTATATGGCAGCTATATCCAAATCTGGACCGATCTGTGCCATATTGCAGGAGTATGTCGAGGGGCTTAACTTAACTCAATTTTCCAAATTTCGGCGACATCGGATAATAAATTCGTTTTTTTATGGGCCCAATGTCTTAAATCGAGATATCGGTCTATATGGCAGCTATATCCAAATCTGGACCAATCTGTGCCATATTGCAGGAGTATGTCGGGGGGCCTAACTTAACTCACTGTCCAAAATTTCAGCAAAATCGGATAATAAATGTGGCTTTTATGGGCCCAAAACCTTAAATCAAGAGATCGGTCTATATGGCAGCTATATCCAAATCTGGACCGATCTGAGCCAAATTGACGAAGGATGTCGAAGAGCCTAACGCAACGCACTGTTTTAAATTTCAGCAAAATTGGATAATAAATGTGGCTTTTATGGGCGTAGGACTCTAAATATGAGGATCGGTCTATATGGTAGCTATATCCAAATCTGGACCGATCTGAGCCAAGTTGACGAAGGATGTCGAAGAGCCTAACGCACCGCACTGTCTTAAATTTCAGCAAAATTGGATAATAAATGTGGCTTTTATGGGCCTGAGACCCTAAATCGGAGGATCGGTCTATTATCTTAAATTTCAGCAAAATCGGATAATAAATGTGGCTTTTATGGACTTGAGACCCTAAATCGGAGGATCGGTCTATATGGCAGCTATATCCAAATCTGGACCGATCTGTGCCATATTGCAGAAGTATGTCAAGGGGCTTAATTTAACTCACTGTCCCAAATTTCGGGGACATCGGACAATAAATGCGCCTTTTATGGCCCCAAAACCTAAAACCGAGAGATTGGTCTATATGGGGGCTATATCAAAATGCAGTCCGATATAGCCCATCTTCGAACTTAACCTGCTTATGGAAAAAAAAAGAATCTGTGTAAAATTTCAGCTCACTATCTCTATTTTTGAATACTGCAGCGTGATTTCAACAGACAGAAGGACAGACGGACGGACATGTCTAAATCTTCTTAGATTTTTATGCTGATCAAGAAGATATATACCTTATAGGGTCGGAAATGGATATTTCGATGTGTTGCAAACGGAACGGATGGAGGCTACCGTAGCGTAGAGGTTAGCATGTCCGCCTATGACGCTGAACGCCTGGGTTCGAATCCTGGCGAGACCATCAGAACAAATTTTCAGCGGTGGTTTTCCCCTCCTAATGCTGGCAACATTTGTGAGGTACTATGCCATGTGAAACTTCTCTCCAAAGAGGTGTCGCACTGCGGCACGCCGTTCGGACTCGGCAATAAAAAGGAGGCCCCATATCATTGAGCTTAAACTTGAATCGGACTGCACTCATTGATATGTGAGAAGTTTGCCGCTGTTCCTTAGTGGAATGTTCATGGGCTAAATTTGCATTTGCAATTGCAAACGGAATGACAAAATTAGTATACCCCCATCCTTCGGTGGTGGGTATAAAAAGTGGTAATATAGGACTCAAAAGAAAGTCATTTGGGAGAAGAGTAATATTTTGCCCAAGGAATCGAGCAGGGGCAAACTTGTCACACATTAATGAGTGCTATGCGATTCAGGTTTAAACTCAATGACAACAGTCCTTTTTTTATAGCCAAGTCCGAACGGCGTGCCGCATGCATGGCTTGGCACCTCTCAAATTTCGCCGGCATTAAGGGGGGATAACCAACGCCTTGAATTATTTTCGATGTTCTTGCAAGGATTCGAACGCAAGCATTCAGCGTTATAGGCGGACATGGGTTAAAGTGGCACGAATTCGATATCCACATTCAGGGCGAAGTGTCCCCAACCTAAAAAGACATTAGAGAGTTTAGGAAGGCGCAGCGAAGCGGGCCCGTTTTATCTTTCATATAAACCGATCTCCCGATATTACTTCTTGAGCTCCTATAAAGCGCAATTTTTATCCGATTTGGCTGAAATTTTGCAAAATGACTACTATCGAAACCAAGAATGGTTCATAGCGGTCCATAACCTAATAAGGCTCCAATAGCATGGCAATTTTGATCCATTATCCTTTGTTTGTGCATAAAGAGATACTAGGCAAAGAACTTGACATATGGGAACTATGGTGGAGGGTATATAAGATTCGGCCAGGCCGAACTTTACACGATTTGCCTTTTTTTTAGTATATCACCCATGTGGTTTGAGTGCAAGCTTTAGTCTACTTAACCACGAGTTGAGGTGAGGTGTAGGACAACGATAGCATAGTTGAACGCATCAAAATACAGCGACGGCGTTGGTTAGGTCATATTGTCGGAAGGAATGAAGCTCCAGTAAAGAAGTCCTTTGAAGGCGACCATAACACAACACGCCAAAGGGGAAGACCAAAACTCCGCAATCCAATGGCAGCCGGTTGTACGCACCGGATTGACCCGATGGAATCCTCATCGCCAAGGGCTGCCACCTCAGTGTACGTGTTCGTCTTTTTCGTCATGGGAGAGGCACATCCCGGAGTGCCTTCTCCGCAAGCTTCTGGTCCGTGCCGGGATTGAAAAGAACACCGGACCCTGGTTCTGTTCGATTTTCCAGAACCGCCTCCATCATCGGTCGGTGTCGGGAAGGTGTAACCGGTGCATGGAGTGGGTACATTTCCGTTCTTGCTCTGGCCTCACTTCACTACGGGAATATAGTCATACTGGTTTTGTCGCAAGGTGCTGCGCGAACATAGCCAGCAGTGGGTCACAAGCCTCGTCGTCGTCGCCTTCTGCGTCCTCGTCGTCGGACAATTTGAACCCAGGCGTTCAGCGTCATAGGCGGACATGCTAACCTCTGTGCTACGGTGGCCTCTCAGTACTGCCGAGATAGAGCTGTACAACGTGTACATACCGCCGGTAGGTAGCTGTGTCCAGTATAATGGCCAGGCTTACAACCCCGACATAAGTGGGTTGCTATCTGGCCATAATCGACTACTTCTAGGGTACTTTAATGCGCATCACACTTTATGGCATTCTCCCCTAGGTAACGAGCAGCGTGGCATGGCTTTGGCAGAGCAGATTGAAAGCTCCACGTTTTGGCCGGGCGTATGAGGATGCCCCCACTAGGATTACGAGGAGGTGCAGCAACTCGCCAGACATCTCCATTGCATCCCCTGATCTCCTGAGTGACGTATCCTTGCAAGTCGTCATCTCTTTGGGGTCAGACCACCTCCCCATAATCCTCACCATCGACCGACCACCCGACCTCATAACCTCTGAGCGCCGGACGTTTATCAATCATAAGAAGGCCGATTGGGCTGGCTTCAGAGAGTATACCAATCGTCGCTTCAGTGAACTGCCACGCCCCTCTAATGTGCTAGTGGCCGAGAGGTCGCTCGCTTTATACCAGCCGGTCGAATACCCCAAGCAGGGGTACTCGCAGACGAGCGTGATGGGATTCGTGGTATGGACGCTGCTAACCCCAGAATCAGCGAGCTGAATCTAGAAATAAACAGGGTAGTCAACGAACATAAGCGAAATTTGTGCCTGGAACACTTGGAGCAACGGAGAGTCAATCGCCGTATTCGTGGTCTCCGAGCGGATGAACAGCCATTTCAATTTACCGTGGGCGAAGTTACGAATGTCATCCGTGGCGCCAAAACATCTAAGGCTTTGGGCCTCTACGGAATCTCTGCATTGATGTTGAAGAATCTGGATTCACCTGGAGTTGAGTACCTTACCACTGTCCTCAACCTGTCTTTGAACACTCTTATAGTTCCCGATGTCTGGAAAATGGGCAGAGTGATTCCGCTACTAAAGCCTGGAAAAGACCAGAGTTTGAGGGAGTCGTACAAACCGATCTCCCTTCTCTCACCAATGGCAAAGACGCTTGAGGAATTACTCCTCCAGAGCCTCGTAGGAGAATTTCCATTCGATTTCAAAAACTGCACAGCACAACAGCAGCTTTGCATGCCATCGCCGCACACATTTGCCGTGGCTTCAATCAGCCCAGGCCATGTGATAGGACGGTCCTCGTGGCACTGGACCTATCGAAGGTTTTCAAGACGGTCAGCCATACCAAAATATTTGAGGACATCGCCAACACGTCACTCCAGCCAGGCTTGAAACGCTGGGTCGCGTATGATCTGTGTGGTCGCCAGTCATTTGTGGAATTTAGGGATAAGAAGTCGAAGCACCGTAGAGTGAAACAGGGAGTTCCCCAAGGTGGGGTGATATCTCCGGCTCTGTTTAACCTCTACCTATCCTCCATCCCACCTCCTCCAGACGGCATAGAGATCGTATCATATGCGGACGATTGTACGATCATGGCATCAGGCCCACCACCCATTGTTGGCATCTACGATAGGTTGAACGTCTACCACAACGAACTTGCCTCACCAAATCTTTAGCCATATTGTTCACTACAAATACGCATGGGGTGAATACTGAGCTGACTGTGATGGTCGATGGAGAAATGATTCCGACCATCAAGTGTCCCGAAATACTTGGCGTCACATTTGACAGCTCTTACGATAAAGTCAAAAGTAGAAACAAGGTCCTCACTGCACTTGCTGGCAGCACTTGGGAAGCAGACAAATAAACATTATTGACCACGTACAAAGCAATTGGCCCGTCTGTGGTAAGTTATGCAGCGCCAGTGTGGTCTCGTCAACTTTGTGACACGCAGTGGAATAATATTCAGATCTGCCAGAATGACCTTCCAAATCATCATCTTGTGGATAGATATCCACCGCCCACAAGCCTTAAGGTAGATCTACATGATCCAAAACGTGAGGTTCAGCGCTGCAAGAGAGGACCTCTAAATCAAGCGGCATATCAAGCATGTCTGGACAACATTCATGCAGACACGGTAGCAGATGCGGTAAATGGCTATCGGGTGAATGTAGTCCTTGGAGAACGACCGCCTCCCACTACACCTGAAAAAATTGACTTCACCCGGCAAACCAGAGTAGTTCTGGCTCAATTACGTTCCGACATATGCAACAGCCTCAACTCCTACAGAGCAAGGATTGATGCCGACGTGCAAGATGTATGTCCCGATTGAAACCAGGGACCACACGATACACGTCACCTGTTTAACTGCCCGGCCAGACCCAATTGTCTCAGTCCCATACAACCCGTCTTAGTCGCAGAGTTCCTGGGTCTTGGCACTCAACAGAATCAAGCAGACGAAAGATAGAACACAATAAACTGCTACAACAACAACAACAACCAAAACTCCGATGGAGTAACTAAATGGTGAGACATCTCGAAACTGGTTGGCAGAGATTGGAAAAGAAGCTTGGCTAGAGGAATACATTTTCTGTAATGGCCAATTAAGTAAGTCTGCTTAAAGACGCATGCACTCTAAAATAACAGAGACATTCTTTTTTGCCTTTTGTTGTTCTTTACTCAAACTAATAAACCAAATACAATCGAAAAGTCCACATTTAAATAAAATTAATCAGATATCCACCAACATGTTGCTTTCCAACATTTCTCCATTTAAACACCATTCGGCAGGAGTGCTCTGATCTGGTTGGATTTCAGTGCCATTCATTTTAGAAAGCAACATGAGCAAAAGTGATTTTTCTTGTTCCTCACTTAATGCGGATTTAAGTATTCATCCATATTTGTCTCTCCAGGGACGTGCAACGAATCCTGAAAATAAATACTCTGAAAAGCTCCCTGGGTAAATCTGATTTTGGAATTGTAATTTGATATACTTGCCTTGCCTCAGTGTCTGTGTGTGTGTGTATGGGTGTAGGTGCGGATGTAAATAAAATTTTTAAATTATTTACAAAACGTAAGAAAAAAATGTTTGACAAAGAAACACATCCTTACTAGTGTCCTTGAAGGAAATGGGTGTTACCTTATAGTGAGCAGAGACATATGTAAGGCAATGCTAATATTTGTATTTCTTTGGTTGAAGTGTCTTTTGTACTAGAGTACAGAATATTTTCGCATGTGTGTGTGTGTGTGTGTGATGCAAAAGGACATTGTTAGCCTTTTTGTTGAAGTATTTTGAGCGTTTCCTTAAAATTTGTAAATGTGTTTGTGTAACTGTCAACTTTGTTTACCTATGCCAGCAGCAGCAACAACAACTACGACCACCTTTAAATCAATGTTGACAAAAGTTTTATTGGATAAGTTTGTTTGCAGCTGAACGGCGGCGCGGCTGAAAAAAGTGCGTTCCTTGCAAACGCTGTGCTGGCAAAGAAAATAACTTTCCTGAATAGAATAACATCAGCAGCAACAACAGTTGAAGAGGAAACGATGACATGGAAACTTTGAAATTTTCTCAAAAGGTAGATGGATGGATAAAGGATGTGGAAAAAAAGTGGAGCCCAACAATTCTTAAGAAAACGATAACTTTTGCTCTTTCCTGTTTCCTTCGCACTCTGATTCAGTTGATTTATATGTATTTGTATTTTGATACTTTCCCTTGGCAACTTTCGATATGGCTAATTTGATTTGTGATAAATGCTTTTATCGCAAACAAATAGCCATTAAAGAAAAAAAATAAAAAATAATGAAAAAAAAAGAGGGCAGACACATAAGAACTTGATGTGATTAGAAGATTGAAAAATGTTCGAAAGGCATTGAAGTTGAAGTTTTGGTGAAATGTTTTTGTTTATCGCAAGGTAAAAACTTTTATTTGAAGATTCAAGAATTTTTTTAGTTTTAAACTGAATAAATAGTCACTGCCTGTATTGTGGAAGAGTATCTATGATGCGTATAAATGAGACCATAGAGATTCCGATTTTTTTTTTAAAACAGAAGGATAAATGTTTTTTATGTGTCACTAGCTGGACAGGGCCCGCTCCGCTGCGCCTTCTTTAACTCTCCAATATCGCCCTGAATGCGGATATCGAATTCGAGCCATTGTAGCCTATGACGAATTCTGGCGAGAACAGCGGACAAAGCTGTGTTTATTCCCTCTTAATTTTGGCGACATTTGTGAGGTGCATGGTCATTTAAAAAAAATTTCCCCAAAGAGGTGTCGCATTGCGGGACGCCGTTCGGATTCGCCAAAAAAAAAAATCCCTTATCATTGAGTTTAAACTTGAATCGAAAAGCAGTCATTGAATTGTGACAAGTTTGCCCAGCTCGGTTCCTGGTGGTAATGTACTTCCTTAGGGTAATGTTCTCATTAGGGAAGGAATAACACCTCAGACATTTCGACCCAAATATGGATATCAAATTCATGCTGCCCTTCCAAATCCCTTAAACTTGAGCCCAATATTGCCATGGCCTCTAAATATGAACCGTTTGGAGGGTGTTTTTGGGGCTGGGTCGGTCATCGGCACTTTACACTGAAAATATTGGGTTGCCCAAAAAGTAATTGCGGATTTTTCATATAGTCGGCGTTGACAAATTTTTTCACAGCTTGTGACTCTGTAATTGCATTCTTTCTTCCGTCAGTTATCAGCTGTTACTTTTAGCTTGCTTTAGAAAAAAAGTGTAAAAAAAGCATATTTGATTAAAGTTCATTCTAAGTTTTATTAAAAATGCATTTACTTTCTTTTAAAAAATCCGCAATTACTTTTTGGGCAACCCAATAGATATCAAATTTGTTCTCTATTCCCAACGAAAATGAAGTTCAGTTTAGGAAGTGCTTAAGGGCGTACCCCAAAACACTTGGCTCCTAAATTGGATATAAAATTCGTTTTCTACTCTCAAAATACCTATCATTTGAGCCCCATATTGTCATAATGGCTCAAATGACCCATTTGACGTATATTTGGGAGGAAAAGCGCCCCCTAGACTTGAACGCAAATTTTAATGTCATGTTCGAAATCTACTCCCTAGTACCTTTCATGTGAGTCCCATAGAGACATGGTCGGCTAATATGCCCATTCGGGGGTATTTGGAGGTGGAGGGACCTCCCATTACTTGGACCTAATTTTGTATGCCATATTTGTAATCAACTGTCGAATACTTTTTGTTTAAAGCCCATATTGACATGAGCGTCGAATATATCTGTTTAGAGGAGTTTTGGGGTTGGGGAGGCCCGCTGGGTACTTGGACCCAAATTTTAATACCATGTTCGTTTTCTACTCTCAAATACCTTTCATTTGAGTCCCATATTGTCATAATGGGTCAATCAACCTATTTGACTTATTTTTGGAAAGAAAAGCGCCCCCTAGACTTGAACACAAGTTTTAATGTCATATTCGTAATCTACTACCAAATACCTCTCATTTGAGTTCCATACAGACATGGTCGGCTAATATGCCCATTCGGGGGCTTTTGGAGGTGGGGCGACCTCTCATTACTTGGTCCTAATTTTTTATGCCATATTTGTAATCTCCCATTACTTGGTCCTAATTTTGTATACCATATTTGTCGAATACTGTCGAATACTTTTCATTTAAGGCTCATATTGACTTGAACGTTGAAAATATATCTGTGTGGAGGAGTTTTTGGATTGGGGAGACCCACTGTGTACTTAGAACCAAATTTTAATACGGTATTCATTTTCAAGTCTCCAATACCTTTCATTTGATACCCATATTGTGCCCATCAGTCCTCTTTAGGTTCTGGGTGGCGTTGTTTGTGGTAAGGGGGAGTGTCCGCCTCCATCTGACATCTAAAAATTATATAGTCTAGATTTCCTTCCAGACAAACTTACACAGTCTCTGCAAATTTTAGGAAAATCGGTTCAACCGTTCTGATTCTACGGAACAAACAAAAAAAAAACCGAGTCCCATATAGTCATGATGCCCATTTAAAGCGTTTTTCGAGGTTAGGGTGACCCCCTATACTTCGATCTGATTTTCTTTGCCATATTCGAAATCTACTCCCGAATACCTTTCATTTGAGCCCCATACTGAAACGAACGTCCAATATGTCTGTTTTGGGGCTTTTTGGGGTTGGGGCGGCCCGATGGGTACTTAGACTCAAATTTGAATACCATATTCGGATTCTACTCTCAAGTACCTTTCATTTGATACATATATTGTCTCGATCGGTCCACTTTTGATTTTTGGTTGTGTTTTTGCCATAAGGGGGAGGGTCCGTCCCCGGTCCGATATCGAAAAATTATATAGCCTATGTTTCCTTCCCGACCACCCTACACAATGTGCGAGAATTTCAAGAAAATCGGTTCGGCCGTTTTTCAGTCTATACGGAACAAACAAACCGAGTACCGTATATCCGTGATTGGCTAATGTGCCCATTTTTGGGCGTTTTTGTGGTGGTGGGGTGACCCCCTTTACTTCGACATGAATTTTTATGCCAGATTCGTTATCTTCTCTCGCATACTTTTCATTTGATACCCATTTTGTCATTATCGGTCCTCTTTTGATTTTGGGTGGTGTTTTTGGGTAAAGGGGAAAGGGTTCGCCCCCTTCCAAAATCAACAATTATAAGGCCTATTTCTCTTTGCCTACCATATGCGCAATCTACTCCCGACTACCTTTAATTTGAGTCCCATATTGTCATTATCGTCCAAAATACATATTATAGGGGGGTTGGGTCCCAGGTACTTGGACCCAACTTTTATTATGAAATTCGTTATCTACTCTTGAATACCTTTCATTTGAATCCCATATTATCCCGATCGGTCCATTTTTATTTTTAGCTTGTACTTTTGGGGTAAGGGGGAGGGTCCGCCCCCCTTCCGATATCAAAAAATTATGTAGCCTATGTTTCCTTCCGGACCAACCTACACAATCTGTGAAATTTTCGAAGTAATCGGTTCAGCCGGTTTTGAGTCTATACGAAACAAACAAACAAACCGACAAACAATCAAACCCAAATTGAATATAGTCCGATCTTGATCATATTTGGTTCAGGTGCCGAAAAGCCCTATACAAGTAACAGTTCGAAATTTCAACAAAATTGGGTAATAAGTGCGCCGTTCATGTGATTAAGACCTTAATCGGATGATCGATCTATATGACACCTATATCTAAATATATGTCCGATCTGGACCATATTTGGGTTGGATGTCGGCAGTCTTTAAGTAGCTCACTGTTCAAAATTTTCAGCAAAATCAGAGAATAAATGTGCTGTTTATTGTCTTTAGGCCCTAAAGCAAAAGGCATGTCTCTATGGCAGCCATATTTGAATAAAGTCCCATCTGGACAATTTTCACAACAGATGTGGGAGTCTTGATACAACTCACTGTTCCTAATTTCAGCAAAGTCGGGTAATAAATGTGCCTATTATAAGCCTAAGACCCAAAATCGGCAGATCGGACAGCTATATGCAAATATGTTCCGATCTGAACCATTTTCGGTTCGAATATCGATGGTCCTAATAAAACTCACTGTTCTGAGTTTCAGTGAAATCGGGTAACAAATGCGCCTGTTATAGTCTTAAGACCCTAAATCGGCATATTGGCCTATATGGCAGCTATATCCAAATATGGTCCAATATACACCATATTCTGGTCATATGTCGGGGCCATAAAGGTGAAGACATATCTCTATGGTAGCTATATTTCAATGCAGCCCCGTCTGGACCGTTTTCGAGACATATTTTGGGAGTCTTGATACAACTCACTGTTCCAAATTTCAGCGAAGTCTGGTAATAAATGTGCCTATTATAAGCCTAAGTCCCAAAATCGGCAGATCAGTCTATATGAAAGCTATATCCAAAAATGTTCCGATCTGAACCATGGGCCTACTAAAACTCGCAATGGCAAATTTCAGCGAAGTCGGGTAATAAATGTGCCTATTATAAGCCTAAGACCCAAAATCGGCAGATCAGTCTATATGAAAGCTATATCCAAAAATGTTCCGATCTGAACCATTTTCGGTTCGGATATCGATGGGCCTAATAAAGCTGACATTTCTGAGCTTCTGCGAAAGCGGGTAACAAATTGGCCTACATGGCAGCTATATCCAAATACGGTCCGATATACGCCATATTCTGGTCGGATGTCATGGCCGTCAAGGCCCTCAATAAAATTGCAGCAAAATCGAAGAATAAATGCGCCTTTTATGGTCTTTAGACCCTAAAGCTGAAGATCGGTCGCTATGGCAGCTATACCTTGATAAAGTCCATATTCGGGACAAATGTTAAGAGTCTTGATACAACTAACTGTTCTAAATTTCAGCGAAGTCGGGTAATAAATGCGCCTTTAATGGGTCCAAAGCTTTAAATCGAGAGATGGGTCTTTAAAGCAGCTATATCCAAATTTTTTCCAAACTGATCCGGCAGATCGGTCCATATGGCAACTATATCCAAATATGTTTAGATGTGGAAAATTTTTAGTTCGAAAATCGGCGGGCCTAATAAAACTCACTATGCCAAATTTCAGTGAAATCAGGTAATAAATGCTACTGTTATATGCCTAAGACCCTAAATCGCCAGATCGGTGTATATAACAGCCATATCCACATATAGTCCGATTTGGCCCATTCAAAAACTTAACCTGCGTTTAGAAGATATACAAGTCTGTGCAAAATTTCAACTCAATATCTTAATTCTTAAAGACTATAGCATGAAAACAACTGACAAAGACACGGACGGACAGACAAACGGACATCGCTAAATCGTCTAAGAATTTTACAACGATCCGAGGTATATATACTTTGTAGGGTCGGAAATTGATATTTCGTTGTGTTACAAACGGAATGACTAAATAAATATACCCCTATCTTATGGTGGTGGATATAAAAATGATGTCGAAGGGCTTAACACAACTCACTGTCCCAAATTTCAGCGAAATCGGGCAATAAATGCGCCTTTAATGGGTCCAGGGCTTTAAATCGAGAGATGGGTCTATAAACCATTTATATCCAAATCTTTTCCAAACTGATCCGAATTGAAACAATGATGTCGAAGGGCCCAACACAAATCACTGTCCTGAATTTCAGCGAAACCGGACAATAAATGCACCTTTTGTGGGCCCAGGAACTTAAGCCAAGAGATTGGTCTATATGGCAGCTATATCCAAATCTGGACCGATCTGGGCCAAATTGAATAAGGATGTCGAATGGCCTAACCCAACTCATTGTCCCAAATTTCAGCAAAATCGGACATTAGATATGGCTTTTATGGGTCTAAGACCTTAAATCGGCAGAGCCGGCTATATGGCCGCTATATCATGATATAGTCCGATATAGTCCATCTTCGAATTTAACCTGCCTATAAACAAAAAAGAATATGCGCAAGGTTTCAACTTAATATCCCTATTTTTAAACACTGTGCGTGATTTCAAAAGAAAGACGGACAGACGGGTCAACATTGCCAGATCGTCTTAGACTTTTACGACGATCAAGAATATATATAAAGGGTGATTTTTTAGCTATTATCTTTTTGGAAACATTGATTTAAACAGCTGACGCACGTTTCGTGTTTTTTGTCTCACTATCAAACATCTTCAGTTTGGTCTATAATTTAACCATGAATAGTCTTACAAACGAACAACGACTGCAGATTATTGACAAATGCATGCTCTGTAAAGAAATTTCATAGCGCGCGTGAAGATCAACCAGAAGCATTGCAAGAGCTACCAATGCATCCAGAAAAAGTCACAGTTTGGTGTGGTTTATGGGCTGGTGCCATCATTGGACCGTACTTCTTTAAAGATTATGCGAATAGTAGCGTAACTGTGAACGGTGAGCACTATCGTGAGATGATATCCAACTTTTTTTTGCCCAAAATGCAAGAGTTTGACTTGCATGACATGTGTGCCACATGGCACACAGCACGCGCAACAGTGGACTTATTGAGAGGCAAATTCGGTGAACATTTTACTTTGCGTTCGAGACCGGCCAATTGGCCGCCTAGATTGTGTGATTTAACGCCGTTAGGCTATTTGTGTTAAAGCTCATGGCTATAGAGACAAGCCAGCTTCAATTGACACATTGGAAGACAACATTGAAGTATTTATTTATTCGTGAGATACCGGCCGAAATGTTGCAAAAGAGTATGCCAAAATTGGACTAAAAGGAGGGATGATTTGAGGCGCAGTCACGGTCAACATTTGCATGAAATAATCTTCAAACCTTAAATTATATGGACCGTACTATGGATTTAAATAAAAATGTCATGCATTTTTATACCCACCACCGAAGGATGGGGGTATATTCATTTTGTCATTTCGTTTGCAACACATCGAAATATCCATTTCCGACCCTATAAAGTATATATATTCTTGATTAGCTTAAAAATCTAAGACGATTTAGACATGTCCGTCCGTCTGTCCGTCTGTCTGTTGAAATCACGCTACAGTCGTCAAAAATAGATATATTGACCTGAAACTTTGCACATATTCTTTTTTTGTCCATAAGCAGGTTAAGTTCGAAGATGGGCTAAATCGGACTATATCTTCATATAGCCCCCATATAGACCGATCCGCCGATTTAGGGTCTTGGGCCCATAAAAGCCACATTTATTTTCCGATTTTGCTGAAATTTGGGACGGTCAGTTGTGTTAGGCCCTTCGACATTCTTCGTTAATTTGGCCCAGATCGGTTCAGATTTGGATATAGCTGCCATATAGACCGATCCTCCGGTTTAGTGTCTTAGGCCCATAAAAGCCACATTTATTATCCGATTTTGCTGAAACTTGGGACAGTGAGTTGTGTTAAGCCACGTAACATTCTTCGTCAATTTGGCACAGATCGGTCCAGATTTGGATATAGCTGCCATATAGACCGATCCTCCGATTTAGGGTCTTAGACCCATAAAAGCCACATTTATTTTCCGATTTTGCTGAAATTTGGGACAGTGAGATGTGCTAGACCCTTCGATATCCTTGGTCAATTTGGCTCAGATCGGTCTAGATTTGGATATAGCTGCCATATAGACCGATCCTCTGATTTAGGGTCTTAGGCCCAAAAGAGCCACATTTATTATCCGATTTTGATGAAATTTGGGACAGTGAGTTGTGTCAAGCCCTTTGACTTCCTTCGTAAATTTGGTTCAGATCGATCGAGATTCGGAATGAAAGGTGGTTTACATATATACCCGAGGTGGTGGGTATCCAAAGTTCGGCCCGGCCGAACTTAACGCCTTTTTACTTGTTCTGAATTTTATGTTTTTTTTTTTTTTTTTGAAAAACTTTCCTATAGCTCTTAAAAGGATATTTCGCCAGATTACCCCATCCTTCGGTGGTGGGTATACAAATTGATGTGAAATAAGGCATTGACATCAGTGTGCCTCAGCTATAGCTATGGCCTTTCTTATCCCGCATATCTTTATCTCATTTGATATTGGTGTGGTGATTGAATTTTCCTCAGCTTTGCCCAAAGGTATTCCAACAGGGTTTCTTTTTTCAATTTGTTTTTTTCCATGTAAAACAATTGAATAGTCCCATCTGGCCTTTGTTAGAAAAAATCACAGAGTGATTGATACCTGTATATCATGAATTTTGTCTGAGCTTTTTTTTCTCAATTAATCATAAAATGGCTAAATCATAATATGCCCCGAAAAAAAAGGAATATTTAAATGAATATTTTCTTTTGTGTGATTGATGGGGTAACATTTATTTGAAGGCGACAAGTAAGACTTTTAAAATTCAAACTATTGGTTTGCCCAAAAAGTAATTGCGGATTTTTCATATAGCAGGCGTTGACAAATTTTTTCACAGCTTGTGACTCTGTAATTGCATTCTTTCTTCTGTCAGTTATCAGCTGTTACTTTTAGCTTGCTTTAGAAAAAAAGTGTAAAAAAAGTATATTTGATTAAAGTTCATTCTAAGTTTTATTAAAAATGCATTAACTTTCTTTTAAAAAATCCGCAATTACTTTTTGGGCAACCCATAAAAAATATGTCGCCATAATCGATGTATCACAAATCAATAAAAACACTTCAATCGCATCCATACCACGGCGCTGTAAAATTGATCCCATTGGTTAATAAAAGTTCCGAATCCAGAAATTCTACCAAAGAATTAAACGTCAAAAAGATGGCTTTGGTGCATACACATCCTCCTGCAGAGACAAAGAAGAAAATCTGGTAACTGGCAGATAGCATGGTGAGGATATGGAAAGAACATTTTACCCTACTGCTAGTGTCCGACGATGGCGGCGAAAAGGATACCGCAAATCCAATCCTTGCATTCTTCTAGCCAGATCGTGCAGACAAGCGGTCTTACATAGCTCAGCGGGCAATCCATCATCTTCTGCTGCCTTGTTGTTCTTCGTCAAAGATCCCATAAAGTATATATATTCTTGATCTTTTTGACATTCTGAGTCGATTTAACCACGTTCGTCTGTCTGTCGGCCAAATTGCCGCATGGATTGGTATAGCTGCCATATAAACCGATATCGGATTTTGATGTTTTGAGCCTCTAGAGGCGAAATTCATTCAACTCTGCCAAGTATGATCCAATTCAGTTAATAACCTGATTAGCTTCCATATAAACCGATTTCGCATTGTGACTTCATGACCCTCTAGAGGGCGCAATTATTATCCGACTTGCCTGAAATTTAGTAGGTTCGATCGTCAACAACTCTGCCAAGTATGGTCAAATTCAGTTAATAACCGGATATAGCTCCCATATAATCCGATCTCGGATCTTGACTTCTTGAGCCTCTAGAGAGCGCAATTATTACCCGATTTGCCGGAAATTTAGCATCAAGTCTTTTGGTTTGACCATCAATAACTCTGCCAAGTTTGGTCTCATTCAAATCGTAACCTAATATAGCTCCCATATAAACCGATTTCGGATCATGAGTTCCTGAGCCTCTAGAGGGCGCAATTATTATCAGATTTGCCTAAAACTTAGCACAAAGTGTTTTGGTTTGGCCATCAACAATGCCAAGTATGGTCCAATGCAATTCATAATCTAATATCTCGATGCCGTTAGAGGGTGCAATTTTTATCCGATTTGGCTGAAATTTTAAATAAAGTGTTTTGCTTTGACCATCAAAAACTTTGCCAAGTATGGTCCAAGTCGGTTCATAACCTCCTATAACTCCCATATAAACCTATTTTGGATCATGACTTCTTGCGCCGGGAGAGGGCGCAATTATTGGGTTGCCCAAAAAGTAATTGCGGATTTTTCATATAGTCGGCGTTGACAAATTTTTCCACAGCTTGTGACTCTGAAATTGCATTCTTTCTTCTGTCAGGCTGAAAATTTGCGCAAAGTGTTTTGGTTTGATCCTCAACAACTGATCGGTTCGTAACTTGATATAGCTCCCTTATCTAAACGGATTTCGAAACTTCTTGTCGTCGCTAGAAGGCGCAGTTATTATCCGATTTGGCTGAAATTTTGCACCAAGTGATTTGGTTTGACCATCAACAACTACCGTGACACAGAGGATAGTTTTGACCATCAACAAGTATGTTTTAAATCGGTTTACAACCTGATATAGCTGCCATATAAACCGATCTCGGGTCTTGACTTCCTAAGCCAATAGAGGGCGCAATTATTATCCGATTTGGCTGAAATTTTGCATGAAGTGTTTTGGTTTGAACATCAACAACTGGAGGCCACCGTGACACAGAGGTGAGCATGTCCACTCATTACGCCGAATGCCTGGGTTCAAATCCGTGACATGAACATCACAACAAATTTTCAGCCGTGGTTACCCCCATACAAATGCTGCTACATTTGTGAGGTATCCTGCCATGTGGTGTCGCTATGGGGCACGCCGTTCGTTACTCGGCATAAAAAAAGAAGGCTCCTTATCATCGAGCTTAGTTAGGGGGAATGAAGGGGCAGATGATTTGGCGGTGAAGGCCAGAGGAGTGCCATCAATAAACTTCGTAAACCCGAAGCCTTTCGGATCGACGCAGTCCGAGTTGAGGGAGTGGGCGACGAATGCGCATGCAACATTGCGGAACAGCGAAACAGTCGGTAGGACGGCGAAAATCCTATGGGGGGGGATCCAGATCGTGATGAGACGAGGCTATTGCTGAAAGGAAGTAAGAAGGAGTACAGTATAGCTTTCGGTATCATAACGGGACACATAGGACAACGAGCTCACTTATGTAAAATCGGTGCGGCAAGCGATAGGGAAGATTATGAGATGTTGGAGCATTTCCTGTGTCATTGCCAGGCTTTCACGTCTAACACATACCGGCACTTAGGTGGGGACACTAGACAAGACATATACCGACTTAGGGGAGTGGTATTGAAAACAATTAAGGATTTTGTAAGTAGCACTGAATTTCTAACCTAAAATGTTCTTTTGAGAGGTAACTTTTTTTGTTTTTAGAGCGCACAACAAGCCGATTACTGGCTTAGGTGTATGTCCATAGTGGCATGGGGCGGATTAATATCTGCACCCTGTTTCAACCTAACCTATATAATATTCGGCCCGGCAGACCGTAGCACGCTTTAATTTTTTTTTTCTTTTGGTTTGTTCTTGTTTTGTTTGGTCCTTGTGTTGGATCTTCATGGCCTTTCCTTCTCGTGCACACATTAAATGCCCAATTTCATTTCGCACAACATTCATCACTTTGCAACAACAATTATTTATAGTTACTAGCAAGCTAAACTGTCAAACAATAGCTAAAACAAGAACAATATAAATAATTATTAAATATAGCGAATGAAAAGCTCGAGAAAAAAAGGACATGACAGGACCAACAGAAAAAAAAACACAGTTTAATGTTCATACATCAAAATAATTGTATAAAACAATCCAGTGAAGGAATACAACACTAGCACATCTGCAATGGAGATGGAAGGACTAAAGGACACGCTCAAACGCACTACAGATATAGCATGCAGGGGAAAAGTTAGAAAGCGTCGAGTCATAAACCGTTCATCAGTCTTAAGGCATTATGTTGCGTTCAGTGCTCGTTGTTCATCGCTCATTGTTCATTTGTTTCCCTCCAATGAAATGTTAAAGGCATTGTGGGGAATGATCGACAGACGGATGGACGTACATCTAGACATTCAGCCAGGCGGATGTAGGGACAGGCGGACTACTCTAAGACAGTGAGTGACAGTGAAAATTGCCTTAGCTTGACAAGTTTCACTTGCACATGGCAGGAGAAGTGGAAATGCCACACTATTTTCCGCCTTTGCCCATCCTCTCCATAAGTGCGAGACCAAACCATGGTCGTACTGCTGCAGGGCTTCTTGTTCCACAGTGCTGTAATTATATGAGTTGAGCTTGGCGCGTTTCAAAGTTCAGTATCAACTTTTGTGTTGTCTCGTTTACAGGATATGCAACATTTCATGTTGCCTCAACCGTTGTCGTTGGTTTGCCTGATGGTGATGGCAACACCACCATCCACTTTAGTACATTTTATAGCTTTTCACACTCCCCTACCTTGAAAAATTCGCATTATGGTTAACTGTTTATATTTCTTTGTGGATGATGATAATGTAATTTCCTGCCTTTTCGTTTTCGCTGCCATGTTTTTTTTTCGCCTTGAAATTTTGCTTTTTTGCTGTATAGTTTTCTTAGCATTCAGCGAGAGTGCTTTGTAGTGTTTCATTATTTACTCGGTGCTGCTGCAGGGAAACACACTATGCAACAGTGGATGATAGTGAGGAAGTCTTTGGCGAGACACTAAAATAGGTTGTGGATTGAAGAAATCAAATCGACATGCCGTTCTATATGGAGGCCTTGCCAACATATGGTCTGATATGGGCCACGTTCCTCAATGGGCACAAAGGGGTCGGATCTAGACCATATTTGACAAGGTCCTGTTCAAAATTTCAGAAAAATTTAATTAAAACAAGTAAACGCGTGCTAAGTTCGGCCGGGCCGAATCTTACATACCCCCCACCATGGATCGCATTTGCCGAGTTCTTCTCCCGGCATCTCTTCTTAGGCAAAAAAGGATATAAGAAAAGATTTGCTCTGCTATTAGAGCGATATCAACATATGGTCAGGTTTGGACCACAATTAATTTATATGTTGGAGACCTGTGTAAAATGTCAGCCAATTCGAATAAGAATTGCGCCCTTTGGGGGCTCAAGAAGTAAAATAGAGAGATCGATTTATATGGGAGCTGTATCGGGCTATAGACCGATTCAGATCATAATAAACACGTATGTTGATGGTCATGAGAGGATCCGTAGTACATAATTTCAGGCAAATCGGATAATAATTGCGACCTCTAGAGGCTCAAGAAGTCAAGATGCCAGATCTGTTCATATGTCAGCTATATCAGGTTATGGACTGATTTGAACCACACTTGGCACAGTTGTTGGATATCATAACAAAACACGTCGTGCAAAATTTCATTCCAATCGGATAAGAATTGCGCACTCTAGAGGCTCAAGAAGTCAAGACCCAAGATCGGTTTATATGGCAGCTATATCAGGTTATGGACCGATTTGAATCATACTTGGCACAGTTGTTGGATATCATAACAAAACACGTCGTGCAAAATGTCATTCCAATCGGATAAGAATTGCGCACTCTAGAGGCTCAAGAAGTCAAGACCCAAGATCGGTTTATATGGCAGCTATATCAGGTTATGGACCGATTTGAACCATACTTGGCAAAGTTGTTCGATATCGTAACAAAAAACGTCGTGCAAAACTTCATTCCGATCGGATAAGAATTGCGCACTCTAGAGGCTCAAGAAGTCAAGATGCCAGATCGGTTCATATGTCAGCTATATCAGGTTATGGACCGATTTAAACCATACTTGGCACAGTTGTTGGATATCATAACAAAACACGTCGTGCGCAATTTCATTCCAATCGGATAAGAATTGCGCACTCTAGAGGCTCAAGAAGTCAAGACCCAAGATCGGTTTATATGGCAGCTATATCAGGTTATGGACCGATTTGAATCATACTTGGCACAGTTGTTGGATATCATAACAAAACACGTCGTGCAAAATGTCATTCCAATCGGATAAGAATTGCGCACTCTAGAGGCTCAAGAAGTCAAGACCCAAGATCGGTTTATATGGCAGCTATATCAGGTTATGGACCGATTTGAACCATACTTGGCAAAGTTGTTCGATATCGTAACAAAAAACGTCGTGCGAAATTTCATTCCGATCGGATAAGAATTGCGCACTCTAGAGGCTCAAGAAGTCAAGACCCAAGATCGGTTTATATGACAGCTATATCAAAACATGGACCGATTTGAACCATACTTGGCAAAGTTGTTCGATATCGTAACAAAACACGTCGTGCCAAAATTTCATTCCAATCGGATAAGAATTGCGCAGTCTAGAGGCTCAAGAAGTCAAGACCCAAGATCGGTTTATATGGCAGCTATATCAAAACATGGACCGATATGGCCCATTTACAATACCAACCGACCTACACTAATAAGAAGTATTTGTGCAAAATTTCAAGCGGCTAGCTTTACTTCTTCGGAAGTTAGCGTGCTTTCGACAGACAGATGGACGGACAGACGGACGGACATGGCTAGATCGACATAAAATGTCGCGACGATCAAGAATATATATACTTTATGGGGTCTCAGACGAATATTTCGAGTAGTTACAAATAGAATGACGAAATTAGTATAACCCCCATCTTATGGTGGAGGGTATAAAAATACGCATTTAATGAGCTCAACATGCCTATGTCAAGGGAAGGTCGGTCGAGACTGCCCTGCACGAGGTTGTTCATAAAATGGAAAAATCCTTCGATGCCAAAACGTACACAATGCATTGACATCGACACACTAATCCAATCCTTAGACCAGTACCGGGTGGACCCGGTCCTTAGAGACTGGATAAACCATTTGCAAAGGAAGAGGTAGAAAAATTGTGTGTCCCATGACATAAATATAAGAGAGAGTGACACAAAGCAGGCCACAGGGGGGCATTTTATCGCCACTCTTATGGGTGACCACCATAAATGACCTCTCCGCTGACTGAAGAGGGATTTGAACCCGTCTGCTACGCAGACGATGTTATATTACTTGTAAGGGGTAAGGATCCGAACGAGCTATGCAGAAAGGCCGAAAAGGTCTTGCATATGTCATATGACTGGGCTAGACCCAGAGGTCTCAATGTTAACCCAGAGAAGACTGAAATATGCCTGTTCGCGAGGAAGACGAAGGTGGGCCAATTAAACGCACCACGTTTTCTCAATAAGACGATTTCGATATCTCACAAGGTCAAATACTTTGGAGTGATCTCGGACAGGAAACAAAATTGGAAGGGTCACATTCAGCAGCGTACTGAGAAGGCTCACAGATGTTGGACACTATATAGATGGGCCGTAAGCTCGAAATGGGGCCTGAATCTAAGGATGGTCCACTGGCTCTACAGGAGCGTTATTAGACCAATACTTATTTACGCCTCAGTAGTTTGGTAGACTGCTATGGAAAAAAAGTGCAAGATAAGGACCATACAACAGATTCAGAGAAGATATTTGTCTTGGCAAAGGCGGAACGTGGGGACCACGCCCACTAGGGCACTGCAGACTATTCTATGGGTTGAGGATGACCCGTTCTCCCATCGCCTTACGCCTCATAGCCGCAGTGGCTGCTTCACACTTAATCTGTATGCCAATGGGTCGGATATCTAGAATAGTCTGCAGTGCCCTAGTGGGCGTGATCCTCATTGCTCCGCCTTTGCCAAGACAATATCTTCTCTGTACCTGTTGTATGGTCCTTATGTTGCACTTTTTCTCTATAGCAGTCCACCAAACTACTGAGGCTAATCAAGTATTGGTCTAATCACGCTCCTGTAGAGCCAGTAGACTATCCTCGGATTCAGGCCCCTTTTCGAGCCTATGGCCCAGCTCATACCATTGCGGTATGATCGAGGCGACGATAGGAAACCTGGAAGGAAGGGAAGAGGTTTCCGATGGGATACCTGAGATGAAGTTTGAAGTCGAGTGCGAGGCACTGCTGCCATCGGCACGGTCTTGGTCTAACGGAACCCTAGTATTGCCATCTGGCAGATCATGTTACACGGATGGATCAAAGCTAGAGGACAGAGTGGACCTAGGGGTGAACATTGAGAACCCAGGGACTGAGCTCTGTTTTAGACAGCCTGACCATAATACGGTTCTGCAGGAGGTGATTGGGGCGATCACGGAATGCGTGAGGTGATGTGCTGCTAATGCGAGGACGTCGAGTGTGAACATCTTTACCGACAGTAAAATTGCTATAAGAGCAATAACAACCAGTACGGTAAGGTCACGAGCAGTCTTGCAGTGTAAGAAGACGATTAACGCCTTCTCGGAAGATGGCAAATCCGCATCGTTTAGGTGCCGGGCCATAACGGAGTAAGGAGAAATGAAAGGGCAGACGATTTGGCGGTGAAGGCCAGAGGACTGCTGTCATAAACTTGGTTAACCCAAAGACTTTCGGGTAGACGCAGTCCGAGTTAAGGGTTAAGAAACATTGTGGAACAGCGAAACGGTCGGTAGGACGGCGAAAATCCTATGGAGGGATCCATATTGTGAAAAGACTAACGGGCTCAAGAAGTCACATCGGTCTATTAAGATACAGTCCAATGTAGCTCTGAATTTAAACAATCTATGGTAAACAAATAAGAGCGTGATAAATTCGGCCGGGCCGAATCTTACATACCCTCCACCCTGGATCGCATTTGTCGCGTTCTATGCCCGGTATCTCTTTTTAAGCAAACAAAGAGAACTGATTAACAACTGTTATGCTATTGGAGCTATATCAAGTAATAGTCCGATTCGGACCATAAATGAATGCAGAACATTGTAGAAGTCGTTGTGTAATATTTCAGTTCATTCCGATAAGAATGGCGCCTTGTTGGGGCTCAAGAAGCAAAATCGAGAGATAGATTTATATGGGAGCTGTATCAAG
Organism: Stomoxys calcitrans; assembly: GCF_963082655.1. Taxonomy (NCBI): domain Eukaryota; kingdom Metazoa; phylum Arthropoda; class Insecta; order Diptera; family Muscidae; genus Stomoxys; species Stomoxys calcitrans. The sequence continues at coordinate 227,173,135 of NC_081552.1, read as the reverse complement.
CTATTGAACGATTCGGACCATATTAGACACGTATGTTGAAAGTCATGAGAGAAGCCGCTGTACAAAATTTCAGTAAAATCGGATAAGAATTGCGCCCTCTAGAGGCTCTAGAGGCTCAAGAAGTCAAGACCCAAGATCGGTTTATTTCCCAACTATACCAAAACATGGACCGATTTCAACCATACTTAACACAGTTGTTGAAAGTGATACCAAAACACAACGGGCAAACTTTCAGTTAAATCGGACGAGAATTGCCCACTCTAGAGGCGTAAGAAATCAAAACCCAAGATCTGTTTATATGGCAGCTCTATCCAAACATGGACCGATTTCAACCATATTCAGTGATTGGAAGTGATACCAGAACACCACGTGCAAAATTTCAGTCAAATCGGATAAGAATTGCGCCTTCTAGAGACCCAAGAAGTCTAGAGTGCGCAATTCCTATCCGATTTGGCTGAAATTTTGCATGAGTTTTATGAATGTGACTTCCAACAACTGTGCTGAGTATGGTTGTAATGGGTTCATAACCTGATATAGCTGCCATATAAACCGATCTGGGGTCTTGACTTCTTGAGCCGATAGAGGGCACAATTCTTATCCGATTTGGCTGAAATTTTGCATGAGGTGTTTTATTATGACTTCCAACAACTGTGCTGAGTATGGTTGAAATCGGTCTATAATCTAATATAGCTGCCATATAAACCGATCTGGGGCCTTGACTACTTGAGTCTGTACAGGGAAAAATTCTTATCCAATTTGGCTGAAATTTTGCATGAGGTGTTTTATTATGACTTCTAACAACTGTGCTGAGTATGGTTGAAATCGATCCATAACCTGATATAGCAGCCATATAAACCGATCTGGGGTCTTGAGTTCTTGAGCCACTAGAGGGCGCAATTATTATCCGATTTAGCTGAAATTTTGCATGAGGTGTGTTGTTATAGCTTTCAACAACTGTGCTAAGAATAGTCCAAATCGGTCCATAACCTGATATAGCTGCCATATAAACCAATATGGGATCTAGACTTCTTGAGCCTCTAAAGGGCGCAAGTATTACCCGATTTGGCTGAACTTTTGTACAACGGCTTCTCTCATAACCCTTAACATACGTGTCGAATATGGCATGAATCGGTTTATAGCCTAATACAGCTCTCCTATAAACCGATCTCCCTATTTTACTTCTTCAGTCCCTAAAGTGGGCAATTCCTACTAGATTTGGCTGAAATTTTACACAATGACTTCTACTATGGTCTCCAATATTCAGCTCAATTATGGTCCGAAATGAACCATAACTTGATATTGTGCCAATAACATAGAAATTATTTTCTTTTATCCTTTGTTTGCCTAAAAAGAGATACCGTGGCAAGAGCTCGACAAATGCGATCAATGGTGGAGGGTGTATAAGATTCGGCCCGGCCGAACTTGGCACGCTTTTACTTGTTTTTTTCTGTCGCCTAGTGTGATTGTTGCCTTGTTATTGGAGTATTGTGTTTTGCAGTTTTTTTATACCCACCACCGAAGGATGGGGGTATATTCATTTTGTCATTCCGTTTGCAACACATCGAAATATCCATTTCCGACCCTATAAAGTATATATATTCTTGATCAGCGTAAAAATCTAAGACGATCTAGCCATGTCCGTCCGTCTGTCCGTCTGTCTGTTGAAATCACGCTACAGTCTTTAAAAATAGAGATATTGAGCTGAAATTTTGCACAGATTCTTTTTTTGTCCATAAGCAGGTTGAGTTTGAAGATGGGCTATATCGGACTATATCTTGATATAGCCCCCATATAGACCGATCCGCCGATTTAGGGTCTTAGGCCCATAAAAGCCACATTTATTATCCGATTTTGTTGAAATTTGGGACAGTGAGTTGTGTTAGGCATTTCGACATCCTTTGTCAATTTGGCTCAGATCGGTCCAGATTTGGATATAGCTGCCATATAGACCGATCCTCCGATTTAGGGTCTAAGGCCCATAAAAGCCACATTTATGGTCCGATTTCGCTGAAATTTGGGACAGTGAGTTGTCTTAGGCCCTTTGACATGTTTCTTTAATTTGGTCCAGATCGGTTCAGATTTGGATATAGCTGCCATATAGACCGATCCTCCGGTTTAGGGTCTTAGGCCCACAAAAGCCACATTTATTATCCGATTTTGATGAAATTCGGGGCAGTGAATTGTGTAAGACCCATCGACATCCTTCATTAATTTGGCTCAGATCGGTCCAGATTTGTATATAGCTGCCATATAGATCGATCCTCCGATTTATGGTGTAAGGCCCATAATAGCCACATTCATTATCCGATTTTGCTGAAATTTGGGACAGTGAGTTGTGTTAGGCCCTTTGACATATTTCTTCAATTTGGTCCAGATCGGTTCAAATTTGGATATAGCTGCCATATAGACCGATTTCTTGATTTATGGTTTTGGGCCCATAAAATGCTCATTTATTGCCCGATGTCCCCGAAATTTGGAACAGTGAGTTAAGTTAAGCCCCTTGACATACTTCTGCAATATCGCACAGATCGGTCCAGATTTGGATATAGCTGCTATAAAGACCGATATCTAGGTTTTAGGTTTTGGGGCCATAAAAGACTCATTTATTGTCCGATGTCGCCGAAATTTGAGACAGTGAGTTTGGTTAGGCTCTTCGACGTCCTTCTTCAATTTTGCCCAGATCGGTCCAGATTTGAATATAGCTGCCATATAGACCGATCTCTGGATTTAAGGTTTACGGCCCATAAAAGAGGCATTTATTGTCCGATTGCGCCGAAATTTGGGACAGTGCTTAGTGTTAGGCTCTTCGACATGTTTATGCAACTTGGCCCAAATCGGTCCAGATTTGGATATAGCTGCCATGTAGACCGATATCTCGATTTAAAGTCTTGGCCCTATAAAAGGCGCATTCATAATCCGATTTCACTGAAATTTGACACAGTGACTTATGTTCGGCTTTTCGACATCCGTGTCGTATATAGATCGGTATGAGGTATATGAGTATAAGGTATGAAATTTTCACCGAATTTTGATGAAAGGTGGTTTACATATATACCCGAGGTGGTGGGTATCCAAAGTTCGGCCCGGCCGAACTTAACGCCTTTTTACTTGTTTATTTTTATTTTCTTCACTACGTCATTTTGCAACTGTGAAAATTAAAAGACAAACGTGCTACAAATTTTACCCTCTGGGATTGTCAGAGTTAGTTTGCAAGTTGAGGAATTGTGTTTTACTTTTTCTCTGGTTCCCTTGGATGTCGGCTAATGTACACTTAAATACATTTGTAATAGACCTTTGTTGCAGCTGTGTTGCTGGGAAGGCATGTTGTCCCGTGCCGTCTCTAGTATTATTCCCCATTTTTATTATATGTATTCCGACAGTTTGTCGGTTCTTTTGTCCGTCCGCCGTCCGCCCGTCCTTTGGTTGTAACCATTCACTCAAGTGATTGTACAAAGCAATGTGCAAAAGTAATCAGTAAAGTTTTCATTTTTTTTTCGTTTCTGTACTTTAGGGCATAGTTGGATGTGGTATGGCCAGGATACTTCGTCATCATCCTGCCCATGTCTATGGTGTTTGTTGTGGTTTTTGTTGAATGCTCTTGATGAGCAAATTATATGGTAATCCTGGTTCAGTGGTTAAAAAAATAAGACACACAACAAAATAATGCGGCCAGTAAATATTTAAATCTAATCTTTGTATTAGCCCCGATGTCCTTTTGTATATCCCACAGTTGTTTTCATGTTGGATTGTAAAAAGCTTTAAGAAATTTTATCGATAGATAAAATTCTAATGAAATTTATTTTTAAAACAAAATTTGAGTGAAATCTCTAAATTTTTTGATAAAGAAACGAATAAAGACAGAGTCAGAACACAACACTACATGCAAAATTTCAGCCAAATTGGATGAAAATCACTCAAGAAATCAATAGGGGAGATCGGTTAAAGTGGGAGCTATATCATGTTCTTGACCGATTTGGACCGTACTTAGCATACCTGTTGGGAGTCATAACAGAAAACCACATGCAAAATTTCAGCCAAATTGGACAAAAATGGCGGCATCCAGGGGCTCAAGAAGTCAAATCGGGAAATCGGTTTATATGGGAGCTACATCCAAATCTAAGCCGACATGGCCCTTTTGCAATGTCCAACGACGAACATCAATGTTAGGTATCTGTGCAAAATTTCAAGCGGCTAGCTTTACGCGTTCGACCGCTATCGTGATTTCGGCTGAAGGACGGACGGACGGACATGGCTAGTTCGGCTCAGAACGTCGAGACGATCAAGAATACATATACTTAATGGGGTTCTAGATCAATATTTCCAGGTGTTACAAACGGATTGACTAGATTAGTATACTCCCAGCCTAAGCTTTGTAGAGCAAAAGTAAAATCTAAGTTAGGAATTCGGTGATACTTATAAAATCCTTAATTGTTTTTCATGCCAAGCCCCTAAGTTGGTTCATGTCTGGTATTGTGTTCCCACCTGTTCCCACAGGTGTCTTTTAGCCGCGAAAGCCGGGCAATGACATAGGAAATTCTCCAACGTCTCATCATCTTCCCCACATGCTATCACTTGCCTCGCCGATTTTGCCTAAGTGAGCTCGTAGTCCTGTGTGTCCCGTTATGATACCAAAAGCTATACTGACCTCCATCTCACCTCTTTTTAGTAATAGCCTCGTCCTCTCACGATCCAAATCCCCCCATAGGGTATTCGCCGTCCTACCGACTGTTTCGCTGTTCCACACTGTTCATCGTCCACGCCCTTAACTCGGACTGCGTCGACCCGAAAGACTTGGGGTTAACCAAGTTTATTGACGTAAGTTTTCTGGCCTACACTGCCAAATTGTCTGCCCTTTCAATCCAACTTACTCCGCTATGGCCCAGCACCCAAACGATGCGGAATGTGCCATCCTCAGAGAAGGCTTTGCTTGTCCTGCTTGTTATGCCCTTATGGCTATTTTACTGTCCGTAAAGATGTTTAGACTCGACGTCCTCGCGTTAGCACCACACCACCTCACGCATTCCGTGATCACCTGGATCTCCGGTCAGATAGTCATAAATCACATTTCAGTCCCTGGGTTCTCAATGTAGAACCCCAGGTCCACTCTGTCTTCTAGTTTTGATCCATCCGTGTAACATTATCTTCCAAATGGCAATACTAGGGTTCCGTCAATCCAAGACTGTGCCGATGGCAGCAGTGCCTCGCTCTCGACCTCAAGTGTCGTCTCAGATATCCGATTGGAAACCTCTTCCCTTCCTTCCAGGTTTCCTATCGTCACCTCGATTATACCGCAATGGTATGAGCTGCTCCCATCGTCAATCCATTCTACCATTGCTTTAAGTCTCATAGCCACAGTGGCTGCCTCACACTTAACCTGTATGTCCATGGGCCAGATGTCTAGAATAATCTCCAGTGTCCTAGGGGGCGTGATCCTCATTGCTCCGCCTATGGCAAGACAACATGTTCTCTGAACCAGTTGTATGGTTCTTATGTTGCACTTTTTCATAGCTGTCCACCAAACTTCTGAGGCGTAAGTAAGTATTAGTCTAATCCCGCTGCTGTAGACCCAGTGGACTATCACGTCCCATATCAAGCCTACGGCCCATTTCTATAGTGCCCAACATCTGTGAGCTTTCTAAGAACGCTCCTGAATATGACATTTCCAATTAAACTTCCTTACCAAGATCACTCCCAAGTATTTGACCTTGTTAGATATCGAAATCGTGTTGTTGAGGGAACGTGGTGCGTCAAAGTGGCCCACCTTCGTCTTCCTCGTGAACAGGAAGATTTCAGTCTTCTCTGGGTTAACATTGAGACCCCAGGGTCTAGCCCACTCATATGTCATATGCAGGACCAATTCGACCCTTCTGCATGACCTTTTCGACATTTCTGCATAGCAGGTTCGGATCCTAACCCTAAGAAGTATTATAACATCGTCTGCTTGACAGACCGGTTCAAATCTCTTCTCAGTCAGCATCCGTAATAGGTTAATTATGAAGATCACCCAAAGTAGTGGCGATAAAATGCCCCTCAGTGGTAGGCCCTGTGAAACTTTCTCCATTGTATTCATGTCATGGGATACACAATTTATCCACCTGCTCCTTAGCATAGTCTTTAAGGACCCGGTCCATCTGGTCTAAGGATTGTATCAATGTGTCGGACCGCCCATTGTTAAACACCCCCTCCATGTCAACGCAAACCGCCGAAGTGTACGTCTTGGCATCAAAGGATGCCTCTATTTTATGCACAACCTCGTGCAGGGCATTCTCCTCAGAGCTTTACTTGACTTTCCATGGTTTTGAGTAGAAAGGATGTAAGGCCTTTGGTGTTGCATAACTTGCTTTGCCGGGATTGGATATCAATACCACACTTGCCTCCTGCTAAGATTTCGGAGTATATGCAAGTATTAGGCACGCTGTCAAAATAAAGGCCAGATGGGGCGCCAGATAATCCGCCACCTTCTGTAGTGACTTCGGATGGTTTGAAGCTCCTCTAGGCTAATTTGGCCATAAGATCCGTTATGATAAATTGGCCATATTTCCTAAACTAAGCCTCGTAGAGCAAAAGTAAGGTTAATTCGTGATCACTTCCAAAGGTTTTTACTTATAATTAAAATCGGCCGAAAATGGCCATTTTCATTTGAAAAACTTAAATTGGCCATAACTCTTAAACTAAGCCTTATAGAGCAAAATTAAGGTTAATTCGTGATCACTTCCAAAAATTTATAATTTTGATGAAAATCGGCCGAAAATGGAAATTTTCAGTTGAAAAACTCAAATTGGCCATATCTCCTAAACTAAGCCTCGTAGAGCAAAAGTAAGCATAATTCGTGATCACTTCCAAAAATTTATAATTTTGATGAAAATCGGCCGAAAATGGCCATTTTCAGTTGAAAAACTTCAATTGGCCATATCTCCTAAACTAAGCCTCGTAGAGCAAAAGTAAGGTTAATTCGTGATCACTTCCAAAAATCTATAATTTTGATGAAAATTGGCCGAGCACGGCCATATTCAGTTGTAATGCTGATGAAAATTGGCCGAAAATGGCCATTTTCAGTTGATTGGCCATATCTCCTAAACTAAGCATCGTAGAGCAAAAGTGAGGTTAATTCGTGATCACTTCCAAAAATTTATAATTTTGATGAAAATCAGCCGAGCACGGCTATTTTCAGTTGAAAAACTTCAATTGACCATATCTCCTAAACTAAGCCTCGTAGAGCAAAAGTAAGGTTAATTCGTGATCACTTCCAAAAGTCTACAAAATCGGCCGAAAATGGCCATTTTCAGTTGAAAAACTTCAATTGGCCATATCTCCTAAACTAAGCCTCGTAGAGCAAAAGTAAGGTTAATTCGTGATCACTTCCAAAAATTTTGAGTTTTGATGAAAAGCCCGCCGAAAATGGCCATTTTCAGTTGAAAAACTTAAATTGGCCATATCTCCTAAGCTAAGGCTCGTAGAGCAAAAGTAAGGTTAATTCGTGATCACTTCCATAAAGTTATAATTTTGATGAAAATCGGACGACAATGGTCATTTTCAGTCGAAAAACTTCAATTGGCCATATCTCCTATACTAAGCCTTGAGGAAAAGTAAGGCGTAGGGTATTAAAAAGACATTTCAATGTGTTTTCCCTTACAAATTTAATTTCTTAATCAATATTCCCAATTATTATCAATTGAAAAGGGTTATTACTACTCGCTATATATAACATAATTGGCCGCTAGTGGCCTTTCTTTAAAGCCATTTCATTTAATCGCTCAATTGTCCACTATTCAAGTGGGCCAAGTGCTTTGTGTATAACACCCGTATGCAACCCTGAAAGTATGCTTTAATAACTCAATGCAATATCCACTCAATGTTGTTATCCTCGCTGTTGATTCCATGATAGTGGCATTCATTTGCGGAATATTTGAGCACTTTAGCGAGCTGTGTCATTGTTGTCTATTGTTTGGTTTTTCACTAGAACTCTATAAATACTAAAGTAATACAAAATGGACTAGTGCCGTGCAAAAACCAAACACAACCTTAGGTCGTTATTGAATTTTAAATGCATGACGAACAGAAATTACAGGTTCAACATTTCTCATTATTCTTCAAGTTTATGATACCAGACAGGTGGTAATGATTTTGTATGATTTAGATTTTGTGATTCTTTTCTACTTAATTGGTAATCTAGCTGGCGAGACATTTGTAATTGTAGGCGGCAAACAGAAATGATTTCATCTACCCCGGCGTTCTGATGTTTCAGTAAGTTAACGAAAACAAGTAAAGCTGTACTTAGTTCGACCGGGCCGAATCTTAAGAACTCACCACCATGGACCCCGCTTTCAATTTAGACAACTGAACTTAATTGAAGTGCATATGCGCACTTTACGTAACAAATTCTTCTGGGAGCTGTATTAGGTTATGCATACCATACTTGGAACAGATGTTGACCTTGCAAAGTTTCAGTTAAATCAAATAATATTTTGGGCTAGGGGTTCAAGCAGACAAATAGAATAATCATTTTATATGAAAGCTATGCCCAAATCTGAGCCGATCTGACCCATTTGTAATCCAAACGACCTACTTCAATAGAAAGTATATGTGCCAAATTTTAAGTAGATATATTTATTTGTTCGCACCCTATCAAGAGTTCAACGGACGCACAGATGAACAATGGACGCATGGACATGGCTAAATTGACATCGAATTCCACTACGATTAAGAATATACATGCTACATAGCGTCGCGGATTTATAACTCAAGGCGTAAAAAAGAGGATCAGGTGTAAAAACAAGTAAAAAGGCGTTAAATTCAGCCGGGCCAAAATTTGGATACACACCACCTCGGGTATATATGTTAACCACCAAAAAAAAAGTCGAGATATCGGTCTACATGACAGCTTTATCCAAATCTGAACCGATTTGGACCAAGTTTCAAAAAAATGTAGAAGAGCCTAACACAAAGCACTGGCCCAAATTTCGGCGAAATCGAACAATAAATGCGCCCTTTTATGGGCCCAAAACCTTAAATCGAATGATCGGTCTATATGGCCGCTATATTCAAATCCGAACCGATCTGGGCCAAATTTAAGAAGGACGTCGAAGAGCCTAACACAACTCACTGTCTCAAATTTCGGCAAAATCTGACAATAAATGCACCTTTTATGACCCCAAAAACTAAAACCGAGAGATCGGTCTATATGGCAGCTATATCAAAATCGGAACCGATCTGTGTCATATTGCAGAAGTATGTCGAGGGGCTTAACTTAACTCAATGTCCCAAATTTCGGCGCCATCGGACAATAAATGCCTTTTTGATGGGCCCAAAGTCTTAAATCGAGAAATCGGTCTATATGGCAGCTATATCCAAATCTGAACCGATCAGAGCCAAATTAAAGGAAGACGTCGATGGGACTAAGACAACTCACTGTCCCATATTTCAGCAAAATCGGATAATAAATGTGGCTTTTATGGGCCTAAGGCCCTAAGTCAGAGGATCGGTGTATATGGCAGCTATATCAAAATCTGAACCGATCTGAGCCAAATTTAAGAAGGACGTCGAAGAGCCTAACACAACTCACTGTCTCGAATTTCGGCAAAATCGGACAATAAATGTCCCTTTTATAGGCCCAAAATCTTAAATCGAGAAATCGGTCTATATGGCAGCTATATTAAAATCTGAACCGATCTGGGCCAAATTTAAGAAGGACGTCGAAGAGCCTAACACAACTCATTGTCTCAAATATCGGAAAAATCGGACAATAAATGCACCTTTTATGGCCCCAAAACCTAAAACCGAGAGATCGGTCTATATGGCAGCTATATCAAAATCTGAACCGATCTGTGTCATATTGCAGAAGTATGTCGAGGGGCTTAACTTAACTCAATGTCCCAAATTTCGGGGACATCGGACAATAAATGCGTTTTTGATGGGCCCAAAGTCTTAAATCGAGAAATCGGTCTATATGGCAGCTATATCCAAATCTGAACCGAGCAGAGCCAAATTAAAGGAAGACGTCGATGGGCCTAAGATAACTCACTGTCCCAAATTTCAATAAAATCGTATAATAAATGTGGCTTTTATGGGTCTAAGACCCTAAATCGGAGGATCGGTCTATATGGCAGCTATATCCAAATCTGGACCGATCTGAGCCAAATAGGCAAAGTATATCGAGGAGTCTAACTTAACTCACTGTGCCAAATGGGCCTAAGACCGAAATCGGCCGATCGGTCTATATCGGGGCTATATCAAGATATAGTCCGATATTGCTCATCTTCGAACTTAACCTGCTTATGGGCAAAAAAAGAATCTGTGCAAAGTTTCAGCTCAATATCTATATTTTTAAATACTGTAGCGTGATTTCAACAGAACTTGAAAAAAAAAAATGTTCACCCAACTCGCCTCCCAATGAGTCCATTGTTACGCGTGCTGTGTGGCATGTGGCACCGTCTTATTGAAACCACATGTCATGCAACTCAAGCTCTGATACTTTGGGCAAAAAAAAGTTGGCTATCTTATCACGATAGCGCTCACCATTCACAGTTACGTTACGATTCGCATCATCATTGAAGAAGTACGGTCCAATGATCCCACCAGCCCATAAACCGCACCACACTGTGACTTTTTCTGGATGTATTAGCAGCTGTTGCAATGCTTCTGGCTGATCTTCACTCCAATATCGTCAATTCTGCTTATCAACGTACCGGTTGAGACAAAAATTAGCTTCGTCGCTGAACACAAGAAGCGCGCGATGAGCATTCTTAACAGAGCACCCATTTTGATAATAAAATTCAATAATTTGCAAGTGTTGTTCGTTTGTAAGACGATTCATGGTTTTATTATAGACCAAACTGAAGATGTTTGACAGTGAAACGAAACACGAAACGTGCGTGAGAACCAGTGTTGCCAAAAAGATAATAGCTAAAAAATCACCCTTTACAAAATATTATGTCAATCAGTTGGGTTAGATGTAGCGCTTTCTAAGGAATCCAGTTGAGTATTTAAGATTATAGCATGAAAATGGTAAGCTAAGACTACATTGCTATGGAATTGATTACAAAACCACCAATGTACCCTGTGCCACTAATGTGGTTGTGACAAAATGTCTAGGTCGACTCATAAATTCCTGCTAAGTTGGTTTAGGGTCCATCATGGGTCCATCTTCCGCTTATCAGCTTCATAACCAGCTATAGCTGCGATATAAACCGATCTCCCGATTAGACTTCTTGAGCTTCTAGAGGGCGCAATTCTTATCAGATTTGGCTGAAATTTTGCTCATATCGTTGAGAAATTACTTTCAACAACTGTATGGTGTAAAAAAGTCGATAAGCTGATAAAGCCATATAAACCGATCAATCGATTAGATTTTCTGAGCTTCTCCACTTTACTTTAATTGGCTATGGCAGAACATTTGTTCCACTAGCCGAAGGCAGCATAGCGTTCCAAGCGCCTCGATCTTCTGCGCACATTCTAAAATCTCTGACACCAAGTTTCGAGGTGTCTCCCACCACTTGATCTTTCCATCGGGCTTTTGGCCGTCGTGGTTTGCGTGTACCACCGTGTTTGCCTTCAAAAGACTTTTTGCTGGAGCTTCTTCATCCATTCTGACAACATGACTTAGCCAACGCAGCCGCTGTATTTTGATGCGTGTAACTATGCTATCGTCGTCATACAGCTCGTGGTTCAAACGCCGCCTATATTCTCCATTAACGCAAACTGGTCCATATATTTTACGAAGAATCTTTCTCTCAAATACTCCAAGTACTGACTCATCTGCTTTTACAAGTATCCATGCTTCAGAACCATATAACAGCACGGGTAGTATCAGTGTCTTGTATAGTGTAATCTTCGTCTGTCGAGAGGTGGTCTTGTTTCTAAACTGCTTACTTAGTCCAAAGTAGCATCTGTTGTAGCCAGTATTATTCTTCGCTTAATCTCAAAACTGGTGTCATTCGTTTCGGTTATGGCGGTGCCGAGGTAGATAAAGTCACTGACTGTCTCAAAGCTGTGGTTCCCAACTTTCTCCATTTTCTTTATCTGCTCGGTTGTGCAAGGCTTTTTGGGAGTTGAAACCATCCATTTCGTCTTATCTCCATTTACAGACAGACCCATTTTCACTGACTCTCTTTCGATTCTTTCAAAGGCTGCAGTTACTACTTCCGGTGAACGACCTATGATATCGGTGTCGTAGGCGAGTAGCATGTGTTCTCTTGTGATTAGTGTGTCATATCTATTCACATCTTCTCCAGCAGGATATTCAAGAGATCACACGATAGGCTGTCTCCTTATCTGAAACCTCGTTTGGTATTAAATGGTTCGGAGAGATTTTTTCCTATTCTTACTGAGGAACGCGTATCAGCAAGTGTCATACTGCAGAGTCTTATTTATTTTGCAGGGATACCAAACTCAGACATGGCTTGAAATACCTTTGAACTTAAAGGAGTATCGAAGGCGACTTTGTAGTCAACACAGAGATGGTAGGTGTTGTTGATTTGTCCTTCTCGGGTCTTTTCCAGGATTTGGCGCAGTGTGAATATCTGGTCTAGGGGGGATTTACCAGGCCTAAGGCCGCAATGATAGGGCCCAATTATCTCATTGACTTTAGGTTTTAATCTTTCACACAGTACGCTCGAGAGTATCTTGCATGCGATGGGGAGGAGACTTATTCCTCTTTAGTTGGCACATTCCCTCTTGTCTCCTTTCTTGTGTACGGCACATAGTATGCTGAAGTTCCAATCATCGGGTATGCGTTCTTCTAGCCAGATTAAGCAGACAAGCTGATGCATACGCCTTATCAGCGTGTCGCCTCCGGTCTTAAATAGTTCAGCGGGTAACCCGTCGGCTCCTGCTGCCTTGTTGTTCTTTAGTCGGGTCACTGCTACTTAGACCTCATTCTGACTTGGAGGGTAACACATCGGCCTCTGCTGCCTTCTTGTTCTTCAGTCGAGTCACTGCTACTTGGACCTCAATCTGACTAGGAGGTAAACATTCTCTACCATCATCAGGGATTGGTTCTGCGGTATCCTCTTCGCCGCCTACATCGGACACTAGCAGTTGGGTAAAATGTTCTTTCCATATCCTCAGCATGTTGTCTGTGTCAGTTACCAGATTTCCTTCTTTGTCTCCGCAGGAGAAGGTGCCTGCACCAAAGCCATCGGTTTGATGTTTAATTCTTTGGTAGAATTTCCGGACTTCATTTTGGCTCCTGCACATCCCAATTCGCTCACACTCACGTCTTTCCATTTCCTTTTTTCGGCGTAACAGACGTTTCTCCTCTTTGCTTTTCTCCCGATACCTCTCCTTCATCTGGCGCGTTGTTACTGATTGCAGGATTACTCTGTATGCCGCATTCTTAGCTTCAGTAGCATCTCGACACTCTTGGTCGTATCATGGGTTTCTTGGATGAGGAGGCTTCCGGTGCCCAAGTACGGATTTCGCGGCATTTTCCATGGAGTGGGGAATAGTTTGCCACTGCGCCATTATATCATCGGAACAAGGAGTGCTTTCATCAAGCAGTTGGGTCAGTCGAGTGGAGTAAGCTGTTGCCATCTGTTGTGTTTGCAGCTTTTCAATGTCCAGCTTCCGTGCAGTGTTAGATCGTACTTTCCTCGCCATGTTCAAAGGGGTGCGAACCTTTGCTGCAACAAGGTAGTGATCCGAATCTATATTCGCTCCAAGGATCGATCGTACATGCAACACATGAATGCCTTCCATCTGTCACAACGTAATCAATTTGGTTCCTCGTGTTTTGATCGGGTGACAGCCATATGGCTTTGTGAATATTTTTATGTTAAAATCTGGTGGTACTTTCTACCCTGTTTTTTGCCACGGCGAAATCTATCAGCCTCAACCCGTTACTGGACGTTATCTCGTGGAGGCGAAACTTTCCGACTGTTGGACCAAAAATTTCTTCCTTCCCTATTTTCGCATTAAAATCTCCCAGAACGATTTTAATATCCTGGGCGGGACAGCGGTCATATTCTCTCTCTAGGCGCTCGTAGAAAATATCCTTGGTCTGATCGTCTTTGTCTTCCATCGGGGCATGGGCACAAATAAGGCTGATGTTGAAGAATTTGGCTTTTATGCGGAATGTGGGTAGCCTCTTATCGACCGGAATAAAGCTGAAGACAAGGTGTTTCAGTCTCCGACTGACCACAAATCCACAGCCAAATTCATGAATCGTGTTATGGCAGCTATAGTACAGTTCGTCATCGTTTGGTGTTGTAGTGACGCCATTCCCAGTCCATCGCAGTTCCTGTAAGGCGGAAATATCTGCCTTGTACTTCTCTAATACATCCGCCAGTGCGTATACTGCACCTTCTCTATAAAGAGTGCGGACATTCCAGGTGCAGATCCGCAAATCATGGTCCTTTTTTCATTTGCGTGGGTCGTCAACGTTGGGGGTGGGGGTCCGTTTTTACTATTCCTTTGTTTCTCATACACACGCACGGGATGGATCCTATGGATTTTGGAAAGGGGATGTGAGGAAGTGCTACTAAGGATAAAAGGTTATGATGGCCCTAGCTAATGCTTTTGAAAATTAAGGTAAAGGAACACAACTAAAAAGGTATTAAATTCCGTCGGAATAAAGTCCGATATTCACCATATTCAGGATGGCTATCTAAGGGTCTAACACATAGGTCTTCAAATAACCAATGGCCAGCAAAAGCGTCTGTTCCCAGGTGAGGGGCGACTGGAGGCGAGCGTCGAATCTTACAGCAAGCGGTTCACCACAACGAGGGATACGTGTGCAATCCCGTGCGTATCCCTCATTGTGGTGAACCACTTGCTGTAAGATTCGACGCTCGCCTCCAGCCGCCCCTCACCTGGGAACAGACGCTTTTGTTGGCCATTGGTTATTTGAAGACCTATGTGTTAGACCCTTAGATAGCCATCATGAATATGGTGAATATCCGACTTTATTCCGACGGAATTTAATACCTTTTTACTTGTTTTCCTTCATTTTAATTTTCAAAAGCATTAGCTAGGGCCATCACAACCTTTTATCTTTAGTAGCACTTCCTCACATCCCCTTTCCAAAATCCATAGGACATAGTTGCCATAATCTTCCCCAAAAGTGTCCAAGCCACTACGTGCCTTTAACGCAAGAAAATTCCAAAGGAAGTACTACTTCACTTCGCTTTTAGCCCATTTTTAGCAAAATCGTTAAACTTCCTGGCTAGAAAATCTGAATTGAGACATCGATTTATAATCTAGCGAATGTCTTAAAATCATGGCAGTTAAAGGGGATATTTTTGTGCGTTTTTCTTGTTTATTCATAATTCTTAAAATATTTGGCAGCCCATAATGATGCTGGTCACGTCCAGCATTTGTCCTTCGTTTTCGCATGGTGTTCTCGAAGGATTTATATACAATCTGCTTTTCTTGGCAATGTTCATTGAATTTCCAAGATTTTTTTTTTTCGCTGTCCTATAGCAAAGATGGAAGTTAATAGCCTTCAAAGTGAATATTTCTGAAGAAAATACAAGGATTTTGGTATTTTTTTTTAGAAGAGGAGAGAGGGAGAGTGGGCATTGGGTAAGTGACATATTTCCGATACCTTTAAGAATTATGAATGCCACGTGACTATTTGCCATTACATGATTTGTAAATAAAGCTTAAAATGAAATAATGTTCAATGTCCATTTGCAGGAATTTCCTGGCAGCAGAGGAGCATGTCATCCATTCAAATCATAAGGAAGAAGGTGGTAGCCAGAGTAGCCTTATGGGGAGTTTTCAAAAGCAAAGTAGCAATTTGGGGGGTAATTTTTTCCTGTTTTTGGAATACCGAAAAACTTTGAAAAGTTATTTGAAAATCGAATCAGAATAGACTTTGAAACTTTGGAACACAAGATATTTGCTACAATAGTTGGTAACTCTCTTTTGTAGCTTTGGCTTTGAGCCAAATGATCGCTTCAATAAGATTTATACAAAAACAAGTAAAAACGTGCTAAGTTCGGTCGGGCCGAATCTTATATACCCTCCACCATGGATCGAATTTGTCGATCTCTCTTCCCCGTATATCTTTTTAGACAAACAAAGGATAAAAGAAAAGGATTGCTTTGCTATTGGAACTGTATCAAGTTATGGTTCATTTCGGATAATAATTGAATTGAATATTGGTGGCCATAATTAAAGTCATTGTGTAAAATTTCAGCCAAATCTGGTAAGAATTGCGCCCTTTAGAGGCTGAACAACAGATCGGTTTATATGGGAGCTGTATGAGGCCATAAACCGATTCAGACAATATTCGACACGTATGTGGGTATCATGGGAGAAGCCGTTTTACAAAATTTCAGCCAAATCGGATAACAATTGCGCCCTTTAGAGGATCAAGAAGTCAAGATCCCGGATCGGTTTATATGGCAGCTATATAAGGTTATAGACCGATTTGAACCATTCTTAACACAGTTATTGGAAGTGATAACAAAACACGTCATGCAAAATTTCAGCCAAATCGGATAGGAATTGTTCCCTGTAGAAGCTCAAGAATTCAATCCCCAGATCGGTTTATATGGCAGCTATACCAGGTTATGGACCGATTTGAACCATACTTGGCACAGTTGTTGGATATCATAACAAAACATGTCGTGCAAAATTTCATTCCAATCGGATAAGAATAGCGCCATCTAGAGACTCAAGAAGTCAAGAGACAAGATCGGTTTATATGGCAGCTATATCAAAACATGGAACGATTTGGGCCATTTACAATCCCAACCGACCAACACAAATAAGAAGTATTTGTGCAAAATTTCAAGCAGCTAGCTTTACTCCTTCGAAAGTTAGCGTGCCTTCGACATACAAACGCACGGACGGACGGACCGACAGACGGACGGACATGGCTAGATCGACATTAAAAGTCACGACGATCAAGAATATATATACTTTATGGGGTCTCAGACGAATATTTCGAGTAATAACAAACACAGTGACGAAATTAGTATGCCCCCATCCTATGGTGGAGGGTATAAAAACAAGTAAAAAGGGTTAAGTTCGGGTCAAACTTTGGATACCCACCACCTGCGGTAAACACGTCAAACACCTATCATCAAAATCTGGTGAAAAAAATGAGTAGCTTATGTCCCATAGCATCTATATCAAAATATGTTCCGATTTGAACCAAATACTAATAAGTACAAGTCATCGTTCAATTGTGTATACCAAAATATTGGTCCTTTTTGGTAGCTATATCTAAAAATATACCGATATGAACCATATACGACACGGATGACGAAAAGCCTGACATAAGATATTAAATCAAGATATCGGTCTACATGGCAGCTCTATCCAAGTCCGGACCGATTTGGACCAAGTTGCAGAAAAATGTCGAAGAGCCTAACACAACTCACTGGCCCAAATTTCGGTGAGATCGGAAAAAAATGCGCCTTTTGTGGGCCCAAGACTAAAAATCGAGAGATCGGTCTATATGGCAACTGTATCCAAATCTGGACCGATCTGGATCAAATTAAAGAAGTATGTCGAGGGGGCCAACTTCACTCACCGTTCCAAATTTCGGCGAAATCTGACAATAAATGCGCCTTTTATGGGCCCAAAAGCTTAAAGCGAGAGATCGACCTATATGGCAGCTATATCCAAATCTGAACAGATCTGGACCATATTGCAGACAAACGTCGAGGGGGTAAACTTAACTCACTACCCCAAATTTCAGCGACATCAGACAATAAATGCGCCTTTTATGGGCCCAAAACCTTAAATCGAGATATCGGTCTATATGGCAGCTATATCCAAATCTGGACCGATATGAGCCAAAATGGAGAGCGATGTCGAAGGTACTAACACAACTTACTGTCCCAAATTTCGGCAAAATCGGACAATAAATGCGCCTTTTATGGGCCCAAAACCTTAAATCGAGAGATCGGTCTATATGACAGCTATATCCAAATCTGGACCGATCTGAGCTAAATTGAAGCAGAATGTTGAAGGATCTAACACAACTCACTGTCCCTAATTTGGACAACATCGGACAATAAAAGGGCTTTTATGGGCTCAAAACCTTAAATCGAGAGATCGGTCTATATGGCAGCTATATCCAAATTTGGACCGATCTAGACAAAATTGAAGGAGTATATCGAGAGGCCTAACACAACTCATTGTCCCAAATTTTGGCAAAATCGGACAATAAATGCGCCTTTTATGGGCCCACAACCTGAAATCGAAAGATCGGTCTATATAGCAGCTAATCTGAACCGATCTGGACCATACTGCAGACAAAAGTCGAGGGGGCTAACTTAACTCAATGTCCCAAATTTCAGCGACATCGGATAATAAATGCGCCTTTTATGGGTCCAAAACCTTAAATCGGGAGATCGGTCTATATGGCAGCTATATCCAAATCTGGACCGATCTGATCCAAAATGCAGAAGGATGTCGACTGGCCTAACATAACTCACTGTCCCAAATTTCAGCAAAATCGGATAATAAATGTGACTTTTATGGGCCTAAGACCCTAAATCGGCGAATCGGTCTATATAGGGGCTATATCAAGATATAGTCCGATATAACCCATTTTCAAACATAACCTGCTTATGGAGAAAAAAAAAGAATCTGTGCAAAGTTTCAGTTCAATATCTCTACCGTAGCGTGATTTCAACTGACAGACGGACGAACGGACATGGCTAGATCGTCTTAGATTTTTATAGGGTCGGAAATGGATATCTCGATGTGTTGCAAACGGAATGACAAAATGAATATACCCCCATCCTTCGGTGTTGAGTATAAAAACCTATAAAAAAGAAAAGTTTTTTCTTGCGTGATTATGTAGAAGTAATTTTTTCTAATAATAATTCAATGAATTGTTCCGAGGTCCTTACACAAGAAAGAAATGTCCATGTTCTACTCCATCGAACAAAGGACATCACCCGGACACAACTGAATTTAATCTGTTACATTTGATTCAATACTAATTTCATTTTCAATTTCCTTCTGTCTCGTCCTTATTATTATTCCAACACGAAGGAACGTACACACACACACACACTCAACAGTACCCCTCAGGTGAATGCTACAGAATTTAATGCCACCACAATGTCGGAGGATGTGTTTGCAACGAGGGGTAGTAGTACTCGTAGTTTGGGGATGTAATTTATGGGTGCGTGTTAGTTTGGGATAAAAGTTCAAGCATAAAACACTCAACGTGACACTCTCGAACAGTTGACATTAACTGAACTCTAGCTGGGCTTAACCTTTTGTGCATCATCTCTTTTCATTATGCTTCTTAGCGTACACCCAGCAAGCAAAATGTGGCATGGAGCACAGGTGTATGTGGCAAAACACATGTAATAGCAAAGTATCACATGTTAAAGGTTGCCGCATCTCCGCACCTCTCCCATGTTTTATTCTCCAATTTCCATTAACCACAATCGTGACTATGGACGTTGAGCACTTTCAATTTTAACCAAGGATGGGTTGGTTGGATTTTTTTGGCATTTTATCACATTGTCTCTTCCTTTGAGCTACATCGGGAAGCACACCAAGGTTAAATGAATATTTCGGGTATATGCTGACTTAGGAAGTCGGAAAATGTTAATTGGTTTATACCCAAAAGTCAAACGCTTTATGGATGTGATTAGTTTTAGTATTTTTTTATAGCAAGTCATACAAGTTTGAGATATAAAACAAAAAGCCTCCAACAAAATCAATACTTCGTAGGGATACTCGCTTAATCACATACATGTTGTGAGGTATTAGCCCAAGGATAATCAACTGGACGAATACGGTCATGGTAAGTAAGAACAGTGATAGCTATGGAATATTGGTGAGGTGAATGGATGCGGCCGACACGGGATGACTCTGAGCACTACAGGGACTGGCACCTCTGACATATTGTGTTCATCATTTTCACAGGAAGCTTAGCAAAAAGCTACCGGGCGCGTCCACAGTTTGCGGATAGTGAAAAACTTTGTATTTATGTGGAGTAGCTGCAACTGCGACCGCTGGCAGTCAGAGATTTCTCAGTGAGGGGCCAGGTGGTACTTGCAAATAAATGTAAATATTGCCCATGAACATTCCACTACGGAACAGGGGCAAACTTCTCACATATCAATGAGTGCAGTCCGATTCAAGAGTAAGCTCAATGATAAGGGGCCTCCTTTTTATAGCCGAGTCCGAACGGCGTTCCGCAGTGCGAAACCTTTTTGGAGAGAAGTCTTACATGGCATAGTACCTGACAAATGTTGCCAGCATTAGGAGGGGAAAACCACCGGTGAAAACTTTTTCTGATGGTCTCGCCAGGATTCGAACCCAGGCGTTCAGTGTCATAGACGGACATGCTAACCTCTGCGATATGGTGGCCTCCAGGTGGCACTTACTATTACACAAATACTGAATGCCAATTATTTACGACATAGTAAGGCGTGTTATTGGCGCCTTCAAATAATCAATGGCCAACACCAGCCTCTAGTTCCAGGTTAGGGACGCCTGAAGGCAAGCATCGAAATTTGGAGCAAACGGCTCGCCACTTCGCGGGATACATGTGCGATCCCACATAACCCATGAGGTTGGGACGCTAGGCCAGTAACCCGCACCCAGAAAACTTTAAGGATTGTTCTGAGACGACCCATGCAAACGAAAACAAGTAAGAAGGCGTTAAGTTCGGCCGGGCCGAACTTTGGATACCCACCACCTCGGGTATATATGTGAACCACATTTCGTCAAAATCCAGTGAAAAATCGATACCGGACAATAAATGCGCTTTTTATGGGCCCAAAACCTTAAATCGAGAGATCGGTCTATATGGCAGCTATATCCAAATCTGAGCCGATCAGGGCCAAATAGAAGAAAGATGTCGAAGGGCGTAAGGCAAATCACTGTCCCAAATTTCAGCAAAATCGGATAATAAATGTGGCTTTTATGGGCCTAAGACCACAAATCGGAGGATCGGTCTATATGGCAGCTATATCCAAATCTGGACCCATCTGGACCAAATTGACGAAGGATGTCGAAAAGCCTAACATAACTCACTGTCCCAAATTTCAGCAAAATCGGATATTAAATGTGACTTTTATGGGCCTAAGACATTAAATCGGAGGATCGGTCTATATGGCAGCTATATCCAAATTTGAACCGATCTAGACCAAATTGACGAAGGATGTCGAAGGGCTCAACGCAACTCACTGTCCCAAATTTCAGCAAAATCGGATAATTAATGTGGCTTTTATGGGCCTAAGACCATAAATGGGAGGATCGGTCTATATGGCAGCTATATCCAAATCTGGACCGATCTGGGCCAAATTGACGAAGAATGTTGAAGGGCCTAACACAACTCACTGTGCCAAATTTCATCCAAATCGGATATAAAATGTGGCTTTTATGGGCCTAAGACCCTAAATCTGAGGATCGGTCTATATGGCAGCTATATCCAAAATTGGACCGATCTGAGCCAAATTGACGAAGGATGTCGAAGGGCCCAACGCAACTCACTGTCTTAAATTTCAGCAAAATCGGATAATAATGTGGCTTTTATGGGCCTAAGACCCTAAATCGGAGGACCGGTCTATATGAGGGCTATATCAAGATATAGTCCGATATAGCCCATCTTCGAACTTAACCTGCTTATGGACAAAACAAGAAACTGTGCAAAATTTCAGCTCAATATCTCAATTTTTAAAGACTGTAGCGTGATTTCAACAGACAGACGGACAGACGGACGGACATGTCTAGATCGTCTTAGATTTTTACGCTGATCAAGAATATATATACTTTATAGGGTCGGAAATGGATATTTCGATGTGTTGCAAACGGAATGACAAAATGAATATACCCCCATCCTTCGGTGGTGGGTATAAAAAGAGACGATTATCTGCGGAACTGCATCCCAACTCTTTATAAAGAAGGTGCAGTTTAAACACAAGCGAATGTATTGGAGAAGTCCAAGGCAGATATTACCGCCTTACAGGAAGTGCTATGGGCCGGGAATGGTGTTACAACAACTTCAAATGGTGACATGTTACAAGGGACCAATTTGGCTGTGTATTTGAGGTTAGTCGAAGAATGAAACCTTGTCTCAATCCTCACTCCGGTTGATGGGAGGCTAGTCACAATCCACATAAGGATCCAAATTTTTCAACATCAGCCTTATATGTGCCCATTGCCCGACAGAAGACAAGGACAAGCAGGCCAAGGATATTTTCTACTAGCGCCTAGAGAGAATACAAACGCTACCCTGCCCACGATATTCAAATCGTTCTGGGAAATTTTAATGCTAAGATAGAGGAGGAAAAAATCTTTGGCCCAACACTCCGAACATTTAGCCTTTACGAGATAACTTCTGATAATTGGTTGAGGCTAATAGATTTTGCCGTGGCAAAAACAAAGCGTAAAAGCGTGCTAAGTTCGGCCGGGCCGAATCTTGGGACCCCCCACCACCATGGATTCTGCTTAAATATGGGAGCTATATCCAGTTATAGACCGAATTGGACCGCGCTTGGCCCAGATGTTGAGAGTCATAACAGAACACTTTATGCAAAATTTCAGCCAAATCGGATACAAATCGAGGCTTGTAAGAGCTCAAGAAGTCAAATCGGGAGATCGGTTTAGATGGGAGGTATATCATGTTCTTGAGCGATTTGAACCGTACTTAGCACAGTTGTTGGCAGTCATAACAGAACACCACGTGAAAAATTTCGACCAAATCGGACAAAAATTGTGGCTTCTAGGGGCTCAAGTACTCAAATCGGGAGATCGGTTTATATGGGAGCTATATCAGGTTATAGACCGAATTGGACCGTATTTGACGCAGCAGTTGAGAGTCATAACAGAACACTATATGCAAAATTTCAGTCAAATTGGATGAAAATGTAGGCTTCAAGGGGCTCAAGAAGTCAAAATCGGGAGATCGGTTTATATGGGAGCTATATCAGGTTCTTGACCGATTTTGACCGTACTTAGCACAGTTGGTGGAAGTCATAACAGAACATTAGGTGCAAGCTTTCAGTCAAATTGGATAAAAATCGAGGCTTCCAGGGGCTCAGGAAATCAAATCGGGAGATCGGTTTATATGGGAGCTATATTAGATTCTTGACCGATTCGGGCCGTACTTGACACAGTTATTAGCAGTCATAACAGAACACTATATGCAAAATTTCAGCCAAATCGTATGAAAATTGAGGCTTCCAGGGGCTCAGGAAATCAAATCGGGAGATCGGTTTATATGGGAGCTATATCACGTTCTTGACCGATTTGGACGGTACTTGACACAGTTGTTGAAAGTCATAACAGAACACTAAGTGCAAAATTTCAGCCAAAGCGGACAATCGGGCTTAAGAAGTCAAATCGGAGGATCGGTTTATATGGGAGCTATATCCAAATCTGAACCGATATGGCCTATTTGAAATCCCCAACATCAATATAAGGTGTTTGTGCAAAATTTCAAGCGGCTAGCTTTACTCCTTCGAAAGTTAGCGTGCTTTCGACAGACGGACGGACATGGCTTTTCGAATTGGAGTTTCGAGACGATCAAGCATATATATTGGGTTGCCCAAAAAGTAATTGCGGATTTTTTAAAAGAAAGTAAATGCATTTTTAATAAAACTTTTTTTACACTTTTTTCCAAAGCAAGCTAAAAGTAACATCTGATAACTGACAGAAGAAAGAATGCAATTACAGAGTCACAAGCTGTGAAAAAATTTGTCAACGCCGACTATATGAAAAATCCGCAATTACTTTTTGGGCAACCCAATATATTTTATGGGTTCCTAGGTCAATATTTCGAGGAGTTACAAACGGAATGACTAGATTAGTATACCCCCATCCTGTAGGTATAAAAATTCTCAATGCTACCTGGTTTTCCCCAGACCAAGAAGTAAAGAACCAAATTGATCCCATAGTGATATAAGGAAGGCATTCATCCAACGTGTAGATGTTCGATCGATCCGTGGTGGGAATATAGATACAGACCATTACCTTGTTGCAGCAAAGGTTCGCACCAGTTTAGGCATGGCCAAAAAAGAACGATGTGACACTGCACAGAAGCTGGACGTTGAACAACTGCAAACATTACAGATGACAACGGCATACTCCACTCGACTGACCTAACTGTCTGATGCAAACCCTCCTAACGGCATGGTGACAATCCATTGCCCACTCTATGGAAAATGATGCGAAATTCGTACTTGGGTAAAAAAAGCCTGCCCCAAGAAACCCATGGTACGACCAAGACTGTTGAAATGTTACTAATGTCAAGAATGCGGCATACAGAGCAACCCTGTCATCAGTAGCAAAGCGCCAGATGAGCGATTGGTATCGAGAGAGAAAAGGAGAGAGGAGAAACGTCTATACCACAGAAAGAACAAACAAAATGGCATACGGTTGGGTTCGGCAGGGCCGAACTTTGGATACCCGCTACCTCGGGTTTATATGTTAACTACTTTTCGTAATAATCCGGTGAGAAATGCTTCATTTATGAACCCTATATCAAAATATGATCCGATTTGGTCTAAACTCGGCACGATCGTCGAGTGGTCTAATAAATACAAATCACTGTTCAAGTTTTTAAAACAGAATATTGGGCTTTATGGCAGTTACTTGCTGGACAGGGCCCGCTCCACTGCGCCTTCTTTCACTCTCTTAATTTATCTGAGCCCCATACTGACACGGGCAGGTAATAGGTCCTGTTTTGGGGTGCTGGTACGGCCCTTCATTTATTTCGCCCCATTCCGTGCTCTACTCCAAAATACCTTTCATTTGAGCCTTATATTGGTGTTACCGGCAAATATTGGGTTGCCCAAAAAGTAATTGCGGATTTTTCATATAGTCGGCTTTGACAAATTTTTTCACAGCTTGTGACTCTGTAGTTGCATTCTTTCTTCTGTCAGTTATCAGCTGTGACTTTTAGCTTGCTTTAGAAAAAAAGTGTAAAAAAAGTATATTTGATTAAAGTTCATTCTAAGTTCTATTAAAAATGCATTTACTTTCTTTTAAAAAATCCGCAATTACTTTTTGGGCAACCCAATATATTCGGTATGGGGGTATTTTTGGGGGTGAGGTGGATGCCCATAATCAGATTCGTGATCTAGTCTTAAATACCTTTCATTTGAGCCCCAGATTGTCACTATTGGTTTATTTTTCATTTGGCGGGTTTTGTAGGTGGCGCGGCACCCCTAGAATAGGATGCCAAATTAAGGTTTTTGAGATATTATAAACAAACTAAAGATCACTCAAATCGTCTTACCAATCTCCGTAATCTGACGTTTTTGAAAATAGGGTAAGGGGAGGGTCCGCCCATTACAGTTTGTATGTTAGATCTACTTAATTGGATTAGAGTTGCCAAACCCTTTGCCCCGAAAGTGGATAACAGATTCATACTATACTCCCAAAAAACCTCATTTAAGCTCCATATTACTATAGTCGGTATATATGTATAGTTTAGGGGAGTTTATGAGATGAGACGTCCCTGAAACAATTGGTCATAAAACAGGTACCAGATTTGGGACCCTTTTTGCCTTAATCCACAAATATAATGTGAGTCAGATTTTCGACAAATGTGTTCCGATGAAGACCCGAACTGTTTTTTCGAATGGGAATCAGTGGTTTGATAATGATATTAAAGTATTGATACGTAAAAGAGATTGTGCGTACTCTCGATGGAAGCGTTTTAGAACACCTGAACTCTTTAATGATTACAAGCGTGTGAGGAATCAGACCACTTCTTGTATAAAGACGAAGAAAATAGCTTATTTTAGTCGTAAATTTCAAGAGGCATTGAACACGAAAGATACTTGGAGACATATTAAGTCAATTGGAATAGGAAGTGATAATGCATCAATTGATAGACATGTTGATTTAGATGAGATTAATAGGAGTTTCTTGAACATATCTTTTCCTGAGCCAAACATACAATTCTACTACAGTGACTTTAGTAACGTAAACCATAGTAGTAACAACACCTCACCAGACCTACGTTTTGATCTTGAGCGTTTTGAACAAAGCGATATCGTTAGCGCTGTAGAATCGATTAAGTCTAATGCCATTGGTTCTGATGGTATTGACCCAAGATTTTTTAGGATAATTCTACCCTTTATTCTTCCGTATGTGTGCCATCTTTTTAACAATATTATTTTAAGGAGTTGCTATCCACAGTCTTGGAAACGGGCAAGGATAGTCCCAATACCAAAGAATAACCAGGAATTTAGGCCAATAGCAATACTTCCATACGTCTCTAAGATATTTGAGACTCTAGTCAACCGGAAAATATCTGAATATATTGCGAATAATTCGCTGCTAACAGATTTTCAATCTGGTTTCCGGCCAAAGCACAGTTGCACTACTGCTCTGTTGAAAGTAGTTGAAGATGTAAGGAGTGATATTGACAGCGATAAAGTTGCCTTTCTTGTTCTTTTAGATCATTCGAAAGCATTTGATTCCGTTGATCCCAATATACTTTGCCTTAAACTGAAACATTTATTTAAATTTTCTGAAAGAACAACGGATCATATATATTCCTATCTTACGAATAGAAGCCAATCGGTATGTGTTGATAGCCGCTGTTCTAGTTATCTTCCAGTCTCAAGAGGTGTTCCACAGGGGGTCTGTATTGGGCCCACTCCTTTTTTCCTTATATAGCAATGACCTTCCTGGACAGTTGCGCAACTGTGGTATTCATATGTATGCCGACGACGTACAGCTGTATATGAGCTCCTCGCCGGAGAGGTTGATCGATGGCGTACTTCGACTAAATAATGACTTGGATAGGATAAACACATGGGCAAACGCCAACGGACTACTTTTAAATCCAACAAACTCAAAGTGCCTTGTAATTGGTAGGAATCGGGTGACAATGCCGCCCAATCTTGATGTGGCAATTGCTTGAGCCCCAATTGAGATTGTTTCATCTGCAAGAAACCTTGGTTTGGAGTTTGATGATAGACTTTCATGGAAGAATCATGTCAGTATGACAGTGGGCAGGACCTACGGCGTTTTACGAAACTTATATATGAGTCGACAGTATACCCCTTTGTCAATAAGAATGCTTTTGGCTAGGACATTTATTCTGCCGAAACTATTATACTCTTGCGAGGTTTTTTACGGTAGTGATGTAACTCATAGGAATAAATTGCACGTGGCCTTTAACGATGTCGTTAGATACATTTTTGGTTTGCGTAGAAGAGACCGGGTATCTGACTTTGCAAGACAAGTATATGGTGTCTCTTTTAACTCGCTCCTTAAGATACGCTTGTTGCAAATGATCCACAAGATAATTTATACCAATGAACCGTCATATCTGGCTTCTGTATTGCGTTTTGCCAACTCTACAAGAGGTAAACAAGTAATACAAATACGTCATCAATATCGTGTATCTGAACAACAGTTCTTTGTTAATGCTATACGTCTCTGGAATAATCTTCCCAATAGTATTCAAATTATAAGTATGGACGACAGTTCAAATCTTTGATTTATAACCATTTTAATTAATTATTTGTTTTGTTTTTTTTTATAACTATTTTTTAATTTATCTTATTAGTAACTTTGATTAAATTGTTAAATTCTCTTTAAAGTTTCTTTTTCTTCTTTTTTTATTTTGTTTAAACCTTTTTTTTTAACTTAAATATTGTATCTGTAACTTTGCTTAAATTGTTAAATATTTTGTACCAATTATTAATCTATTTAAATGAAAACTTGTTGAACTCATTGTATTTATAAATTTACTAACCCATGCTTTATATAAGACACTGTCTTTTGTATGGGTTTTATCATAATAAAATACAAATACAAATACAATCCACAAATATGTCCAGTTTGAGATGTAAAGGGTGATTTTTTTGAGGTTAGGATTTTCATGCATTAGTATTTGACAGATCACGTGGGATTTCAGACATGGTGTCAAAGAGAAAGATGCTCAGTATGCTTTGACATTTCATCATGAATAGACTTACTAACGAGCAACGCTTGCAAATCATTGAATTTTATTACCAAAATCAGTGTTCGGTTCGAAATGTGTTCATTCACCGTAACGTTGCGTCCAACAGCATCTTTGAAAAAATACGGTCCAATGATTCCACCAGCGTACAAACCACACCAAACAGTGCATTTTTCGGGATGCATGGGCAGTTCTTGAACGGCTTCTGGTTGCTCTTCACTCCAAATGCGGCAATTTTGCTTATTTACGTAGCCATTCAACCAGAAATGAGCCTCATCGCTGAACAAAATTTGTCGATTCACTGAAAATGATTTCACTGAAAATGATTCACTGAAAATGATTTGCAAGCGTTGCTCGTTAGTAAGTCTATTCATGATGAAATGTCAAAGCATACTGAGCATCTTTCTCTTTGACACCATGTCTGAAATCCCACGTGATCTGTCAAATACTAATGCATGAAAATCCTAACCTCAAAAAATCACCCTTTATGTAGGGTGGGACGGCTACCCACGCACTTTGCCCTGAAAAAATATCAGCATCGTGCTCTGCTCTTAAATTTCGCTTATTTCAGCCCTAAACGCTATTAGTTTAGGGGGAGTTTATGAGGTGAGACGACCCCCAAACCCTTGGCCTCAAAATTGGATATCAAATGCGTTTTCTACTATCAAATACCTATTATTTATTGCCATAGTAGTCAAACATGGCTTTGAAGTGAGTTTAGGGGGCGGACCCTGAAATAATATCAGCATTGTGCTAGAGCACAATTTGGTTATAGGGACATAATGTCGAGCATTTTGAAGGTGGCTATCAAGATATTCAAGGCAACGGGTCCACACATTTTTATTTTTTTTTTGTTTTGCTAATCTACATTCAAAATCATATTTTTAAAGATCCGCAAATCCTCCTGTGTTTATCCCAATTTTAGGGTAAAAGGTGTACTCTAGTACCAAACACCTTTTCTTGCTGTCCTATTCTATCCCGATCGGCCTCCATATATTTTATTTTTAATTTCTTTTTCTTTTGGGTAGGGTAGAGAGAGGGGGACTGCCCTCTGAGTACATTTGAGTACAGTATATTCTCGGTCATCCTGTACGGCAGTTTGGCGTATTTTTTTTTTTGGAGGAGGGGGTCGCTCACACCGACGCTAAGACCTAAAAGAGAATTTATTTGAGTCCGTTACGATATACACGTCCTGTTGAACGGCATCTTTTGACATTGGGAATTCATGCCCGTTTAAGGGGTTTTGGGAGGCCCCGTAGACACCTTGGATTAAATTCTTATAACAAACTAGCTGGCCGGGGCCCGCTCCGCTGCGCCTTCTTTTACCATATATGGAACATTTATTTTCGACAATTAAAGAGCTTTTAGTGAAATACGAAGCTACGAAAATATTGGGTTGCCCAAAAAGTAATTGCGGATTTTTTAAAAGAAAGTAAATCCATTTTTAATAAAACTTAGAATGAACTTCAAATCAAATATACTTTTTTACACTTTTTTCTAAAGCAAGCTAAAAGTAACAGCTGATAACTGACAGAAGAAAGAAGGCAATTACAGAGTCACAAGCTGTGAAAAAATTTGTCAACGCCGACTATATGAAAAATCCGCAATTACTTTTTGGGCAACCCAATAGTATATCGCTTGACAAACAGTTTAACAATATCCCCTTATCCCTTTATCTGAATCCCATATGATCTTTATTGGTCTACGAATTTAAGTTTGGATGTAAGGTTTACTCCATTCTTAAAATATTTTATTTCAGCCCGATATTCTCATGATGTCCTATTTAGGAGTGCTTTCGGGGGTAAGGTGGTCCCCCAGACCGGGGCGACCACCGTTTTCTAATCTCATCTAAACTCCTTATTGCAAAAGTCGGCAGATATGTCCGGTGTGGGGTATTGGCCTTAAAAACTATAAATATTTAGTTCCACTCTTTTTAAGACCCAAATTGTCTTGGTGAGCAAATAAGTCCTATTTGGGGGTTGTTATGGTGGTGGGACGTCCCCTAGACAGTTGGTCCCTAATGTTGATATCAGATACGTGGTCTACTCCCAAATACCTTTCCATAGCTGGCAAAAATGACCGGCTTGGGGGGTGTTTTGGGTGATGGGCGGCCACTCAGTGAGTTTGCCTTGAAAATATATATCGGATTCGTGTTCTACTTTAAAACCCCTCTTATTTGAGCCTCATATTGCAATAGTCAGCAAATACTTCCTGTTTGAGTGGTGCTGTGGCGGTGAGGTGTCCCCTTAGACACTTTCCCGAATATTGATATCAGATTCGTGCTTTACTCCCAAAGACCTTTCATTTGAGCCCCATGTGGCTATGGTCGTTAGTTTGTCCCCTTTGGTGGGTGTTTTTGGGGAGAGGCGTCCCCCAAACACTTGGTCACATATTTGGATGTCAGATTTAAATTCCTGTTTGGGGGAAGGGGTGGACCCCCAGAAACGTGGCCCCACATTTGGATATTAGATTCGTATTCTACTCTCTCATACCTTTCATTTGAGTCCCACACTGCCATGGTTGGTAAATATGTCCGATTTAGGGGTATTTTGGGGGTTGGGGTGGTCCACCTAACACTTGGTCCGACAATTGGATATCAGATACGTTTTCTTATCCTAAATACCTTTCATTTGAATCCCATATTGTCATTATTGGTGTAAATAAATGTTTGGTAGGTTTTAGGGTGTGGCGGCCCCCCTAGAAACCCCATCCGAAATCAAAAATGTAGTATTCTATTTTCACCACGGCATCATTATGCACCATCTGTGAACATTTCAAGAAAATCCGTTTAGCCGTTTCTGAGTCTATAAGGAACACACAAACAAACAAACCTACAAACAAACACAAATTGATTTTTATATATAAGATGTGTACTCAAATTCCAAACACCGTTAATTTGATGTCCATATTATCCCAATTGGTAAATAAGCCCTGCTGTGGGGTGTTGGGGGGTGGGGAGGTGCCTCAGATACCAAGGAATAAATGTTTATATCAGATTCTTACTCTATTTTTAAATACCTCTCATTTGATATCCATATTGTCCCCATTGGTAAATATGCCCTCCGGGGTGGTTTTGGGGGGTGAGGGGGCCCCTCAGACACCAAGGAATAAGTTTTTATGTCAGATTTGCACTCTACTGTTAAATACCTTTCATTTAATACCCATATTGCCTAAAGCGATGAAAGAGTCTTGTTGGGGGGTTTTTTGGGGTGGGGGACCTCCCCCCCCCAGCGCTTTGGGCGAAATTTGTATACCAAGTCCGTACTCTACTCTTAAATACCTTTCATTTGATACCCATATTGTCCTAATCGGCAAACATGTCCGACCGGGTGGGTTTTGGGTTGGGGCGTCCCCTCAGGTTATTTGACCCAAAAATTTTATACCAATTTGGTGTTTGGTGCAACTCATCTCCGAAATCTGGGGTTTTTGAAATTTATGATATGGGGGAGGGTCCGCCGCCCACCCTTTCATATGATACCCATATTGTCCTAATCGGCAAACATGTCCGACCGGGTGGGTTTTGGGATGGGGCGTCCCCTCAGGTTATTTGACCCAAAAATTTTATACCAATTTGGTGTTTGGTGCAACTCATCTCCGAAATCTGGGGTTTTTGAAAATTATGATATGGGGGAGGGTCCGCCGCTCCCCCTCTTTTCATATGATACCCATATTGTCCTAATCGGCCCTCTGGTTATTTGCCCCAAAAATTTTATACCAATTTGGTGTTTGGTGCAACGATATAAGGGAAATTTACCAAATTTCGCTTAAATCTTTGCACTCATCTCCGAGATCTGGGGTTTTTGAAAATTATGATATGGGGGAGGGTCCGTCCCCCCCCCCCCCCCCCCTCCTTTCATGGGCTCAAGGACTTAAATCGAGAGATTGGTCTCTATGGCAGCTATATCCAAATATAGACCGATCGGAACCTAGCTATTCCAAATTTTAGCGAAATCGGATAATAAATAGTCCTTTTATAGGCCCCAGAGATCGGGAGATC
This sequence comes from Stomoxys calcitrans, assembly GCF_963082655.1. Lineage (NCBI taxonomy): Eukaryota > Metazoa > Arthropoda > Insecta > Diptera > Muscidae > Stomoxys > Stomoxys calcitrans. Next base: position 227,141,285 of record NC_081552.1, on the reverse strand, counting down.
TTTCCCAACCATATGGAAAGCCATATTAAACATGCATATCGAAGAGCCTAACACAGCTCACTGTGCCAAATTTAAGCGAAATCTGGTAATTAATGCGCCTTTTATGGGCCAAAGAGCTTAAATCGGGAGAGCAGTATATATGGCAGCTAAATTCAAATATAGCTCCATTTTGACCATTCTGGGTAAGCATATTAAGGAGCCTTACCCAACAAATTGTGTAAAATTTCAGTGAAATTATATAATAAATGTGGGCCTAAAACTTGGTAGATCGGTCTATATCGGGGCTATATCAAGATATAGTCCGATATGGCCCATATTCAAACTTAACCTGACTATGAACAAAAAACGAATCTGTGCAAAAATTCAGCTCCATACATATATTTTTAAAGCCTGTAGAGTGATTTCAACAGACAAATCGCAAGATCGTCTTAGATCGAAAATCGATATTTCGATGTCTTGCAAACGGAATGACCCTAGAATATACTTCCATTCTTCAGAGGTGGGTATAAGAACGACATGGAAAGACGTGAGAGTGAGGGAATTGAGATGTACTGATGTAAGAATGAAGTCCGAAAAGTTTACCAAAGAATCATACATCAAACAGATAGCTTTGGTGCAGGCACATCCTCCTGCATAGACAAGTAAGGAAATCTGGTAAATAATCCATAAAGTGTGCTTGGGATATGGAAACAACATTTATGCTAGCTGCTAATGTCAGACGAAGTCGGCGTAGAGGATACCACAAAACCAATACCTTCTAGTCAGAATGAGGTTCAAGTAGCAGGAGCCGATGGGTTGCCTGCAGAACTATTTAAGACCCGAGGCGACACAATGATAAGGCGTATGCAGCAGGTAGTCGGCACAATCTGGCAAGAAGACCATATATCCGATAATTGGAATCTCAGCATACCATGTCCTGTACACAAGAAAGGAGACAAAACGGAATGTCCCAACAACAGTCATTGATATGAGAGAAGATTCCATAGATTTACATTTTCCATAGACCTCTTAATTTTCTGAAAAAATGGCAGAGATGTTGAAGTTGACAGAGAACTCTATCGAAATTTGAATTTAATACAACATATCATCAAACTTGAAATCTTTTGATCTCTAATAGCTAACTTTTAAAATGTATAGAACCACAAATTGCCTCCATCCTTTAAAACTCCCTCAAGGAAATTAGAACACTCAATGCTGTAAAATTATGGTTATTTTATGAGGACTTATATACACACATAGACAAAATTGGGCGAGTGAATTGGGCCAGGCTACACACGTAGCGCACATCATTATTATAAATTTAATGAATTACCGGTTTCCAAGGACCCGTAAGGGCTTGCTTGGATGGTGGTGAGCTTGTATAAAAGGAATGTCACAACATCAATGAACATATTTGCATAGACATTCTCGTAAAACCATAGAAGCCATTATCGCCAAATTGCACACATGTGAGCGCGTCAAAGTGTTGCGTCAATGTGCGATATGGATGTATAAAATATGACTCCAGGGACCGAAGGACAAACGTAACGGCTGTAGCAGAGACCTGCCATCAATATTCAAACAAATAACAAAAACAAAAATTGATGCGACAAACACTTAAAGCAGCTTCAATAACGATGAGTGCCTTGAATAGAAGTTATCCGAAAAATAACATGATTGTTATACACATGCCAGTACTCTCATATCGTCCAACCCCAATCTACCATATTTTCAGCATACAGCTGGGGTGTTCAAGTGAACAACTTAAAATTCCATACTTTTGGTTTCGCCTTCCGTTTGAAAAATATAAATTACAATATTATCGGCAACATGTGGGATGACAGCAATGTTAGATAGAATGAAGAAGTTGTCGAATGTCTATAATCGAAGACTTCATGAAGTAATTCTAGTATTGTTATCGAACGAACATGTGTATTGAACATTGTGAAAAGGGGACATTGCACTGTAGTGTAAGGTGTTCAAATAAGTCTTAAATATCTGAACGTCAATGTCGGTGGGAAAGCCATTAGCCAGAAGTCGATTTTACATACGAATGGTTCGGTCGAAAAATGAATTTTCTCTATAATGCATGGTTCGGCTGACTGGCCTATCAATCACAAACGGGTGTGAGTTCCTGGCAAGTCTTGTATTCCTGGTGAACATCCTAACGTCAGGGATAAGAAGATGAATATTCCTGGAACACACACCATGAAAATAACGATAGAGCAATACAACGCTACCTACATTACGACAAAGTTCAAGAAAAGCAATACAGTTGGATACTGTACTGTCCCCAATCAACACCATCGCTCTCCGTTGAAACGGGTCAAGTAGCTCCAAGGATGATTTTGGAGCTCCTGCCCATATATGAGAATTATATTCCATCCTCGGCCTGATGTAGGTAGTAAAGATATTGAGAAGATCAGAAGAGGTGAAATATCGCTGGCACCGCTTAAGAAAGCGCAAACACTTGATTGCTTCTTTCGACACTTCGAATACGTGTTTTGACCAACGGACATCACATTGTATCTTCATGCATAGAACATCAAGAGCATCTGACTGCTCAATATCTATACCGTCGATAGATATCGACGATTGAAGTGGGTCTGTGAATCGCTTGTGTCGGAAAATAAACACCACTTCGTCTTCTGTGCGTTAAAGTCTACCCTGTTCATTCTACCCCACTCGGAAATGGACAACAAATCCTGGGAGAGCGTCTCATCCATAATGCGCCTTCTGTCCACAATTTCTTGAGGACTGGACCGAATATGGTCGAATGAAAATGAATGACACAGACTACTGTCATCGGCAAATGAGTAGACTGGATTCGATGTCTGACCCAATAGATCGTCAATGAAACTAAGAAAAAGGAAAGGGGAAAGGACAGAGCCTTGAGGCACACCAGCGGTCAGTGTATACTCATCGGATGAGAACCCATCTACAACAACTCGTATAGTGCGATCTCTGAGAAAGCTCGATATATAAATCGAATGAAGATTTCGATTGATAAAAGTGCACTGTGTCAGACCCTATCAAATGCCTTGGAGTTATCCAGAGCCACCACCTCACTCTAACCAAACTGGTGGATAGAGCGACTCTATCGTTCTGAAAAAAAAATGCCATTAGGTCTCCACATAGAGCGATTTCTGAGGCATCCATACTGTCTGTCACTAAGATGGCCATTGGACTCCAAGTATCTGACAAGATGATGGTTAACCATACCCTCTATAACCTTGGAGAGCTCGGAGCATATCGCAATTGGCCGGTAATTCGCAGGGTTGTTCGCCCAATCTTTCTTGGGAATGGGCTGAACGTTTGCAACCTTCCAACGCAGCGAAGGTTGAAAAGGTTGCGTAGTGGATGAGCAAGCGTCGAAGACCACTTACAAAGGACAAGTGTTGATATACCGTCCGTGAGATTTATTAACGTCGAGATCCGCAAGCACCCTTTTAACTCCACGTGTTCGAAAAAGTATCTGAGGCATCGAACTAGGTACACTATCAATCACGGGGAGTGGTTGATTGCTAAACGGTAAGGAAAAATTTCCTGCAAACATTTCAGCCAGTAGATTAGCCTTATCAACCGGGTCAGTGAATACCTTATCATCCTGAACAAGAGTTGGGATTGGGGTTGCCCTTGACTCTTTTTACGAATGACTAAAAGCTCTTGCTTCCTCTCTGAGAAGCAATAACTTTGGCACGATGACGCTGTTCGTAAAGAAACTTTTCTTGTCTAAGTATTCTGGCACACGAAGTTCTTGCCTTTTTGCGCAACAATTCGGTATTGGCATATCTTCATACTTTTCAGGGTGCGAAGTTAAGAATAGGTCAAGAGTGTTATGTTGGTGCCCTTCGACACATGAAATGTGTGTCGGTTCATTGACTAGTTGTATCAGACCATTCTGCGCGGCGAATAGCTCGGCGTATTGACCCTCCATAGTCGTATGTCCTGAATGGGAAAGCCAAAAGGAGTTACGGACGTTGAAATCAAACGACAGCAACAACGATTTCACTGTCCGGAAAATCTTCTAAGATTGTAGTAATTTAGTCAGAAAGTGAGTCAAAGCCGCTTAAGGAAACCTCCCTTTCCGAGTTTGGACTTCAATATATAAACCCGAAGTAAAGTTGCAATCCTAAATTTAACCCAAATGGAATTATATTCCGGATCTTGTGAGCCCAAGTGTTGCTGCCTATGGAACACCATATCATTACGTACATATAGCACAAGGCCTCTGTGGGGGATAAAAAGAGATAGAGTGTTATAACCTGGAATGTGGGTTTCACATAAGGCGAGGATATCAGGTCGATGATAATGAACATGGGAATATACCGCGAAAAAGTTCGAACATATCCCTCGTATTTTGCCAAAATGTATTCATAACTCACCAAACATTATGCCAATCAGAAATATTAAACGTTATCGTCGTGAATACCCCTACTGTTAAGTGTTATGCCTTAAACAGCGGGGTGACAGCGACAAGAGAACACTGAGGTTGGATATGCCAGTAAACATATTTTTGGTCGGATACGCAGACGACATTGCCGCTGTCATCACAGCAAGAAATACGGACGAGGCGTCACGAATACTACAGCAGGTCATGATTAGAACTAGACATTGGTTGGAATCCCACGGGCTACAGCTGGCAATACAAAAGACTGAGCTTCTCCTGCTCACCAGGAAACACATCCCCACAGATATAGATATGGGGACCGAAGACTCGTCTTAGCTACCAGAAGGCTAGTTAAACACCTAGGGGCACGACTCGACACCAAATTGACGTTTACAGCCCAGACGCAGTACCCGTCAATAAACGCGGAGAAAATAACGGCCAAAATAGGGCGAACATCGTAAGAAAACTACCAGTCAGACGCAAGCTAATGATGAAGGCCTGCAATAGGATTATTTAGCATGGAAGCGAGATTTAAAGTAAATCCCTAACACCAAATGCTGGGCTAAGGCGCTGCTTTCGGTACATAGAACGGCCGCTCTAAGAGTTATGTCATCTTACCGAAGTTCTCTTCATTGCCGGAATGGTTTCAATAGACTTAAAGGCCTTGGAGCGGGTGAAAATATATGACGCCAAACTAAACCTCCAACAGGTATATTGGAAGATATTTGACAAGACACACTGAACATTTGGCAGTCAAAATGGAATAATGACACGCGAGGCAGACGGACTTTTGTGTGAAGAACAAGAGATGGTAGATGATGCAGAGTACAGGGTAAAGCAAGAGTGGTGCCGAGATGGTTTACATATCCCGTGAGAAAAGATGGGTTTTAGCCTGTTTATACCGAGCTCGGCATAAGGAGAAAGAAGGTAGACATCGTTAGATGAGTAATGCATATTCCCACTGTATGCCACAAAAAAAACGATACTATATGGTATTGTGGTTTGGTGGACGGTGCTTCAAAAGTCCACCAACTGTTCAATATTTAGCCGGATCTAAAGAATGGCTGATCCTTGGAACCAAACTCGAAGGCGTTGATCATACAAATATTGCACGAGGTAAAGAAGAAGAGATGCAAAAACAACCCTAAAAATTGGACCCGAGAAGGACTTACGGTCTTGAGGATTTTGAACCCCTTTTAACCCTAGGCAATATGGGTATCAAATGAGAGGTGTCTGGGAAAAGATTATGAAAGCGCTAAAAATTAAGTTAATTACACTCACAGGATGAAAATTTGGGATGAAGAGGAGAAGGATGATGATGAGTACAAAGACATCACACCGTAGGTGTAAATGGAGCCGACATTAAAATGTGATTGCAACATCCATGCGGCAATCCCTGGGTAGCGCATCGTGGGTGTAAAGGGAGCCCATATTAAAATGTGATTGCCACATCCACGCGGCAATCCCTGGATAGCGCCAACGACAACAATAGGGAGCAAAGATGGCAACATAGATGGGTAAACGAGATACGGGGAAGGTGGACACACCGAATTATCCCAGATACGAGTCCACAGCCGTGGAACGACAAGAGGCAAGGGGTGGTGAACTTCTATCTAACCCTGAGTTATCCAGCCTTTGTGTATTTAAGGAAATACCTACATCCAATGGGTTACTGTACATCTTACACCTGCTTGTACGAGGCGGAAAAATTCGAAGACGATGCTGAGCACATACTCTTCGACTGAATACTGTCACAGGGCTGGGAACTAGAGACGTTGTTTGGGGACTTTTCACCGTACAATGTATCGCAGAAGATGCTCGACCAACACCAAAATAGAGGGCCAACCTCGAAGTAATGCGAAATTAATTCTGATCTAAAATTTATACCCCGAGGTAATATAGGGTGGATTTTTAGCCGGTACAGCGGATTCGACGGCAAGTCCGACATCTAACGACCCACGTAAACGTTAGATGCGTAAACAATTTTCCCATCCTATTCAGCAAAAAAAACTGGTCTACCTCTTTGGTGACAGACTGAAGATTGCCAGCAACGACTTCTGCAGAAGCTGTGAATACGTCTAGGATGTAGAACAGTGTGCGTACCGCACTGGCTGTCAGAAGGCGTTTCATTTTAGGTTCTCATTCGTTTGAGAAGTTGTTGGACTTCTTTAAGCGATCTGGGTGGTTCAACGGTACAACGGTTCCTGTGGTATCACAACGGACGAAATGGTCCAATTGAGTCTGATGGCAGACTGCCACTCAAACCTAACAAATAATGTAAACAAAAACACAAATTTGGTTAGAAATGTTTGGCTAAAATAGATCGGACCTATATGTTTGGAGGACCACCCAAATGGTACTCCTTACCATCGCAGCTAGAAACAAGAGAGCTATAACAGGTTATAGACCTATTTGAACCGTACTTAGCACAGTTGTTGAAAGTCATAACAAAACACTACATGCTCAATTTCAGTCATATCGGACAAAAATTGCGGCTTGTGAGGGCTTAAGAAGTCAAAACGGGAGATCGGTTTATATGGGAGCTATATCAGGTTATAGGCCGATTCAGACCGAACTTAGCGCAGTTGTTGAAAGTCATAACAAGACATTACATGCTCAATTTCAGCCATATCGGACAAAAATTGCGGCTTGTAAGGGCTCAAGAAGTTAAATCGGGAGATCGGTTTAAGTGGGAGCTACTAGCCGAACCGGCGCCTTCTTTAACCCTCTAATATCATTTTAGGGTGGAGACACTTCGCCCTGAATGCGGATGTCGAATTCGTGCCATTGTAGCCTATAACGCTGAACGCGTTCGAATCCTGGCGAGAACATCGGACAAAGCGATGATTATTCCCTCTTAATGCTGGCGACATTTGCGAGGCACAATGCCATGCATTGTCATTAAAAAAATTTTCCGCAAAAAGGTGTCGCACTTCGGTACGCCGTTCGGACTCGGCTATAAAAAAAAGTCACTTATAATTGAGTTTAAACTTGAATCGGAAAGCACTCATTGATGTGTGAGAATTTGCCCCTTTTCAGTTACTGTTGGTAATGTTCTTTCTTAGGGTAATGTTCTCATCAGTGGAGGAAAAGCTCCTCAGATATTTTGATTCAAATATGGATATCAAATTCGGGCTGCACTTCCAAATGCTTTTAATTTGAGCTCCATATTGCCGCTAAATATGAACCGTTTGGAGGGTGTTTTGGGGCTGGGGCGGCCATCGGCACTTTGCACTGAAAATAGATATCAAATTCGTTCTTCATTCCCAACGAAAATGAAGTTCGGTTTAGGGGGTGCTTTAGGGCGTATCCCAAAACACTTGGCTCCAAAATTAGATATCAAATTCGTTTTTTCTCAAATACCTTCCATTTGATCCCCATATTGTCATAATGGCTCAAATAACCCATTTGACGTATTTTTAGGAGGAAAAGCGCCCCCTAGACTTGAACGCAAATTTTAATAACATATTCGTAATCTACTCCCAAATACGTTGCATTTGACTCCCATATAGCCATGGTCGGCTAATATGCCCATTTGGGGGAATTTGGGGGTAGGCGACCTCCCATTAATTCGACCTAACTTTTAATGCCATATTTATAATCTACAGCCTAATAATTTTCATTTGAGTCCCATATTGAAATAAACTTCGAATGTATCTGTTTAGAGGAGTTTTGGGTTTTTGGGGGCCCGCTGGGAACTTGGACCCAAATGTTAATACCATATTCGTTTTCTGGTTTCCAATACCTTTCATTTGATACCCTCATTGTGCCCATCGGACCTCTTTCGGAAATGGGTGGTATTTTTGGGGGAAGGGGGAGGGTCCACCTCCACCCGATATCTAAAAATTATATAGCCTATGTTTTCTTCCAGACTAACGTACACAATCTGTGAACATTTAAAAAAAATCGGTTCAGCCAAGTCTCATATAGTCATAATGGGTCTAATGGCGTTTTAGGGGTGGCGTGACCCCTTTACTTCGATCTGATTTTGTATGCCAGATTCGAAATCTACTCTCAAATACCTTTCATTTGAGCCCCATATTGAAATGAACGTCCAATATGTCTGTTTGGGGGAGTTTTGGGGTTGGGACGGCCCGGTGGGTACTTAGACTCAAATTTATTTATAATACCATATTCGTATTCTACTCTCCAATACCTTTCATTTGATACCTACATTGTCCCGAGGGGTCTACTTTTGGGTGGTGTTTTTGGCATAAGGTGGAGGGTCCGTCCCCCTTCCGATACTAAAAAATATATAGTCTATATTTCCTTCCAGACAAACCTACGCAATGTGGGTAAATTTCGAGAAAATCGGTTCTGCCGTTTTTGAGTCTATACGGAACAAACAAACCGAGTCCCATATATCTGCGATTGGCTAATGTGCCCATTTTTGGCGTTTTTGTTTGACCCCCTATACTAAGACATGAATTTGTATGCCAGATTTGTTATCTAATCCCGCATACTTTTAATTTGATACCCCTATTGTTCTTATTGGTCCACTTTTGGTTTTGGGTGGTGTTTTGGGGGTAACGGTGGAGGGTCCACCCCCTTCCGTTATCAATAAATTATAAAACCTATTCCTACTTCCTGACCATATTCGTAATCTACTCCCGAATACGTTTCATTAGAGTCCCATATTGTCACGATCGTCATATAAACCTATTTTAAGGGGTTTTGGGGCTGGGGCGGCCCCACAGGTAATGGGACCCAATTTTTATTATGAAATTGGTACTCTACGCTTGAATACCTTTCATTGGAATTCCATATTGTCCCGATCGGTGCTCTTTTATTTTTGGGTAGTACATTTGGGGTAGGGGGAGGGTCCGCTCCCTCCCGATATCAAAAAATTATATAGCCTATGTTTTCTTCCAGACCAACCTACACAATCTGTGAAAATTTCAGCCGTTTTTGAGCCTATACGGAACAAACAAACAAACACAAATTGAATTTTATCTATAAGATATCAAGTTACAGACCGATTTAAAACATGCTTAACAGAATTGTTGGAAATCATTGGAGAACACTATGTGCAAAATTTCAAAAATTGTGGCTTCCAGAGGCTCAAGAAGTCAAATCGGGAGATTGGTTTATAGGGGAGCCAGATTATAGGCCGATTTGAACAGTACTCAGATCAGTTGTTAGAAGTCGTAACAGAACACTATGTGCAAAATAGGACAGCAATTGCGGCTTTAAGGGGCTCAACAAGTGAAATCTGGTGATCGGTTTGTATGGGAGCTATATCTACATCTGGACCGATATGGCCTATTTGCAATTCCCAACGACCTACATCTTAAAATTCATTTGATACTATTGCCCAAATTAATGCAATTTTCTTACTGTTTCATCTCATTTTGATTTTGCAAAACTATGAACGATGATATATTATGCTCAAAAAATAACCTTCATTACAATAGAACTAAATGTTGTAAACCAATTTCAACAAAGTAGCTGAAAACTTTCAAATTATTCGCCACTTAGCATTTTGCCTAGTTTGCACATTGCTTTGCATACTAAATGGTAAAATTGACAGAAAACTAGATGGAAACAATTCAATTATAGTGTGACATTTTTCAAAAATTTCCTAAATAATGCCTAAATACAAATGTCAGTGCCTGACATGCCATTCATTTGTACCAAAAGGCAAAGACGAGAAAAGAAGACAAAAGTTTTTGAAAAGAGACACCAGTTGTAAAGTGTCAGAAACGCCGCAAAACATCTGTGCTGAAAACTTTTTTTATTTCAGCAACCGATAATGCAAATGGCATCAAAGAACAAGGAAAGACTAAAAACGGCAAAAATGTCTTCCGACGGAGGAGGAAGGCTACAAATCAAAAAAATTTGGAAACTTTGTCGTGTAAAAGTGTTGAACATGTAGTAATTGCCGAAAGTTGGTGTTGGAGGTTTGAAGAGAATGTCATAGGCTTCAGCTATGGCACATTGCTTAGAACTCTTGAAATATCTAAGATTGTGAGTACTTAATTAAATTTATTTTTTTTTTAATTTTTAATTTAAATTATAATAAAATTATGGGTATTATTTCTATTTTAAACATTTAATTGGATTATATTGGGTTGCCCAAAAATTAATTGCGGATTTTTCATATAGTCGGCGTTGACAAATTTTTTCAACGGCTTGTGACTCTGTAATTTCGTTCTTTCTTCTGTCAGTTATCACTTTTGTTACTTTTAGCTTGCCTTAGAAAAAAAGTGCAAAAAAAGCATATTTGATTAAAGTTTTACTAAAAATGCATTTACTTTCTATCTTTTATCCAGTTAGTCTTTGCCTTATTATAGCCTCCACCATAGTATGGGGGTATACTTATTTCGTCAATCTGTTTGCAACACCTCGAAATATGCGTCTGAGACCCCATAAAGTATATATATTCTTGATCATCATGTCACTTTAAGTCGATTTGGCCATGTCCGCCTGTCTGTCCGTCCGCCATCCGTCCCTCTGTCCGTCCGTCTGTCTGTCTGTCTGTCGAAAGCACGGTAACTTTCGAAGTAGTGAAGCTAGCCGTTTGAAATTTTGCACAACTACTTTTTATTAGTGGGTAGGTAGTTTGGGATTGTAAATGGGTCAAATCGGCCCATTTTTGTGATATTGCTGCCATATAAATCGATCTGGGATTTTGATTTCTTGAGCCTCTAGAGGGCGCAATTCTCATCCGATTGCAATGACATTTTGCACGACGTGTTTCGCTATGACTTTCAACAACTGTGCCAAGTATGGCGCAAATCGGTCCATAACCTGATATACCTGCCATATAAACCGATTTGGGATCTTGAATTCTTGAGCCTCTACAGGACGCAATTCTTATCCGATTGGAATGATATTTTGCTCGACGTGTTTTGCTATGACTTCCAACAACTGTGCCAAGTATGGTTCAAATCGGTTCATAACCTGCTATAGCTGCCATATAAACCGATCTGGGATCTTGACTTCTTGAGCTTCTAGAGGGCGCAATTCTCATCCGATTGGAATGAAAATTTGCACGACGTGTTTCGCTATGACTTCCAACAACTGTGCCAAGTATGGTTTAAATCGGTTCATAACCTGCTATAGCTGCCATATAAACCGATCTGGGATCTTGACTTGTTGAGCCTCTAGAGGGCGCAATTCTTATTCGATTTAACTTAAATTTTGCAAAAAGTATTTTATTATGACTTTCAACAACTGTACCGAATCAAATCAATTCATAACCTGATATAGCTGCCATATAAACCGATCTTGGATCTTGACTTCTTGAGCCTCTAGAGGGCGCAATTCTTATCCGATTTGGCATTAGGTATTTTTTTATGAGTTTCAACAACTGTGCCGAATAAGGTTCAAATCGGTTCATAACCTGCTATAGCTGCCATATAAACCGATCTGGGATCTTGACTTCTTGAGCCTCTAGAGGTCGCAATTATTATCTTATTTGCCTGAACGACGGATCCTCTCAAGACCATCAACATACGTGTTTATTATGGTCTGAATCGGTCTTTATATACAGCTCCCATATAAATCGATCTCTCTATTTTACTTCTTGAGCCCCCCAATTCTTATTCGAATAGGCTGACATTTTACACAGGTCGCCAACATATAATTGAATTGTGGTCCGTACCGGACCATATCGTGATATCGCTCTAATAGCAGAGCAAATCTTTTATTTTATCATTTTTTGCGTAAGAAGAGATGCCGGGAAAAGAACTCGACAAATGCGATCCATGATGGAGGGTATATAAGATTCGGACTGGCCGAACTTAGCACGCTTTTACTTGTTTGATATTCGAAGGGGAGGGGGAGGGGCGGGCCCTCCCCTTCAACCTTATTTTCAGAAACGCCACATCTCGGAGATGGGTGGTGCGATTTATTCAAAATTTTCTGTGCTCTCTTATAGTAACCTAAAAATATAAATTTGGTACCCAAATTTCGGATGGGGTACCTAGAGTGGCCGTGCCGCCCAAAGTGTTTTGGGGGGCCGCCCCTCCCCAAAAACACCCAACAAAGAGGAAAAATTTGCGATCATAGCAATATGGGGCTCAAATGAAAGGTCTTTGGGAGTACAGCACGAATCTGATATCCACATTCGAGAAAAATTGTCTATGTGGGGCCACTCCACCCTGATAATAACACCACCCAAATAGGATGCATTTTATGATTATTGCAATAATAAGAGGCATTTTAGAGAAGAACACGAATCTGATATATATTTTCAGGGCCAAGTCATGGAGTGGCCGCCCCATCCCCAAAAAAACACCCCCCAACCGGTTATGTTTGCCGTCTATGGACATATGGGGCTCAAATGAAAGGAATTTGGGAGTAGACCACGAATCTGATATCAACATTCGGCACCAATTGTCTAGGGGATATCCCACCCCTATAACAACCTCCAAATAGGACGTATTTGCTCACCTTGACAATTTGGGTCTTAAAGAGAGTGGAGATCTATGTTGATAGGTTTTAGGGCCCATACCCCAAACCGTACATATTGGGTTGCCCAAAAAGTAATCGCGGATTTTTTTAAAAGAAAGTAAATGCATTTTTAATAAAACTTAAAATGAACTTTAATCAAATATACTTTTTTTACACTTTTTTTCTAAAGCAAGCTAAAAGTAACAGCTGTTAACTGACAGAAGAAATAATGCAATTACAGAGTCACAAGCAGTGAAAAAATTTGTCAACGCCGACTATATGAAAAATCCGCAATTACTTTTTGGGCAACCAATATTTGCTGACTTTTGCAATAAGGGGTTTACGTGGTGAAAGGTATTTGAGATTATAAAACGAATTTGATATCCAATTTTGAGGCATGTGGCAATATGGAATTAAAATAAATCATATTTGAGATTAGAGCACAATGCTGATATATATTTTCAGAGCTAAGTGTTTGGGGCCGCCCCTACTCCCCAAAACACCCCTAAATCGGGTATATTTACCGCATATGTCAATGTGGGGCTCAAATGAAAGGTATTGGAGAGTAGATCAGTAAATTGATACCCACTTTCGGAACCAATTCTACCGGGACCACGTCTACCCCTTCCCCAAAACACCCCAGAAACAACAATTATTTACTGACCATTGCAATATGGGGCTAAAATAAAGGTAGTTGAGAATAGAATACGAATCTGATAGCCTTCCCCAAAACACCCCCCAAACGGTACAAATTTACCGACACGAATGTCGAGTTTAACGCAGATACCTGCCATGACGGCCCAAACCTGCGAGGCCCAAGGGTGAATACAATGCGTCTACCAACGCCCCCACATGTGGTAATCCACACATGAGTACCAATTTGATCCCACGTATTTGAACGTGTTCACCTCCTTGGTTAGGAGCGGAGCACTACCTCGAACTCCTACCGATCTATGGGTCACGGCACCCGGTTGAAAACGCAACTCCACCCCGAGCTTATGCTCTACTCGCGATTTGGGTACAAACCATAGCCACCTCGTTGCTCCCTACTGGGGCCTCACCATTGTTAGGCTGGAACCAAAGTTCCAGGGGCTCCTGACACCAGTGGTACCAGATTAGGGTCTCCGGTCAGACTTCGTAGCCTTCCGGTTCCGGACTAGTCACCTGGATGAAAAAGAATCGCCCCAAGCCAGCATACAAAAGTATACATCGAACACACAACGGGACGATATACACAAACACAAACAGAACAAATATGCCAAGGACATATTTGGCGCTCGATTCTCTCACACAGTTCTGCACGTGGATCCAGGCATCCACAGTGCGCTTTTTCTCGCGAAAGCCAAATTGGTACGGAGATGTACCCTCCTCGTAGCCCTCCCTAAATCTTGTCACCATTATCCTCTCCATTCCTTTGGCAAGCACGGGGAGGAGACTGGTGCCCCGTTACGATCTTGGATTGCTCCTCAATCGATCGGGCGATTTCTGCACGTGGATCCAGCCATCCACAGTGCTCTTTTCCTCCCGAAAGCCGAACTGGTACGGAGAAGTACCCTCCTCGTAGCCCTCCCTAAATCGTGTCACCATTATCCTCTCCAATACTTTTGCAAGCACGGGGAGGAGACTGGTGCCCCGATACGATTTCGGATTGCTCCTCAATCGATCGGGCGATTTCAGAACGACTATGACTCGAGCATATTTCCATGTACGAGGGAAATAACCCACTTCGACACATCGTGTGAGGATCAACTCGACATGGTCAGGTATAGCCTTCCAGAAGCTTTTATACATCTGTCCAGTCATACCGTCCATGGTAGGTGATCTCCCGCTTCTAAGCCGGCAAACACTGTCCACTATCTCGACCCTTTCCAGACTTGGAGGAGGCACGATCAGAACGTTCCCATTAACACCCTAGCACACTCGTTCCAAGAAGTCAACACATTGTCCCCCCCCCTCTAAAACCGCCCAGGTCATCCTGACTAGAACTCTGTTGCCCACCGTGCCGGCACACGCGGTATACCTTGCCCCATGGGTCATCTCTGTTGTCCTGTAGAAATCTCCTGCGGAGCGGGCGGGATCGGTTCAGCTAGCTAGACATTAACTTGAATCGGACAGCACTCATTGAATTTCGCGACGTAACCCCGCTGTTCCATAATGGAATGTTCATGGGCAAATTTTCAGTATCTGATCAAACATTCGACATTCCCAATTTCTGTTCCTTTCTCAAAAGTTGCTCCCAGTGAATATCAGCCCAATTTTCTTACCCAATTCCTAGTTTAAAGTATCGCCTTAAACGCAACCCCAAAAACATTTATTAATATTTCACATTCAATAAAAAAGTTCATTAATGCTTTCGGCTATAGTGTCTTTTGTGCCTGTTTTTTTTTTCTTATAACTCCAATTCACCCACCATCAACAAAAAAATTCCACAATAAACACAATGGGATATGCGATTTTACGAAATAGGACACAACCAGAAAAATAATTTTAATTGTAAAATACAACAAATTGGCTACCCGCGGTCTTAAGCTGTCAGCCACTCCATGAATTCATGCTTAAAATTTGTTACGAACGAAGGAGACAAATTAAAAACGCCGCAGGTTATTGGACAAAAACCACTTTAATTATTCGTTTCTTTGCTCCAAATGTAAAAGGAAGGATGGGAATGAAGTTTTGAAATTCACAAAAAATATTTTAGTAATTTATTGTTGGTGCAAGGATGTCGTCGATTTTTGTATTTTGTATAGGCGGTTATTTATATCATTAAAATAATGCCTGATCTATTAAGGAATACCTGAACCAAGAAAGAATTCTTCACTCACCAAAAAGGAAGAATTCTTCTTTCATCACAACCAGAATCAAATTAGGAGGGGCAATGGAAATAACACCAGCAACAACGTCTATCTCAGATTGGGCAGTTCTTGGTGGGCGATAGTTCCTCAAAGGGAGTCATCTCTGAGTGTGAGTGAATCGAGATATTCAGAGGTCAGAAGGAAGTCTGAAAATTCTACCTAAGAAATAAACATCAAACCGATGGCTTTGGTACAGGCAAATCCTCCTGCAGAGACAAAGAAGGAAATCGGGAAATTGATACAGAGAGTATGCTGAGAATATGAAAAGAACACTTTTCCCAGCTGCTGGCATCGGTTGACAATGGCCACGAGTATACCCCAATGCTAATCCCTGATGATGGTATAGAATATGTACCACGTAGTCCGAACGAAGACCAAGTAACTGTAACCCGGCTGAAAAACAAAAAGGCAGCAGGAGCCGATGGGTACCCAGCTGAACTGTTTAAGACCGGAGGCGACACGCTGATGAGGCGTATGCATAAGCTCGTCTGCACAATCTGGCTAAAAGAACGCACGAAGACCACGTAACTGTAACCCGATTGAAGAACAACAAGACAGCAGGAGCCGACGGGTTACCCGCTGAACTATTTTAAACCGGAAACGACACGCTGATAAGGCATATGCATCAGCTTATCTGCACAATCTGTCTAGAAGAACGCATACCCAATGATTGGAACCTCAGCATACTATGACCCGTACACAAGAAAGGAGACAGAACGGTTTGTACCAACTACAGATAAAAAAGTATTTTTCCTCATCGCATACAAAATACTTTCGAGCGTACTGTGTGAAAAGTTAAAGCCTAAAGTCAATGCAGTACTTGCCCTAGATCTAGAAAATCCTTTATAGACCAGATAGTTACACTGTCCCAAATTCTGGAAAAGAACCAACAAAGAAAAAATGACTCCAACCATCTTTTCATTGACTACGTTCAAAGGCATTCCCAGCCATGTCTGAGTTTGATATCCCTGCAAAACTGACACGATTTTTCAGAATCACGCGAGCTTTTAGACAGGGAGACATTCTATCATGTGATCTCTTTAATATCCTGCTGGAGAAGGTTATACGAGATGCAGGTGTAACTAGGCACCAAGTCATCAGCCTATGCTGATGACTTGAATAATATGGATCGGTCACCGGAAGAAGAAGGCCACCGTAGCGCTGAGGTTAGCATGTCCGCCTATGACGTTGAACGCCTGGTTTCGAATCCTGGCGAGACCATCAAAAAAAATTTTCAGCGGTGGTCTTCCCCTCCTAATGCTGGCAACATTTGTGAGGTAAAGGGTGATTTTTTTGAGGTTAGGATTTTCATGCATTAGTATTTGACAGATCACGTGGGATTTCAGACATGGTGTCAAAGAGAAAGATGCTCAGTATGCTTTGACATTTCATCATGAATAGACTTACTAACGAGCAACGCTTGCAAATCATTGAATTTTATTACCAAAATCAGTGTTCGGTTCGAAATGTGTTCAAATTTTGACAAATTTTGTTCAGCGATGAGGCTCATTTCTGGTTGAATGGCTACGTAAATAAGCAAAATTGCCGCATTTGGAGTGAAGAGCATCCAGAAGCCGTTCAAGAACTGCCCATGCATCCCGAAAAATGCACTGTTTGGTGTGGTTTGTACGCTGGTGGAATCATTGGACCGTATTTGTTCAAAGATGCTGTTGGACGCAGCGTTACGGTGAATGAACACATTTCGAACCGAACACTGATTTTGGTAATAAAATTCAATGATTTGCAAGCGTTGCTCGTTAGTAAGTCTATTCATGATGAAATGTCAAAGCATACTGAGCATCTTTCTCTTTGACACCATGTCTGAAATCCCACGTGATCTGTCAAATACTAATGCATGAAAATCCTAACCTTAAAAAATCACCTTTTACTATGCCATGTAAAACTTCTCTCCAAAGAGGTGTCGCTCTGCGGCAATAAAAAGGAGGCCCCTTATCATTGAGCATAAACTTGAATTGGACTGCACTCATTGATATGTGAGAAGTTTGTCCCTGTTCCTTAGTTGAATATTAATGGGCAAATTTTGCATTTGCACCGGAAGCAGCAATTGCATCGATGGTTGCCGTACTGCAAAGGCGCTTTGGCCGGTCATCGACCGGAGTAGGACGGGGGAGTTGCTGGCGTTCGATAAGAGGTCAATAACCGGACACACCATAGTCCGCATGGTGCATGGGAATACCGCACAATGATTTCTGTAGGAGTTGCTTCGATGAGGATGAAGAGGAGACAAATGAGCACTTGATAAGTTCATGTACGGGTTTGCAGGGCCTAGTGCTCTCCTAGGCGAGCCGTTTCTTCTGTGATCTGGGTGAACTTGCGAACGTACCCCTGGTAGGTTCGCCATTCTTCCAATCTTTCTTTCATTCGCGTATAACCTCTAGTCCGAGGTCTCACATGTTCTTTCTCTTCCCCTTCTGTCTAGGGTAGGCCTAGAGTACAATGGGCCAAACTGGCCTTCTTTGGTGCGCAACCCACTCAACCTAACCTAACTTACCGGTCGGTAATCGGAAGAAGCAATTGCAGCCTTTGAAAATATCGAAAGAGAATTAACGAAAGTGGTTTTGACAGTAAATGGATATAAGACAAAATGGATGATATCAACTCCCGCAAAGCTCTATAAGCCCGAACGGACAATAAATGAGCCCTTTATGGGTACAAAACCTTAAATCGAGAGATCGGCTGGGTCAAATTGAAGAAGAATATCCATAGGCCTAGCATAACTTAATGTCCCAAATTTTGCCAAAATCGAACAATAAATGCGCCTTTTAAGGGCCCAAGACCTTAAATCGAGAGATTTGTCTATATGGAAGCTATATCCAAATCTTGACCGATCTTTGCCAAATTGAAGAAAAATGTCGAGGGGCCTAACACAACTCACTGTCTCAAATTCGGATAATAAATGTGGCTTTTATGGGCCTAAGACCTTAAATCGGCAGATCGTTCTATATGGGGGCTATATCAAGAAATAGTCCGATATAGCCCATCTTCGAACTTAACCTAACTATCAATAAAACAAGTAAAAAGGCGTTAAGTTCGGCCGAGCGAACTTTGGATACCCACCACCTCGGGTATATATCTAAAACCACCTTTCGTCAAAATCCGGTGAAAAATGCAAACCTTATGCCCCATAGCAGCTATAAAGACTCCGATTTAGACCAAATACTAATCGGTACAAGTCATTGTTCAATTGCGCCTTTTATGGGGCCAAGACTTTAAATCGAGATATCGGTCTACATGGCAGCTATATCCAAATCTGGACCGATTTGGGCCAAGTTGTAGAAAAATGAAGAAGAGCCTAACACAAAGCACTGGCCCAAATTTCGGCGAAATCGAACAATATATGCGCCTTTCATGGCCCCAAAACCTATAACCGAGAGATCCGTCTATATGGCAGCTATATCCAAATTCGGACCGATCTGTGCCATATTGCACAAGGACGTCAAAAAACCAAACTATACTCACTGTCTAAAATTTCAGCGACATCGGACAATAAATGCGCATTTTATGGCCCCAAAACCTATAACCGAGAGATCCGTCTATATGGCAGCTATATCCAAATTCGGACCGATCTGTGCCATATTGCACAAGGACGTCAAAAAACCTAACTATACTCACTGTCTAAAATTTCAGCGACATCGGACAATAAATGCGCCTTTTATGGCCCCAAAACCTATAACCGAGAGATTCGTCTATATGGCAGCTATATCCAAATTTGGACCGATCTGTGCCATATTGCACAAGTATGTCAAAGGGCTTAACTTAACACACTATCCTAAATTTCGGCGAAATCGGACAATAAATGCGCCTTTTATGGGACCAAAACCTTAAATCGAGAAATCGTTCTATATGACAACTATATCCAAATCTGAACCGATCAGAGCCAAGTTGAAGAAAGATATAGAAGAAACTAACACAACTCACTGTCTCAAATTTCAGCAAAATCGGATAATAAATGTGGCTTTTATGGGCCTAAGACCCTAAATCGGAGGATCGGTCTATATGGCAGCTATATCCAAATATAGACCGATCTGGTCCAAAGTGACGGAGGATATTGAAGGGCTTAGCACAACTCACAGTTCCAAATTTCAGTAAAATCGGATAATAAATGTGGCTTTTATGGGCCCAAGACCCTAAATCGGAGGATCGATCTATATGGCAGCTATATCCAAATCTAGACCGATCTGGTCCAAAGTGACGGAGGATATTGAAGGGCCTAGCACAACTCACAGTTCCAAATTTCAGTAAAATCGGATAATAAATGTGGCTTTTATGGGCCCAAGACCATTAATCGAGAGATCGGTCTATATGGCAGCTATATCCAAATCTGGACCGATCTGGTCCAAATTGATGGAGGATATTGAAGGGCCTAGCACAACTCACAGTCTTAAATTTCAGCAAAATCGGATAATAAATGTGGCTTTTATTCGCCTAAGACCCTAAATCGGCGGATCGGTCTATATGGGGGCTATATTAAGATATAGTTCGATATAGCCCATCTTCGAACTTAATCTGCTTATGGACAAAAAAAAGATTTTGTGCAAAGTTTCGGCTCAATATCTATATGTTTAAAGACTGTAGCGTGATTTCAACAGACAGACGGACGGACAGACGGACGGACATGTCTAGATCGTCTTAGATTTTTATGCTGATCAAGAATATATATACTTTAAAGGGTCGGAAATGGATATTTCGATGTGTTGCAAACGGAATGACAAAATGAATATACCCCCATCCTTCGGTGGTGGGTATAAAAAGAATCTGTGCAAAGTTTCAGCTCAATAACTCTTTTTCTAAAGACTGTAGCGTGACTTAAGCAGACAGACGGACGGATATGGCTAGATCGTCTTAGATTTTTACGACGATCTAGCCATGTCCGTATTTTAAAGGATCGGAAATGGATATTTCAATGAGTAGCAAACAGAATGACTATACGAATATACCCCCACCATTCGGTGGTGGTGGGTATAAACATGAAAATCAAACCACAAATGCTTTGTCAAATTTCGAAATACGAAGCATATCTCGATCAAAATTGCAGAAATATATTAAAGTCGAATATCTAAGAAACCAGTGGAGATATTATAGACCTCTAGGGCACTTTTTGTGGGGATTTTCAAGCACTATCCAGTAAAAAATTTGAATATCAGACCATAAATGAAGATTTGGCAGACCAAACAATTTTTTAAATACCAAGGTGACCAACGTTAGGGGTCGCCCAAAAGCGCCCGGACAACCGAGGGCCTTGAAGTTTTGTAGACGATCTCGTTAACACCTCACCTCTAACCATTTCAAATTTCGAAGTGATAATTCTACCCGTTCTCACACGGCATATTTTTTATTAGTTTTTCTAGATTTTCTCCCACTGTGCGTCGTATGAATCACCCGCTTTATGAGCTGTATGACGAATATAGCATAGTTAACTCATGTTAACTCAGTATGGATGAAGTAACTCCAGCATACAAATCTTTAAAAGGCGACCATGATAGAAAACGCAAAACGGGAAGACTAAAACTCCGATGGCTTGACCAAATGGAAAGAGACATCTCGAAACTGGGAGTCGGACATTAAAGAAGAAGCGCGGAAGATCGAGACGCTTGGAAATCAATTCTACATTCGGTTAGAGGAAAAAAATTTCTATAATGCCCAACTAGAGTAAAGTAATGGCATATGGTGTTGTGGTCTGGTGGACGCCGTTTCAGAAATCCAACTACTGTTCAATATTCTGCTTCAGAGGATGGCATCAAAGTGTCACTGAGGACGACATCTTCTAATGAACTAAATTAAATACTACCCCTCATGTTTCTGGCTTTTGTCAGTTGACAAATTGTTGCGAACACTACTGTGAGACTAAGGAAGCTTCTCTTTGGTCATGCGGCAGCAACGGACACTTTGTTATACTTGATATTACCTTGCATGGATTAAGGATTTCACATTGACTGAAACGCTATTGTATAAAAAATAATGTACTTCTATATCAGATAAAATCGATTGGAACTATATATCTGTTAAGGTTTGTAGCCGAGGTGGACTTTGTGGGGACTATGAATTACTGGGACTGGCCATATATAGAAGTTTACCCGAACACTGTAGTGTGTATCAAGCGGAGATTCTGGCAATTGAAGAAGTGGGGGAATGACTAAGATATTATCTCGCAACGACGGTAGGCACAAACCTCTTCTGAGACAATCAGTATGTAATTTCATCTCAGGATAACGTATTTCTACCCTGGTCTTCGGTTAAAGTTATAACAATTTAGGTTTAAGAAAAGGCTAGAGGTATTAAATTAAGCTTACCTCACCATAACTAAGAAAAAAGAGCAGCTTTGTTGAACTGGGCCTAGTTTTGACAAAATCGGCTCACGTTTCTCTGAAAATAAAAAAAAAAATCGAAATGTTTAAAAGTTACAGGTTTTTTGAAATTTATTACAAAATGTTTTTTTTTATTGTTTCGCAATGTATACAGATATTAAATGATTAGCAGTTCTAAAGGGTGATTTTTTAGTTATCATCTTTTTGGCAACACTGGTTTAAAAAGCTCACGAACGTTTCGTGTTTAGTTTCACTGTCAAACATGTTCATTCAAACATTGAATCGTCTTACAAATGAACAACGCTTGCAAATTTTTGAATTTTATTGTTAAAATGCGTGATCTGTTAGAAAGTTCATCGCGCGTTCTTTCTTCTTCAGTGACGAAGCTAATTTTTGACTCAATGGCTTCGTAAATAAGCAGAATTGGCGATTTTGGAGTGAAGATCAGCCAGAAGCGTTGCAAGAGCTACCAATGCATCCACAAAAAGTCACAGTTTGGTGTGGTTTACGGGCTGGTGGTATCATTGGACAGTACTTCTTCAAAGATGATGGGAATCGTAATGTAACTGTGAATGTTGAGCGCTACCGAGAGATGATATCCAACTTTTTCTTGCCCAAAATGCAAGAGCTAGACTTGGATGAAATGTGGTTTCAACAAGACGGTGCCATATGCCACATAGCACGCGTAACAATGGACTTATTGAGAGGCGAGTTCGATGAACATTTTATTTCACGTTCGGAACCGGACAAATGGCCACCTAGATCGTGCGATTTAACGCTTTTAGACTATTTTTTGTGGGGCTATGTTAAATTGCTTGTCTCTACAGACAAACCCGCTTCAATTGACGCATTGGAAGACAACATTGAAGCATTTATTCGTGAGATGCCGGCCCAAATGTTGGAAAGGGTGTGCCAAAACTAGACTATGCGGAGGGACCATTTGAGGTGCAGTCACGGTCAACATTTGCATGAAATAATCTTCAAACATTAAATGATATGGACCGTACTATCGACTCAAATAAAGGGTTCCTGCATTTTTCTTTAATTAATTAATTAATTTTAAGGGGTTTTCTTTTTTTGAAAAACGTTCCTATAGCTCTTAGAGAATCACTATTATTGAGATTATTGAGATGGAATTTTTCTTATTATGCAAATTGCAAAATTTGCCCTTTAACATTCCACTAAGGAACAGGGTAAACTTTTCACACATCAATGAGTGCAGTCCGCTTCAAGTTTAAGCTCAATGATAAGGGGCCTCCTTTTTATAGCCGATTCCGAACGGCGTGCCGCGACACCTCTTTGGAGAGAGGTCTAACATGGCATAGTATCTCACAAATGTTGCCAGAGGAGGGGAAAAGCACCGCTGAAAATTTTTTCTGATCGTCTCCCCAGGATTCGAGCCCAGGCGTTCAGCGTCATAGGCGGACATGCTAACCTCTGCCCCACAGTGGATGCACCATAACTCATTACTTGGGCCTATAAGAAGCTTTGGCCACCAAATAAGGCCCATTTAGTGCGATGAGTAAATAAATATTCCATAAAAGAACAGGGGTAAACTTCGCACATAAAAGTTAGGGCTGACCGATTCTAGTTTAAGCTCAATGATAGTACTAAGGTCCAAATACTCCCATTGATCCATAACTAGAACAAACCCATATTCTCTTGTCTATTTTTTATACCCTCCATCATAGGATGGGGGTATGCTAATTTCATCATTCTGTTTGTAACTCCTCGAAATATTCGTCTAAGACCCCATAAAGTATAAGTATTCTTGATCGTCATGACATTTTAAGTCGAAGTCGAAGCCATGTCCGTCCGTCCGTCCGTCCTTCCGTTCGTTATTCCGTCCGTCCGTCCTTCCGTCCGTCCTCCCGTCCGTCCTTCCGTCCGTCCTTCCGTCCGTCCTTCCGTCCGTCCTTCCGTCCGTCCTTCCGTCCGTCCTTCCGTCCGTCCTTCCGTCCGTCCTTCCGTCCGTCCTTCCGTCCGTCCTTCCGTCCGTCCTTCCGTCCGTCTGTCTGTCGAAAGCACGCTAACTTTCGAAGGAATAATGCTAGCGGCTTAAAATTTTGCACAAATACTTATTTTTAGTGTAGGTCGGTTAGGATTGTAAATTGGATATATTAGTCAACGTTTTGATACAGCTGCCACGTAAACCGATCTGGGATCTTGATTTCTTGAGTTGCTAGAGGGCACAATTCTCGTCCGATTTGGTTGAAATTTTGCATGAGGTGTTTTATTATGACTTCCAATAACGGTGTTGAGTATGGTTGAAATCGGCCATTACCTGATATAGCTTCCATATAAACCTATCTGGGGTCTTGACTTCTTGAGCCGCTAGAGGGCACAATTCTCGTCCGATTTGGCTGAAATTTTGCATGAGGTGTTTTATTATGGCTTCCAACAACTGTGCTGAGTATGGTTGAAATCGGTCCATAGCCTGATAGTGCTGTCATATAAACATATCTGGGGTCTTGACTTCTTGAGCCGCTAGAGGGCACGATTCTTATACGATTTGGCTGAAATTTTGCACGTGGTGTTCTATTATGACTTCAAACGACTGTGCTGAGTATGGTTGAAATCGGTCCATAACCTGATATGGCTGTCATATAAATATATCTGGGGTCTTGACTTCTTGAGCCTCTAAAGGGAGAAATTCTTATCCGAATTGGCTGAAATTTTGCATGAGGTGTTTTATTATGACTTCCAACAACTGTGCTGAGTATGGTTGAAATCGGTCCATAACCTGATATAGCTGCCATATAAACCGATCTGGGGTCTTGACTTCTTGAGCTGCTAGAGGGCACAATTCTCGTCCGATTTGGCTGAACTTTTGCATGAGGTGTTTTATTACGACTTCCAATAACTGTGCTGAGTATGGTTGAAATCGCTCCATAACCTGATATAGCTGCCATATAAACCTATCTAGGGTCTTGACTTCTTGAGCCGCTAGAGGGCACAATTCTCTTCCGATTTGGCTGAAATTTTGCATGAGGTGTTTTGTTACAGCTTACAACAACTGTGCTAAGAATAGTTCAAATCGGTCCATAACCTGATATAGCTGTCATATAAACCAACATGGGATCTTGACTTCTTGAGCCTCTAAAGGGCGCAAGTATTACCCGATTTGGCTGAAATTTTGTACAACGGCTTCTCTCATGACCTTTAGTATACGTGACGAATATAGCAAAAAACGGTTTATAGCCTAATACAGCTCCCCTATAAACCGATCTCCCTATTTTACTTCTTCAGCCCCTAAAGTGCGCAATTCTTACTAGATTTGGCTGAAATTTTACACAATGACTTCTACTATGGTCTTCAGCTCAATTATGGTCCGAAATGAACCATAACTTGATATTGTTCCAATAACATTGCAATTCTTTTCTTTTATCTTTTGTTTGCCTAAAAAGAGATGCCGTGGCAAGAGCTCGGCAAATGCGATTCATGGTGGAGGTTATATAAGATTCGGCCCGGCCGAACTTAGCACGCTTTTACTTGTTTTCATTTACATAAAACGCATAGAGATTAGGTTAACACGAGAAATTATTATGGAATTATTATGGAATCATAGCGCATAATGTTTAAAATACGCCCCGGCGAACTTGTATTGCGACTTTAATTTTATTTCTGCAAAGTGTTGTATCCTCGAACCAGATACAGTCGGTAAGTAGAAACGAGTAAAATCTGAAACACCTTTCACAGTGGCTGGTATGTAATAAGTTCTTTGAACGTCTTTTCAAATATATAAGAGTTGTCGGCCGGTATGAATCGTCCTAGTGCTCGGTTTCTAGAAGTCATAAAAAAATATCGCCTTTAAAATTTCAAGAAAATCGGATAATAATTGGGCCCTCTAGATGTTCAGGTCAGTCAAATCGTGAGATTGGTTTTTATGTTATATTAGGCTATAGACAGATTTAGATCATTCTTGGCACGGCTTCTGACAGTCTAGGAAGTCGTCATCGAACTAGAGGCTCAAAAATTCAAATCTGAAGATCGGTTTATATGGCAGCTATAACGGGAAATGAATCTATGTGGACCATAATTGGCACATCTATTGGAAGTCACAACAAAACGCTACGAGAAAAATTTAATCGGCTAAGATTTGAGCTTTGTAGAGGTTCCAGAAGTCGATTTCGGAGATCGGCTTATATGGCAGTCCGACCCATGCCACTATGGATATACACCTAAGCCAAATTAAGAATTCCGTGCTAATTACAAAATCTTTAATTGTCTTCCATTCCACTCCCCTAAGTTGGTTCATGTCTGGAATTGTGTCGTCACCTAAGTATCGGTGCCTTTTTGCCGCAAAAGCCGGGGAATGACGTAGGAAATGCTCGAAGTCAAAACCGGTGATCTTCCGATCTTGAGCTTGCTTTCGACAGACAGACGTACGGATATGGCTATAGCGACTCAGTATGTCAAGGCGATACATACTTTGTTATACCCTCCACCATAGGATGGGGGGTATATATTCTTGATCGTCGCGACATTTTATGTCTATCTAGCCATGTCCGTCCGTCTGTCCGTCCGTCCGTCTGTCTGTCGAAAGCACGCTAACTCCCGAAGGAGTAGAGCTAGCCGCTTGAAATTTTGCACAAATACTACTTATTAGTGTATGTCGGTTGGTATTGTAAATGGGCCATATCGGTCCATGTTTTGATATAGCTGCCATATAAACTGATCTTGGGTCTTGACTTCTTGAGCCTCTAGAGTGCGCAATTCATATCCGATTGGAATGAAATTTAGCACGACGTGTTTTTTTATGATATCCAACAACTGTGCCAAATATGGTTCAAATCGGTCCATAACCTGATATAGCTGTCATATAAACCGATCTTGGGTCTTGACTTCTTGAGCCCCTAGAGGACGCAATTCTTATCCGATTTGAATGAAATTTTGCACAAAGTGTTTTGTTATGATATCCAACAAATGTGCAAAGTATAGTTCAAATCGGTTCATAACCTGATATAGCTGCCATATAAACCCATCTTGGGTCTTGACTTCTTGAGCCCCTAGAGGACGCAATTCTTATCCGATTTGAATGAATTTTTGCACG
The DNA here is from genome assembly GCF_963082655.1 of Stomoxys calcitrans. Lineage (NCBI taxonomy): Eukaryota > Metazoa > Arthropoda > Insecta > Diptera > Muscidae > Stomoxys > Stomoxys calcitrans. The sequence continues at coordinate 227,114,288 of NC_081552.1, read as the reverse complement.
AAGTGTTTTGTTATGATATCCAACAACTGTGCCAAGTATGGTTCAAATCGGCCCATAACCTGATATAGCTGCCATATAAACCGATTTGGGATCTTGACTTCTTGAGCCTCTAGACGTCGCAATTATTATCCGATTTGCCTGAAATTTTGTACGACTGATCTTCTCATGACCATCAACATACGTGTTTATTATGGTCTGAATCGGTCTATAGCATGATACAGCTCCCATATAAATCGATCTCTCTATTTTACTTATTCTTCACTCAATTCTTATTCGAATTGGCTGATATTTTACACAGGTCTCCAACATATAATTTAATTGTGGTCCAAACCGGACCATATCTTGATATCGTTCTAACACCAGAGCAAATCTTTTCTTATATCCTCTTTTGCCTAAGAAGAGATGCCGGGAAAAGAACTCGACAAATGCGATCATGGTGGAGGGTATGTAAGATTCGGCCCGGCCGAACTTAGCACGCTTTTACTTGTTAGGTCTAAGATCAACATTTCAATGCTATACAAACGGAATGAGGAAATTAGTTAACCCCTATGCTATGGTGGAGGATATAGAAAGTTTAAAGTTACATTACCACCTCTGTTATTTTCTTCTTTTGAAATCAACTTTGCTAAAAATAAACAAGTAATTTAACAGATAAAATGTCCTTTTGTTCTCTCTTTATTGCAAGATTCCTTGAATAGAAACCATAATGGTCCATGTGATTGTATCTTAGTGACTGTAAATACTCTGTCTTTGAATCAAACTCAAACCGTAGAGGTGTCTATGGGATTTTAAATCACATAATGCCCTCAAGGATTTTAATTTCAGCTTTTTCTTTTTTTTCTTTCATCTTCACACACACTCCTCTCTCTCGCACTGAGTTTCAGTGGTCCTTGTCTTTGAGTGGTTAATATGTGGTATTTTAGCGAGAGTAGATGGTATGGTCACATGGCACCATGGTGGGAGTTCGGATGACTTGGGTTGGATGCTTATTAGCGACCTCTGCAATTTGCCAACATTTTTCGAGCAATTTACTTGTCTCTCGGGGTATGCCACTAATGAGCACTTTTGCCGGCACTTTCTACACTTTGCACTCGTACCAAGGGATGTTTTTATATCCAAAGTTTCCTTTACTTTTTGTGCATGGAGCATGTTTTGCTTGCTCGTTTAGGCCAGGTGACTATATGGCTATATGCCATTGCATCACAATGATGTCGATGGGGTTTGTGGTTTCTGGCACTTTAACACGTTCACTGATTTTGTTCTCCTTAGCAGTGGTTTAATACATGTTTTATTTCAATTGTGGTCCTTAGGATTTTTTTATTTTCGGATTAGATGTTTTTAAAATTATTTCCCTGGATGTTTTCGGAAATGTTGGTTAGAAAATTGGCACAACAACCAATGGGGTACTATGCATTGGCGCGTTAATTTTAAACATCACTAGGAATCCACAAGAGTCCACCATGTAGAGTTGGCTAACTGGTTGTTACTGCAAATGATGAATAAAGGGAGTTTGTCCGTTGGAAGAAATATGCCAGTAGTATTGGGTTGCCCAAAAAGTAATTGCGGATTTTTTAAAAGAAAGTAAATGCATTTTTAATAAAACTTAGAGTGAACTTTAATCAAATATACTTTTTTTACACTTTTTTTCTAAAGCAAAGTAACAGCTGATAACTGACAGAAGAAAGAATGCAATTACAGAGTCACAAGCTGTGAAAAAATTTGTCAACGTCGACTGTATGAAAAATCCGCAATTACTTTTTGGGCAAGCCAATAGTTTATTTATCTTCGCAGAATGGTATTGATATTAAAAATATTTCTGTTTTCATACCCTCCACCATAGGATAGGGGTATACTTATTACGTCATTCTGTTTGTAACACCTCGAAATATGCGTCTGAGACCCCATAAATTATATATATTCTTGATTTTCATGTAATTTTATGTCGATCTAGCCATGTCCGTCCGTCCGCCCGTCTGTCTGTCTGTCTTTCAAAAGCACGCTAATTTTCAAAGGAGTAAAGCTAGCCGCTTGAAAATTTTCACAAATACTTCTTATTAGTTTAGGTCGGTTGGTACGGTAAACGGGCCAAATCGATCAATGTTTTGATATAGCTGCCATATAAACCGATCTTGGGTTTTGATATCTTGAGTCTCTAGAGGGCGCAATTCTTATCCGATTGGAATGGAATTTTGCACAACGTGTTTTGTTGTGATATCCAATTACTGTGCCAAGTATGGTTCAAATCGGTCCATAACCTGATATGGCCTCTAGAGGGCGCAATTCTTATCCGATTGAAATGAAATTTTGCACGACGTGTTTCGTGTTTTCCGTTTGAAATTGTGCTCAAATACTTCTAATTAGTGAAGGTTGGCATTGTAAATGGGCCAAATCGATCCATGTTTTGATATAGCTGCCATATAAACCGATCTTGGGTTTTGACTTCTTGAGCCTCTAGAGGGCGCAATTCACAACCGATTGGAATTAAATTTTGCACGTACTGTTCTGGTATCATTTCTAACAACTGCGCTAAGTATAGTTCAAATCGGTCTATGTTTTGATATAGCTGTCATATAAACCGATCTTGAGTTTTGACTTCTTGTGCCTCTAGAGGGCGCAATTCTCGTCCGGTTTTACTGAAATCTTTCACGTGGTGTTTTGGTATCACTTACAACAACTGTGTTAAGTACGATTCAAATCGGGTTATAATCTGGTGTAGCTGTCATATAAACCGATCTTGGATCGTGATTACTTGAGCCGCTAGAGGGCGCAAATACTACCCTATTGGGCTGAAATTGTGCATGAGGTCTGTTGTGTTGATTTCCATCTATTGTTCCAAGTATTATCTTAATCGGTTCATTACCTGGTATAGCTTCCATATAAACCGATCTGGTATTTGACGTTTTGAGCCGCTAGAGGGCGCAATTACTTACCGATTTGGCTATAATTGTGCATTAAGTCTTTGGTTTTAACTTCCCACCACTGTGCCAAGTATGGTTAAAATCGGTTCTTTACCTGATAGAGCTCCTATATAAACCGATCTCGGATCTTGATTTCTTGAGCCGCTAGAGGGCGCAATTACTACCCGATTTAGCTTAAATTGTACATGATTCTTTTGTTTTGATTTCCATCTATTGTGCCAAGTATGGTCTTAATCGGTTCATTACCTGGTAAAGCTTCCCTATAAACCGATCTTGTATTTTGACCTCTTGAGCCGCTGGAGGGCGCAATTACTACCCTATTTGGCTGAAATTGTGCATGAAGTCTTTGGTTTTAACTTCCCACCACTGTGCCAAGTATGGTCAAAATCGGTTCTTTACCTGATAGAGCTCCTATATAAACCGATCTCGGATATTGACTTCTTGAGCCGCTAGAGGGCGCAATTTTTACCCTATTTGACTTAAATTGTGCATGAAGTCTTTTAGTTTGATTTCCATCTATTGTGCCAAGTATGGTCTTAATCGGTTCATTACCTGGTAAAGCTTCCCTACAAACCGATCTTGTATTTTGACGTCTTGAGCCGCTAGAGGGCGCAATTACTACCCGATTTGGCTGTAATTGTGCATGAAGTCTTTGGTTTTAACTTCCCACCACTGTGCCAAGTATGGTCCAAATCGGTTCTTTACCTGCTAGAGCTCCTATATAAACCGTTCACGGATATTGACTTCTTGAGCCGCTAGAGGGCGCAATTACTACCCTATTTGGCAAAAATGTTGAATGAAGCCTCTTGTTTTGGCTTTCAATAACTATGCCAAGTATGGTCCAAATAGGTTCATAGCCTGATATAGCTCTCATATTAAACGATCTCCAGTTTATACTTCTTAAGCCTCTAGAGGGCGCATTTCCTATCTGCTTTGGCAGAAATGCACAACGAATTCTTGTATTACTTTAAACAGACGCGTTAAATATGGTCAAAATCGGTCCAAAACCTGATATAGCTCTCTTATAAACAGGTAAATAACCTGATATAGCTGCCATATTAACCGATCTGGGATCTTGACTTCTTGCGCCCTCTAGAGGGCGCAATTCTCATCCGATTTGGCAGAAATTTTTTAACAACGGCTTCTCTCATGACCTTTAGCAGACGTGTCTAATATGGTCTAAATCGATCAATAACTTGATACAGCTCCCATATAAACCTATCTCCCGATTTTGCTTCTTAAGCCCCTACAAGGCGCAAATACTTATCCGAATGAATCGACATATTCCACAATGACTTCTAAAATGTTCAGCATTCATTTGTGGTCCGAATCGGACTATAACTTGATATAGCTCCAATAGCATAACAGTTCTTATTCAATATTCTTTGTTTGCCTAAAAAGAGATACCGCGCATAGAACTCGACATGGTGTAGGGTATATAAGATTCGGCCCGGCCGAACTTAGCACGCTCTTACTTGTTTTTAACTTCTTGTTTCATTTAGTTATTTCTATGCAATTATTTATATTTTTTGCTGCATTAATCCACCTTTATTAAATGTTCCCAGAAACTATAATATGCCACAACTTCAACTACTTGGGCTGTTCCACACTTATCCGCTTCTAGACCACTTGTGTTGCAACATTCCTGCTAATGAAAAGCAAAAACTTCAATCACTGGTAAGTTCCACAATTAGCTTGGTATTATTTAATTTCCTACTTTTATTTCACACAGATGTCCCAATCATAATATTTTAGTGCGTGGTGAGGTAGGCACTTGTGGTAGTGGCATGTGTGCTTAACTATTGCCATTGTTTGTGTAAATAATTAAATTAATGAAAGACTGAATATGTATTAATTGGTACCTGCAAGCAATGTGTTATCCATTTGTTTATCCACTAAATTGACACCAGTGCTCTGTGAAAGACAATGGTTATTGGGGGTAAGGAAATGAAGTGGCTTAATTTACTTCAATTGGCCTTTACAGAAAATTTATTCCTCTAACAGAACGTGGCATACATGTCTAAGCGCCTCGATCTTTTGAACTTCTTCTCCAATCTCTGACACCCAGTCTCGAGATGTCGCTCACCACTTGATCACTTCATAGGAGTTTTGGTCTTCCCCCTTTTACGTGTTCTATTATGGTTGGCTTCAAAATATTTCTTTGCTGGAGCTTCTTCATCCATTCTGACAACATGACCTAGCCAATGCTGTGTGGCATGTGGCACCGTCTTGTTGAAACCACATGTGATGCAAATCAAACTCTCGCAATTTGGGCAAAAAAAAAGTTGGATATCATCTCCCGGTAGCGCTCCCCATTCACAGTTACGTTACGATTCGCATTATCTTTGAAGAAGTACGATCCAATGATGCCACCAGCCCATAAACCGCACGAAACTGTGACTCTTTGTACAAACCACCGAAGGATGGGGGTTATATTCATTTTGTCATTCCATTTGCAACACATCGAAATATCCATTTCCGAGCCTATAAAGTAAATATATTCTTGAATAGCGTAAAAATCTAAGATGATAGAGCCATGTCCGTCCGTCCGTCCCTCTGTCTATCCGTCTGTCTGTTGAAATCACGGTACAGCCTTTAAATATAGAGCTATTAAGCTGAAACTTTGAACAGATTCTTTTCTTGTCCATAAGCAGTTTAAGCTCGAAGATGGGCTATATCGGACTATATCTTGATATAGCCCCCGTATAGACCGATCCGCCGATTTAGGGTCTTAGGCCCATAAAAGCCACATTTATTATCCGATTTTGCTGAAATTTGGGACAGCGAGTTGTGTTAGACCCTTCGATATCATTTATCAATTTGGCTTAGATCGGTTTTGATTTGGATATAGCTGCCATATAGACCGATCATCCGATTAAGGGTCTTAGGCCCATAAAAGCCACGTTTATTATCCGATTTTGCTGAAATTTGGGACAGTGAGTTGTGTTAGGACCTTCGATATCCTTCGTCAAATTGGCCGAAATCGGCCTAGATTTGGATACAGCTGCCATATAGACCGATCCTCCGATTAAGGATCTTAGGCCCATAAAAGCCACATTTATAATCCGATTTTGCTGAAATTTAGGACTGTGAGTTGTGTTAGGCCCTTCGACATCCTTCGTCAAATAAGCCGAAATCGGCCTAGATTTGGATATAGCTGCCATATAAACATTAAGTAATTTTAAGCCAACCGCCATGAACCGATCTCGGATATTGACTTCTTGAGCCTCTAGAGAGAGCAACTATTAACCAATTTGGCTAGAGTTTGGCATTAAGTCTTTTGTTTCGGTTTCCAACAACTGTGTCAAATATGGTTCCAATCAAGTCTAGACCGCGAAACTCTAGACCGAACCTCTAGGCCCCTCGATATCATTATCCAATTTGGTCCAGATCGGTCCAGATTTGGATATAGCTGCCATATAGAACGATCTCTCGATTTTGGGCCTTCAGCCCATAAAAGGCGCATTTACTGTCCGATTTTGCCGAAAATTGGGACAGTACGTTGCTTTAAGCCCCTCGACATCTTTCTGCAATTTGGCTCAGATCGGTTGAGATTTAGATATAGTCGCCATATAAAACTATCTCCCGATTTGAATTCTTGAGCCCCTGGAAGCCTCAATTTCCATCCGATTTGGCTGAGATTTTGCACATTGCGATCAGTTGTGACTTTCAATAACTAGGCCAAGTAGGGTCCAAATCGGTCTATAACCTGATATAGCTCCCATATAAACCGATATCCCGATTTGACTTCTTGAACTCCTAGAAGCCACAATTGTTGTTTGATTTGGCTGAAATTTGCCACGTAATGTTCTTTTGGGACTGCACAACAATTGTACTAAGTACGGTCTTAATCGATCTATAACCTGATATAGCTCCCACATAAGCCGATCTCTCGATTTGACTTCTTGAGCCTCTAAAAGCCAAAATTTTTTTTCGATTTGGCTGAAATTCTGCACGTAATGTTCTGTTATAACTTCCAACAACTGTACTAAGTATGGTCCGAATCGGTCTATAAGCTGATATATCTCCCATATAGACCGCTGTCCCAATTTGATTTCCTGAGTCCTTACAGGCCTCAATTTGTGTCCGATTTGGATGAAATTTTCTATATGGTGTTCTATAGCAACTTTCAACAACTGTGCCCAGTACGGTTCAAATCGGTTGAGAACCTGATATAGCTGCCATATAAACCGATCTCCCCATTTGACATCTTTAACCCCTGAAATCTGCAATTTTTGTCCGATTTCGTTAAAATGTTGCACATTCGTTCTATTAAGACTTCCAACAACTGTGCCATGTATGGTCCAAAAAAACCATAAAATTATGTCCTTCAACTATACTTAATTTGTATAAAATTTTAGCAGAATCCATGGTGTTGGGTTCCCAAGATTCGTCCCGGCCGAACTTACCACGCTTTCACTTGTTCTATGTCATATTATGATTTATTCGTTCCCGCTTTATTTTTCCCACCGGCTCATTTCCTTTGTATACATCGAGTTACTATGATTGTTGTCTTGTAATGAAGTTTTATTTTTCTATTTGAATCGAAGTCTTTTTTTTTAATTATGGCCAAAACTTTCTCTTACCCCTAATAATGGGCACTTACTTAACAAAGGAGCACGCATTAGTCAATGCAAACACTCACCCCTAACAAAGCTCGTAGCACTCCCATAAATATAATGACATATTCAATAATAGGTCTCTCTCATTGCTCTACTCATTTCTTTATGCAAGTAGGTACAAAAACACTCAACTAAAACACACACACACACCCACATATGTATGACATAAATGATCCCTTGTTTGGCTGTATAACCATATCCTGTCTCACCTATTACCGGTTGTATGTCGGCGAAACATGAACTGTATCTGATATGATGCCCGATAGGGTCCTCTGTAATTTATTTTGTTTGTTTTTGTTTTCCAGGCAAACACAGACAGACAGACGGGGAGACATTCGCACACTGACATGGGCCTTTAACAATCGAACTCTTCAACGGATTTATGGTTTATTTATTTAAAAAAGCTTTGGACTGTCCTGGCATACCAATGTGAACATATATTAATACCGGCACACATACATGGGCAAGTGCATGCCATACATGGCATTAAATGTGATAATTTGTTTACCTTTTGCATTGGAATTACAAATGGCATCGAGAATACATACATACTCATTTATGTAGACATGTGTGTATATGCATGTGTTTATACTTGCACGTATAGCCGTTTTTAATTACACATTTGGACAAATGGCAATATCGTTGCTTATGCGGATGCAGAAGTGTGCATGCATTCGTATGTGTCTGCTTGAACTACATATTTAATTGGTACGATAATTACTGTTGCAGATTATTTAAATCTTTGACATAATTTTTAATACCTTTTGTGTTGTTATTTTTTTTTTTTTAATCTGATGCATTAACAAATTATGTCAGCCATAGATATTGTTTTTAATCTTAAGAACGGTAAAAAAACTGAATATTTAATATGTTAATGCGGTAGGTATTCGGTTGCAATTATAATGTATTTTCATATTAAAGTGTTCTATTGGATGGCAATATAATGTTGTTCACTTTGGGTGTAATGCACTCACTTTATGCAAGACATGTCATACAAGTGAAATAATGAACATTGTTTTGTACGCAAAAGAACGACTTAACCAATTTCTATGCCGGTTATGTTTAAGGCTTTAGAAAAGATTCATGATTTGTGCTCCTTTTCCCTTCTTATGCTGACAATGTAGCCATTTAAAAGTTGAGGTAATTTTGGATAGCTGTTTTGCTTGGACTATTATTGGTTAATCATTGATTTTTGCAGTTTTGGGATAAAGACAACGTCACATTGACACTGCTGAGGAGATGGTGGACTCAGTCCTCGACGATCCTGACGTACTCAGGGTCATAACTAGTAACGGACATGGCTAAGAACGACTCAAGACGATACCCAAATAGGGTCATTGATGAATGGTCCGAGGTGTAACAGGTGCAAATGTGCTAAGTACGGCAGGGCCGAATCTTGGAACCCACCACCATGGATTGCGCTAAAAATTTCCTCAAATTTACTCAGTTGAACGCATATGTGTATTTACTACCAGCTTCTGAAAATCAAGCACAAATTCTTGTTTCGAAGGGCCGTAGAAGACTAATCGGGAGATTGGTTTATGTGGGCTCTATTATCAGTTTATTGACAGATTTGGAACGTACTTGGCATAGTTTTTGAAAGTCATAGCAAAACGCACTGTGCAAATATTTAGACAAATCGAATAACAATTGCGACTCTCAGGGGCGATGATTTTGTGTAAGAGCTTTATAAGATTATTGATCAATTTGGATCATACTTGGCTAAAACCTTAAATCGAGAGATCGGTCTCTATGGCAGCTATATTCATATCTGAACCGATCTGTGTCATATTGCAAAAGTATGTCGAGGGGTTTAACTTAACTCACTATATTAGTTTTCGGCAACATCGGACAATAAATGCGACTTTTATGACCATAAAACTTTAAATCGAGAGATAGGTTTATATGGCAGCTATATCCAAATCTTTACCGATCTGAACCGAATTGAAGAAGAATATCGGAGGACTAAACTTAACACACTGTCCCGAATTTCAGCGACATCGGACAATAAATGCGCCTTTTATGGCCCCAAAACCTTAAATCGAGAAATCGGTCTATGTGGCAGCTATATCCAAATCTGGACCGATCTGTGCCATATTAAAGAAGTATGTCGAGGGGCTGAACTTAACGCACTGTCTTAAATTTCAGCGACATCGGGCAATAAATGCGCCTTATATGGTCCCCAAAGCCTTAAACCGTGAGATCGGTCTATATGGCAGCTATATCCAAATCCCGACCGATCTGTGCCACATTGCAGAAGTGTGTCAAGGGACTTAACTTTACTCACTGTCCCACATTTCAGCAAAATCGTATAATAAATGCGGCTTTTATGGGCCTAAGGGGCTATATCGGAGGATGGGTCTAAATGGCAGCTATATCCAACCGATCTGGACCAAATTCAGGAAGGACGTCGAAGAGCCTAACACAATTCACTATCTCAAATTTCAGCGACATTGGATAATAAATGCGTCTTTTATGGCCCCAAAAGCTTAAATCAAGAGATCGGTCTATATGGCAGCTATATCCAAATATGGACCGAATTGTGCCAAGTTGCAGATAACTGTAGAAAAGCTTTACACAACTCACTGTTCCAAATTTCAGCAAAATTTGATAATAAATGTGGCTTTTATGGGCCTAGAAGCCTAAAGCGGACGAGCGGTCTATATGGCAGCTATATATAACCTATCTGGCCCAAATTGCAGAAAGTTATCGAAGGACCTAACACAACTCACTGTCCCAAATTTCAGCTAAATCGTATAATAAATGTGGCCTTTATGGGCCTAAGACTCTAAATCGGAGGATCGGTCAATATGGCAGCTGTACCCAAATCTGGACCGATAAGGGCCAAATTGCAGAAAGTTATCGAAGGGCCTAACACAACTCACTGTCCCAAATTTCAGCAAAATCGGATAATAAATGTGGCTTTTATGTGCCTAAGACCCAAAATCGAAGGGTCGGTCTATATGGCAGCTCTATCCAAATCTAGACCGATCTGGGCCAAATTGAAGAAGGATGTTGACGGGCCTATTTCAACTCACTGTCCCAGCAAAATCGGATAATAAATATGGCTTTTATGGGCCTTAGACCCAAAATCGGCGGATCGGTCTATATGGGGGATATAGTCTGATATAGCCCATCTTCGACTTCAACCTGCTTATGGACAAAAAAAGAATCGGCGCAAAGTATCAGCTCAATATCTCTAAAGACTGTAGAGTGATTTCAACAGACAGACGGACAGACATGGCTAGATCGTCTTAGATTTTTACGCTGATCAGGAATATATATACCTTATAGGGTCGGAAATCAGATATTTATTATTAGAAAAAAGTTAATTTAATGTTTCATCAATCATCATCATCCACTCCCCTCCCCTCACCGCCCCCCAAAAATGAAACCAGGCTACAATCCTGAAGGGGGCTATATAAAATTATTGACCGATTTGAACCCTACTTAGCACAGTTGTTAGAAGTCATAATGAAACCCTTAGTGCTCGGATCGGCCAAATCGGATAAAATCGCCCGATTTTAAGAATTCCAAGTAAACGGCCGGGCCGAATCTTTTATACCCTCCCCAATAGAACGCATTTGTCGAGTTATTTTCCCCATATCTCTTTTTAGGCAAACAAAGGATTAAAGAAAAGAATTGCCATAATATTGAAGCTATATACAGTTATGGTCCGATTTGGACCATAACTGAATTGGATGTTGGAGACTATAGTAGAAGTCATTGTGTAAAATGTCAGCCAATTCGAGGAAGAACTATGCTCTTAAGGCTCTCAAAAAGTAAAATAGAGGGATCGGTTTATATGGGAGCTGTATCAGGCTATAGGTTATGGGAGAAGAAGTTTTAAAAAAATGTCAGCCAAATCGGATAAGAATTACGCCCTCTAGTGACAGCTATATCAGGTTATGGAGCGATTTAAACCATACTTAACACAGTGTGACGACGGAAGTCGTCGGCTCGTTTCCGTCCACACTCAGTGATGTCCGGTTTGTGTAACGCATATATCTTTGCGTTTCAGGATCGACTGGGACGTACACTTAGAGAAAAATGGGAGTGCTTAAAATGACAAAGTACACTGTGAAAAATAATTTAGTTGAAGTTAAAAACATACACCGTGAAAAATAATTTCTCTTTGAAATAATACCTACACTGCGAAAATCAATTGACTATTGGCATTAAATAAGTACACTGAGCGAAATGACTTTGACGATTGTAATTCATTAATTCAAAAATTCATTATCAATTCAACACAAATTGAGACAACACTAGTTAAACACAAATTTCGCCATATACCTTAAACGAACTTTTATCCAAGCAGGCAGTGGTTTCCCGAACAAGTGAGTGGCCCTCACACAACTTGTATTTGGAAGTGATCAAAACAAGTTACCGTAGGGCCATCAACAAATATCACAGCCAGACTCAACGACTCCACACTGGCTGGTCAGCCAGCCGCAGCAGCGAACATACGCACTTATGCAAGCAGCTGCAAGAGAGAATATGTGATGAGTATGAACATAATATAAAAGAACAGGCAAAGGGGACCGGAAGTCAATGGTCGGAGTACAGGCAAACATCGGGAACCAGGAAGAATATCGGTGAGTAGAGTGATAAAGTGACATAGACAGAGTGCTAAGACAAAAGTGGCTGTGTGCGCCAGTGTATTCGAACGCCAGTGTATTTTTGTTGCCCCGTAAAACTCTGTGCAACCTCCGATTTTCGGAGGGTCTCAAGAATTTAAGTAAGGAGATCGGTTTATATGGAAGCTATATCAACATTTCCTGAGATATGACTGATTTGCAGTCTCTAACGACCTGCATAAATAAGAAGTCTGTGCAAAATTTCAAGTGGTTATCATTATTCGTTCGGTCGCTATCGTAATTTCGACAGACTGAGGAACGGACCGATGGACATGGCTAGTTCGACTTAAAATATCAAGACGGTTCAGATTATTTATTCTTTATGGGGTCCCACATCAATACTTCGAGGTGCAATAAACGGAATGACTAGTAAAGTTTACCCTTCATTCTATGGTGGTGGATTTAAAAATTGAAAAAAATTATTTATTTAACTTTTATTTTACTAATTTTTCATGAATAACTGTTATGTACAGCTAGTCAAGAATTTATCTTTAATTTTACCACTGATTACATCGCAACTTTTTGCTAGATAAAGAAATGCGCAATTGCACAGACAATGGGATTTTTACGCATTCAGTCGAACAAAGATGCAAGGATATAAGAACGCAACAATTGCAAATTTAATTCAATGTAAAACGTTTGTCCACAAAGACAGAAAAGCGCGAAACATGGTATAAATAAAACAAAAGAAATTAATGTTGATGTAAATGAACGAAGGAATGAATAAAGGTTGATTTAAGTGAAAAATAATAAAATTACGTGATGACTTGGCGATGCTGGCACAAGACAAAAGCCATTGTGGCAAATAAAAGAATACAAAGCGATGCAAGTGATGATGAATAACAAAAGGTGGGTGAATTGTAAAAACATTTTAAATGGTAATTTAATAGTTGTACTTTAATGCAAAGTAAAGTATTCAATGTAGACTCTTTCGACAAAATTGTAAAACAAATAAAAACGGTCAGGCCGAATCTTATGTATCCCCCACCATGGATAGCATTTGTCAAGTTCTTGGCCCGATATCTCTTTATAGGCAAACAAAGGATAATGGATAACAAGTAAAAAGGCGTTAAGTTCGGCCGGGCCAAACTTAGGATACCCACCACCTCGGATATATATGTGAACCACCTTTCCTCAAAATCCGGTCGAAAATTCATAATCGGTTTTTATGGCAGCTATATGCAAATCTTGATCGATCTAGACCAAATTGCATAAATATGTGGAGGGGCTTAACTTAACTCTTTGTCCCAAATTTCGGCAACATCGGACAATATATGCGCTTTTTATGGCCCCAAAACCTAAAACCGAGAGATCGGTCTATATGCAGCTATATCCAAATCTGGACCGATCTGAGCCAAATTAACGAAGGATGTCGAAGGGCCTAACACAACTCACTGTCCCAAATTTCAGCAATATCGGATAATAAATGTGGCTTTTATGGGCCTAAGACCCTAAATCGGAGGATCGGTCTATATGGCAGCTATATCCAAATCTGAACCGATCTGGGCCATATTGACGGAGAATGTCGAAGGGCCTAACACAACTCACTGTCCCAAATTTCAGCAAAATCGGATAATTAATGTGGCTTTTATTCGCCTAAGACCCTAAATCGGAGGATCGGTCTATATGGCAGCTATATCCAAATCTGAAACGATCTGAGCCATATTGACGGAAGATGTCGCAGGGCCTAACACAGCTTACTGTCCCAAATTTCAGCAAAATCGGGTAATAAATGTGGCTTTTATGGGCCAAAGACCCTGAATTGGAGAATCGGTCTATTTGGCAGCTATATCCAAATCTGAACCGATCTGAGCCATATTGACGAAGAATGTCGAAGGGCCTAACACAACTCACTTTCCCGAATTTCAGCAATATCGGATAATAAATGTGGCTTTTATGGGCCTAAGACCCTAAATCGGAGGATCGGTCTATATGGCAGCTATATCCAAATCTGAACCGATGTGGGCCAAATTGACGAAGGATATCGAAAGGCATAACACAACTCACTGCCCCGAATTTCAGCAAAATCGGATAATAAATGTGACTTTTATGGGCCTAAGACCCTAAATCGGAGGATCGGTCTATATGGCAGCTATATCCAAATCTGAAATGATCTGAGCCATATTGACGGAAGATGTCGCAGGGCCTAACTCAGCTTACTGTCCCAAATTTCAGCAAAATCGGATAATAAATGTGGCTTTTATGGGCCTAAGACCCTAAATCGGAGGATCGGTCTATATGGCAGCTATATCCAAATCTTAATCGATCTGGTCAAAATTGACGAAGGATATCGAAGGGACTAACACAACTCACTGCTCCAAATTTCAGCAAAATCGGATAGTAAATGTGTCTTTTATGGGCCTAATACCCTAAATCGAGGATCGGTTTATATGGGGGCTATATCAAGATATAGTTCGATATAGCCCATTTTCGAACTTAACCTGCTTACGGACAAAAAAAAAAATAGAATCTGTGCAAGGTTTCAGCTCAATATCTATTCTTAAAGACTGTAGCGTAATTTCAACAGACAGACCGACGGACAACGATCAAAAATATATATATTCAGTTGAACCGGGGCTGCTCCGCTGCGCCTTTTTTACTTTATATGACACAAAATTTTTGTTTTGAATTTTATTTTCGACAATCTAAGAGCTTTAAGTGAAAATCATGCTACAAAAATAGTAAATGTATATCGCTTGAATAACATCAGAATAATATAAATGCCTTAATCTAATCTCATATGAACTTTATTGGTCTATGAATTCGCTCAAAGTATTTTAGTTTGAATGTTAGATGTACTCTACTCTTAAAATCCAATTAATGTTCGATTTAGTAGTGTTTTCGGGGGGTGAGATAGTCCCCCAGGCACTTAGCTTAAAAAAAAAATAAGCATCGCGCTCTACCCTGAAATACCATTTATTTAAACTTCATATTGCCATTGGATTAACGAAATTTGATGGGATGAGAAGTCCCCAAACACTTGGTCGACAATTTGGTTATCAAATTCGTTTTCTAATCCTCAATACCTTTCATTTGAGCCGCATATGGCCATGGTCAGTCAATTTGTATTTTTTTGGGGAGTGTTTTGGGGAAGGGGCGGTGATCCAATAACATGGTCCCACATTTCTATATCAGATCCGTATTCTACTCCCAAATATCTTTGTCTGTGCCCCGTAGCAAATAATTGCTGTGGGTGTTGTGGAAAAGGAGTAGAACCCCAGAAAATTGGTTCCGCAAGTGGGTATCAATTTTGTGCTCTACTCCCTAATACCTTTCATTTGAGCCCCACATTAACATGGTCGGTAAATATGTCCGAATTAGGGAGCGGTGCGGTTCGCCGAACACTAAGCCCTTAAACAAAATCAGCATCGTGCTCTACTTTCAAATATCATATATTTGAACCCCATATTGCTATTGGCCTCAAAATTGGATATCAAATTCGTTTTCTAATCTCAAATACATTTAATTTAAATCCCTTATTGGAAAAGACAGCAAATATGTCCGGTTTGGGATATGGACGCTAAAAACTATGGTGACCAAATGCGTACTATTGTATTTGGGGGTAATTATGGGGGTGGGACGTCCCCTAGATAGTTGGTCCGAATGTTGAAATCACATTCGTGGTCTACTCCCATATATCTTTCATATGAGCTCCATATTTCCATAGTCGGCAAACATCTTCGGTTTGGTGGGTATTTAGGGGGATGGGGCGGCCACTCAGAGAGCTGGCCCTGAAAACACATCTCAGATTCGTGTTATGCTATAAAGAAGTAAAAGCGTGCTAAATTCGGCCGGGCCGAATCTTATATACCCTCCACCATAGATCGCATTTGTCAAGTTCTTTTCCTGGCATCTCTTCTTAGGCAAAAAAGGATATAAGAAAAGATTTGCTCTGCTATTCGAGCGATATCAAGATATGGTCCGGTTTGGACCACAATTAAATTACATGTGGGAGACCTGTGTAAAATGTCAGCCAATACGAATAAGAATAGACCGATTCAGACCATAATAAACACGTATGTTGATGGTCATGAGAGAATTCGTCGTACAAATCAAGCAAATCGGATAATAATTGCGACCTCTACAGGCTCAAGAAGTCAAGATCCCAGATCGGTTTATATGACAGCTATATCAAGTTAGGAACCGATTTGAACCATACTTGGCACAGTTGTTGGATATTATAACGAAACACGTCGTGCCGAGTTTCATTCAAATCGGATAAGAATTGCGCCCTCTAAAGGCTCAAGAAGTCAAGACCCAAGATCGGTTTATATGGCAGCTATATCAGGTTATGAACCGATTTGAATGATACTTGGCACAGTTGTTGGACATCATAACAAAACACGTCGTGCGAAATTTCGTTCCAATAGGATAAGAATTGCGCACTCTAGAGGCTCAAGAAGTCAAGACCCAAGATCGGTTTATATGGCAGCTATATCAGGTTACACACATAGACACAGACACTTTTCCCGAATATTGGCATAATATTCGTGCTTTACTCGCAAAGACTTTTCGTTGGTGACCCATATTGCAATCGTCGTAAATTTGTCCTCTATGTAGGATGTTTTTGGGGAGGAGCGGCCCCTCAAACAATGGAGATAAGTGTTTGAGGCCGGATTTGGATATCGGATTCATATTCGAATTTGGATATCAAATCCATATTCTACTCTCAGGTACATTTGTTTTTTGAGCCCCATATTACCATGGTCAATTAACAAGCCCTATATGGGGTTTTTTTGGCAAGGGGTAGACCCCCAGAAACATGGACCCACATTTAGATATCAGATTCATATTCTACTTGCCAATACCTTTCATTTGACTCCCATATTGCCATGGTCGATAAATATGTCCGATTTGTTTTGAGGGTTGGGGTGGTCCCCCCAACACTTGGTCCGACAATTGGATATCAGATACGTTTTCTTATCCTAAATACCTTTCATTTGAGTCCCATATTGCCGTGATTTTTGTAAATATATGTTTGGTAGGTTTTAGGGTGGGGCGCCCCTCTAGGTACCCCATCCGAAATTTGGATACGAAATTTTTTATTTTTAGGGTACTATTGTATATGAGAGCACACAAAATTTCGCTTAAATCGTACCTCCCAGCACCGAGATCTGGCGTTTCTGAACATTAGGGTAAGGGGGAGGGTCCGCCCTCCTTTAGATATCAACAAATTTAGTACCGTAATTTCACCACGGGGTCATTATGCACCATCAGTGAAAATTTCATGAAAATCAGTTCAGCCATTTTTGAGTCTATAAGAAACACACAAACAAACAAACACAAATTGATATTTATACCCTCCACTAAAGGATGTGGGTGAACTAATTTCTTCATTCTGTTTGTAATTACTCGAAATATTCGTCTGACACCCTATGAAGTATATATATTCTTGATCGTGTGACATTTTATGCCAGTCTAGCCATGTCCGTCCGTCCGTCTCTTTTTCCGTCCGTCCATCTGTCCGTCTCTCAGTCGAAAGCACGCTAGCTAGCCGCTTGAAATTTTGCACAAATACGTCTTATTGGTGAAGGTCGGTTGAGATCGTAAATGGGCCATATCGGTCAATGGTTTGATATAGCTGCCATATAAACCGATCTTGGGTCTTGACTTCTTAAGCCTCTAGAGTTCGCAATTCTTATCCGATTGGAATAAAATTTTGCACGACGTGTTTTGTTATGATATCCAACAACTGTGCCAGGTATGGTTCAAATCGATTCATAACCTGATATAGCTGCCATATAAACCGATCTTGGGTCTTGACTTCTTAAGCCTCTAGCGTGCGCAATTCTTATCCGATAGGAATGAAATTTTGCACGACGTGTTTCGCTGAGACTTCCAACAACTGTGCTAAATTAGGTTCGAATCGGTTAATAATCTGATATAGCTGCCATATAAACCGATCTAGAATCTTGACTTCTGGAGCCACTAGAGGGCTCAATTCTTATTCGATTTGAATGCATTTTGCAAGAAGTATTTTGTTATGATATCCAACAACCGAGTATGGTTTAAATCGGTACATAACCTGATGTAGCTGTCATATAAACCGATCTGGGGACCTTTGAGCTTTAGAGGGCGCAATTCCTATCCGATTTGGCTGAAATTTTGCATGACGTAGTTTATTATGACTTCCAACTGTTGTGCGAAATATTGTTTTAATTGGTGCATAACCTGATATAGCTGCCATATAAACCGATCTTGAATCTTGACTTCTTGAGCCTCTAGAGGGCGCAAATCCGATTTGGCTGAAATTTTGCAAGAATGTTTTGTTATGACTTCCAACAGCTGCGCCATACATTATTTTATTTGGCCCATAACCTGGTATAGCTGCCATATAAACCGATGTTCGATCTAGTGGTCGCAACTATTATCAGATTTGGCTGAAATTTTGTACAACGCCACTCTCATGACCTTCAACATGCGTGTCAATAATGGTCGGTCTATAGCCTCCGATCTCCCTATTGTACTTTTGGAGCCACTAAAGGGCGCAATTTTCATTCGAATTGGCTGAAATTTTACACAACGACTTCTACTATGGTCTTCAACATTCAGTTCAATTATGGTCCGGACCATCGGATCATAAGTTGATATAGCTCCAATATCATAGTAACTAGACAAATGCGATCCATGGCGGAGGGCATATAAGATTCGGCCCGGCCGAACTTAGCACGCTTTTATTTGTTTTGGATATAAAAAATTGTCGACTTTCTACAAACTAATTATACTCCAAAACATGACCTTATATAACGAGAAAAATATTTTTAACAAGTTTCATTCTTCTACTTTGTGTCAATCCAAATTCCATAAGAATACTTCTTTCCTCATTCGAGCTAGAATTTCTTTGAGACAGTTTTTGGGATGCATTTGCATACTTTTGGGCGCATTTGTTTTGGGGTCATTTTTCATGATGAGAAAGCAACCCAAATGTGGGGCCTTTTTTCAGTTTTTGGGGTGCAAATGCTTGGGGCGTAAAGGTTTGCCGCCCACTGTCATGGCGCCGGGATCTGTACTTTGCCAAAATGAAATCTGGGCTTAAATGACAATCATGCCCTACCTGACGTGCCCTACGTAGACGTATTTAAAAATTTGAGAAATAATTTTCCACTTTTTAACCATTTCAATTTAAATGTCATTAATTTCATTCAATAGAAAATCAATACCATGCATTAGTCATTAAGTGATTTTGGGGAAACATTTATTTCTTTGTCACTTATTCAGAACATAAATTGCCGGTAATCATCAACTTTCCCCCAAGCCAAACAAAAAATCTATGCCACATAAAAATATGACATTTCCGGCATAAAAAATATTGGGGATTACTTGTTAGCTTTTAGGGTTTTTTTTGCAAACTAATCATTGGCCTTTCATCTCTTTTGTCCACCGACTGATGACCAAGACATCTTTGTTTGGATTTCAGTATGAATAGAACTGTGATTGAATGGCTGGGCACACACACACACACACACACACTCACACACATCTGTATGTTTAAGTTTCTTGTGAATACAAATATTTCTCTCTTCAGATGGGCCAAATACCCACACTCAATTCTTGCTACATTAGTGGGCAAAAGAATGATGTATGCATGGCTTTGTGAATGAATGGGCTTATCGACATATCTTTGGGTATAATAATTTCCTAATAATCTGTCAACGACATCTGTTGATGTCATAAAAAAAAAGCAACGAAACAGGACAAAACACCGAGGGTGATGGGAGATGTAAAAGGCAATATAATGAAAGGAAACCTTTTATGTTGAAGATGTTTTGCCATCATCATCAACATTGTCATCACTTTGGAAATCAGGCGCAGTGTTGCCAGCAAAAGAAACCGTGCAAAACGTTTTTTTTTTTTGTCCATCACCAGAGGATAGAGAGAATGATCTTTTAGTCATTCCGTTTGCAACACATCGGAACGTCGTAAAATTCTAAGACGATTTAGTGTTGCCCGAATTTCTGTCAGTGTATTCGTCAGTTTTAACCACGCAACTGTCTTTAGATATTCATTTTAACTCAATACGAGTTGAAATATTGCACAGACTCGCATTTCTTCTTTACGCACGCTAAGTCCATGAATGGGCCGTACCGAAATATGTTTGGATATAGCTGCTATATAGACCGATCTGGCGATATAGGGTCTTAGCCCATAAAAGTCGAATTTTTTTGTCCAATTTCGATGAAATTTGAAACAGTGAACTGTACGCCCCGACATCCAACCCGAATATAATGTATATCGGGATATTTTTACATATAAAGGGTGATTTTTTTGAGGTTAGTATTTTCATGCATTAGTATTTGACAGGTCACGTGGGATTTCAGACATGGTGTCAAAGAGAAAGATGCTCAGTATGCTTTGACATTTTATCATGAATAGACTTACTAACGAGCAACGCTTGTAAATCATTGAATTTTATTACCAAAATCAGTGTTCGGTTCGAAATGTGTTCATTCACCGTAACGTTGCGTCCAACAGCATCTTTGAAAAAATACGGTCCAATGATTCCACCAGCGTACAAACCACACCAAACAGTGAATTTTTCGGGATGCATGGGCAGTTCTTGAACGGCTTCTGGTTGCTCTTCACTCCAAATGCGGCAATTTTGCTTATTTACGTAGCCATTTAACCAGAAATGAGCCTCATCGCTGAACAAAATTTGTCAAAATTTGAACACATTTCGAACCGAACACTGATTTTGGTAATAAAATTCAATGATTTGCAAGCGTTGCTCGTTAGTAAGTCTATTCATGATGAAATGTCAAAGCATACTGAGCATCTTTCTCTTTGACACCATGTCTGAAATCCCACGTGATCTGTCAAATACTAATGCATGAAAATCCTAACCTCAAAAAAATCACCCTTTAGCTGCCATATTGTCCCATATGACTATTTAGGGTCTTAAGCCCATAACACACGCTTTAATTACATGATTTCGCTGAAATTCAAAACAGTGAATTTCAGCGATATCGCATTATAAATGTCCCTCTTATGGGACCAAGACTTTAAATCGAGAGATCGATCTATATGGCAGCTATATCCAAATCTAAACCGATCTGAACCAAATTTGAGAGGGATGTCGAAGGGCCTAAAGTTACTCACTGTCCCAAATTTCGGCGAAAGCGGACAATAAATGCGCCCTTTATGGGCCAAAAACCTTAAATCGAGAGATCGGTCTATATGGCAGCTATATCCAAATCTGGACCGATCTGAGCCAAATTAAAGAAAGATGTAGAAGGGCCTAAAATAACTCCCTATATCAAATTTCGGAAAAATCGGACCCAAGACCTAAAATCGAGAGATCGGTCTATAGGCAACTTTATCCAAATCTGGACCGATCTGGGCCAAAATGAAGAAGGATATCGAAGGACCTAACAGAACTCCCTATCCCAAACTTCAGAAAAATCAGATAGTAAATGTGGCTTTTGTGAGCCTAGGACCCCAAATCGATAGATCAGTCTACATGGCAGCTATATCCAAATCTAGACCGATCAGTGCCATATTCCAGGAAGATGACGAGGGGCTTAACTTGACTCACTGTTCCAAATTTCGGCGACATCGGACCATTATTGGGCCTTTTATGGGCCCAAAACCTCGGTCTATATGGCAGCTATACCCAATTCTGAGCCGATTTGTGCCATATTGCAGAAGTATGTCGATTGGCTTAACCTAACTAACTGTCCCAAATTTCGGCGACATGGGACCATAAATGCGTCTTTTATGGTGTTTTTTTTATGACTTTCAACATCTGTGCTAAGAAAAGTTCAAATCGGTCCATAACCTGATATAGCTGTCATATAAACCGATATGGGATCGTGACTTTTTGAGCCTCTAAAGGACGCAAGTATTATCCGATTTGGCTGAAATTTTGTACAACGGCTTCTCTGATGACCTTTAGCATACGTGTCAAATATGACAAAAATCGGTTTATAGCCTAATACAGCTCCCCTATAAGCCGCAATTTTTTGCGCAATTTTTACTAGATTTGGCTGAAATTTTACACAATGATTGAGCTGAAGACCATAGTAGACTATGGTCTTCAGCTCAATTATGGTCCGAAATGAACCATAACGTGATATTGTTCCAATAACTTTGCAATTCTGTTCTTTTATACTTTGTTTGCCTAAAAAGAGATACCGTGGCAAGAGCTCGACAAATGCGATCCATGGTGGAGGGTATATAAGATTCGGCCGGGCTGAACTTGGCACACTTTTACGTGTTTTTTATAAAATGTTGTCTAAATTCGATTTCCCAAAATCAAAGAATTTTTAGCAAATTCTTTAGAAAAAATTAACAACATTTCCTGAAAATTATTTTTTTTTACCAAATTTTTAAATTTTCTCCAACGGCAACTCCTGCCAAATGGCCTCTAAGGCGTATCTGATAATGCTGCTGCTGGTTATGTCAGTGGTGGTGATGACAACGACAACGGCCAAGACGTTAATGATAATAACGATGGCAATTTGTGACATTTTAGGCCAACACAAACCATGGCTGGGCGCAAGGTAAAGCGACAGGAGACAACGTCCTCTGACACTGGTCACAAATGGCGACACCCATTAACCGACCCATTCAAATAACATTTAATGGAGGTTGGGGTTGTGTACTTCTGTTTAATACCAAGCATGGTACTTTATGTGGTTTTACTGATGATTGAAGCTTTAAAATGTTTACAACAGCACCATCACCACTCCAATCGACCACATTGCCAGTGAGTTAATGCAAGCCACGATACGAAATGGTGAAAAGTAAAATCTACGTAAATTGTCAAGATAATTGCTATGATAAAATCATTGATAAAGTTGCTGCCCTAATTGAATGGCCAAGAAACGTTAACTGCTGACAACATTAAAATGTAATGCCAAGGAGTGATAAAGACATTTGGTTGTTTGCTCTCTCGGCCAGACAACCAAATGTCTGGTGAATGATGTTGGGGTGTAATTGTATAAAATTTAAAGAAATCTTGGTAGAGTTTTTCAAGAAGCTTTTAAAAATATTCCGAATGGAACCCACAAAAAAAAATCATTTACCGGACCTTTGTCAGGTCCTTTTAAATTCCAAGAAATATTTCAGTGCTGTAAGGATGGTCATTGAAAGTCACAGTGGTTCATAATACAGCATGTCTGCCAATAGAGCAGAACGAATAGGTTTGTAACTTTAATTTTTGTACCCTCCATCATAGTATACTAATCGTAACAACAAAGTATGTAGTATATCAGCTGAAACGGACTCGATCCACCTCCTTTCATTCTCTAGCACCTTTTAGCTGAGCCCTTTATTATCATGGTCGGTACATATTTCCTCTTTGTGGGTGTTTTGGGAGTGGAACAGCCCTTCAGATATTTCGCCCAGACTTTGGACTTTCATTCGAGCCCCATGTTGTCATGGGCGGTAGACATGTCCGGTTTCGGGGCAGTTTTGGGTTTAAGGCGAGCGCTAAACTCTTTTCCTCTCTGCATTTACTTGTTTTGAGTCCTGTCCTTTCGTGGCTCAAAAATATGTCCTGTTTGGGGTGGGGTGGGCGGCTCACTAAAAATTTGGTCCCGAAAGTGGATATTAAACTTGTGATCTCGTAAATACCTTTCACTTGAGCCCCATATTGCCATGGTCGGGAAATAAGTCCTGCTTTGGGAGTTTTGGCGAGTGGGGCGACAAACCCCAAACACTGCATCAAAATTGGGTACCAGATTCTTTTCTTCTCTCAAATATGTTTTATTTGAGTTCCATATTGCCATGATTGGTCCATATATCCTTTTGTCAGGAATTATGGGTGAGACGGTTTCCACAGGTAAAATCTTCAAAATTTGCCCATGAACATTCCACTAAGGAACTGGGTCAAACTTCCCACCTATTAATGAGTGCAGTCTGATTCAAGTTTAAGCTCAATGACAAGGGACCTGATTTTTATAACCGAGTTCGAACGGCGTGCCGCAGTGCGACACCTTAATGGGCTGAAGTGTTAACTTGACAGAGTACCTCACAAAGGAGGGGATAACCACCGCTGAACACTTTTTCTGATGGTCTCGCCAGGATTCGAGCCAAGTCGTTCTGCTTCATAGGCAGACATGCCAACCTCTGCGCGATGGTGGGCTCCGAGTCCCCCAGGTACCCTAACCCAAATTTCCATAGCCAATTATCAATATTTTCGACAACGCCAGATCTCGGTGATGGGTGCACCGCATTAAGTGAAATTTTTATGCCACTTTATGCTACCCAAACAAGTAAAAAGGTGTTAAGTTCGGCAGGGCCGAACTTTGGATACCCACCACCTCGGGAATATATGGAAACCACTTTTCATCAAAATCCGGTGAAAATTGCATACCTTATGTCCCATAGCAGTTATATCGGAATATGTTCCCATTTGGCCCAAATAATAATAAGTACAGTAGATATATCTAAAAATAAACCGATCGGAACCATATCCGACACTGATGTCGAAAAGCCTAACATATGCTACTGTGTCAAATTTCAGTGAAATCGGATTATAAATGCGCCTTTTGTGGGGCCAAGACTTCAAACCGAGATATAGGTCTACATGGCAGATATATCCAAATCTGGGGGGATTTGAGACAAGTTGCAGAAAAATGACACAACTCACTGTCCCAAATTTCGTCGAAATCGGACAATAAATGCGCCTTATATGGGCCCAAAACCTTAAATAGAGAGATCGGTCTATATGCCAGCTATAGTCAAATCTGGACCGATCTGGGCCAAAATGAAGAAGGACATCGAAAAGCCTAACTAAACTCACTGCCTCAAATTTCAGCGACATTGGACAATAAATGCGCCTTTTATGACCCCAAAACCTAAAATCGAGAGATCGGTCTATACGGCAGCTATATCCAAATCTGGACCGATCTCTGCCTTATTGCAGAAGAATGTCAAGGCGCTTAACTTAACTCACTGTCCCATTTATTGTCCGGCGACATCGGACAATAAATGCGCCTTTTATGCGCCCTAAAACCTTAAATCGAGAAACCGGTATATATGGCAGCTATATCCAAATCTGAACCGATTTTTCGCTGATCAAGAATATATATACTTTATAGGGTCGGAAATGGATACTTCGATGTGTTGCAAACGGAATGACAAAATGAATATACCCCCATCCTTCGGTGGTGGGTATAAAAACACGAAATGGATATAAAATTTTGGGGTCAAATAACCTGGGGGAAGGCCCCATCCCAAAACCCACCCGAAAGGACATGTTTAACCTTTGCAACAATATGGGTATCAAATAAAAGGTTTTTAAAAGTAGAGTACTAACTTGGCATAAAAACGTGACCCCAAGTGTCGAGGGGGTCCCCCACCCCCAAAAACACCACCTTGCAGGACACTTTTACCGCTTGGCACAAAAATGCCAGATCTCCGAGATGACTGCTCTGAAATTTTAATTTTAGCGAAATTTTGTATGCCATTTTATGGCACCCCAAAAACACGAAATTTTGGGGTCATATAAGCTGGGGGGACGCCCCTTTCCAAAACCCACCCGAACGGACATGTTTCCCGATTGGGGCAATATGGATATCAAATGAAAGGTATTTGAGAGTAGAGTAAGAACTTAGCATTAAAATGTCACCCAAAGTGTCGAGGGGGTCCCCCACCTCCTAAAAACACCACCCAGCAGGACACTTTTACCGCATTGGGCTATATGGCGGAAAATACGAAAGGTATTTAAAAGTACAGTACAAATCTGATATACAAATTTATTCCTTGGTGTCTGAGGGGCCTCCCCACCCCCAGAACTCCCCAGTAGGACATATTTACCCATTGGGACAATATGGATATCAAATGATAGGTATTTAAAAGGAGAGTAAAAAGCTGATATAAAAATTGGTTCCTTGGTGTCTGAACCAAATCGGTACATATGATGGAGGTCATTGGAAAAGTTCTTGTGCAATATTTAAATCAATTCGGATAATAGTTCCGCCCCCCTATAGACTCAAGAAGTATATTCAGGAGATGGGTTTATTTGGGAACTATATCAGCATTGGACCGTTTGGAACCATGCTGGGTACATATGTTGGAGGTCACAGGCAAAGGCGTTTGAAATTTTGCATAGTTGCTTCTGATTAATGTAGATCGTTGGAGATTCCAAAATAAGCCATATCGGTTCAGATTTAGATATAGCTGCCATATAAATCGATCTCTCGATGTGACTTCTTGAGCCCCTGGAAGCTGTAATTTTTGGCCGATTTGACTGAAATTGAGAGCGTAGTGTTTTGTAATGACTTCCAACAATTGTGCCAAACCAAATATTGCCGAGATCGGACCATATATTGATTGATATATTGGCCGTTCTGCCAAGTTGGGCTATTGCAAATTTTGCTCATGAAACTTCCACTAAGGAACAGGGGCAAACTTCTCACATATCAATGAGTGCAGTCCGATTCAAGTTTTAAGCTCAATGATAAAGGGCCTCTCTTTTACAGCCGAGTCCGAACGGCGAGCCGCAGGGCGAAAGTTTGCCAGCACTCTAAGAGATATACTTCAGGAAGCTCTATGTGCAACAGCAAAGTGGGCTACCGAAAGTGGTCTGGATATAAGTCCGTGCAAGACAGAAGTTGTTCTTTTCAGCAGGAGATACAAGTTGCCTACAGTGGAACCTGTCTGCTGGGGTGGAGAGAATATTCCATTTACAGAAAGCGCAAAATACCTGGGTGATTTACTGAATAGGAAATTGAACTTCAAATGCAACATTTTGGAAAGGGCCCCATACACCTGCAATAGAGTCATTGGCAAGAGTTGGGGATTTAGACCGCGTGTCATGCATTGGGTATATACTGACCTATTATGCTATATGGTGTTGTGGTCTGGTGGACGGCACTTCAAAAGTCCACCTACTGTTCAATACTCAACCGGATCCAAAGGATGGCTTGTTTGTGCATGACAGCCGCACTGAGGACGACACCATCTGATGCACTGAATTTAATGCTACATCTTATGCCTCTAGACATTAGTTTGGAAAGGGCAAGAAAGGCCACTCTTGCCCTATATACCTGCAAGAGGGCCATTGGCAAAAGTTGGGTACTCAGACCGCGTATCATGCATTGGGTATATACTGACCTATTATGCTATATGGTGTTGTGGTCTGGTGGACGGCACTTCAAAAGTCCACCTACTGTTCAATACTCAACCGGATCCAAAGGATTGCTTGTTTGTGCATCACAGCCGCACTGAGGACGACACCATCTGATGCACTGAATTTAATGCTACATCTTATGCCTCTAGGCATTAGTTTGGAAAGGGCAAGAAAGGACACTCTTGCCCTATACACCTGCAAGAGAGCCATTGGCAAAAGTTGGGTACTCAGACCGCGTATCATGCATTGGATATACACTGCAGTTGTCAGACCTATAATGCTATATGGTGTTGTGGTCTGGTGGACAGCGCTTTAAAAGTCCACTTACTCCTCAATACTCAACCGGGTTCAAAGGATGGCTTGTTTGTGCATCACAGCCGCACTGAGGCCGACACCTATAATGCTATATGGTGTTGTGGTCTGGTGGACAGCGCTTCAAAAGTCCACTTACTCCTCAATACTCAACCGGGTCCAAAGGATGGCTTGTTTGTGCATCACAGCCGCACTGAGGCTGACACCATTTGATGCACTGAATTTAATGCTACATCTTATGCCTCTGGACATTTTGGTTACCCAAATTGCTGCGACCACTGCCGTGAGGTTAGGACACTGTCGTGAGGTAAGGACACTGTATTATACTATACAATATCCGATGTTCCAGACTGTGTGGATTACACCCTACCTTAGCAGCTTTTCGATAAAACTTACTGTACCTCTATTCCTGATAGAACCGATTGGAACTATGATATCCCTAGTAACAGAAGTTACATAGACTTCTATGCGGATGGTTCCAAACTAAACGACCAGGTGGTCTTTGGGGTCTACTCTAAAGATCTAAAACTGGTCATATCGAAGAAGTTACCCGACCACTGCAGTGTGAATCAAGTGGAGATCCTTGCAATTAAAGGAAGTGGTGGAATGACTTTGATATAATCTCATTACGACGATTGACATAAATATCTTCTCAGACAGCCAGGCAGCCATTAAATCCCTGGAGAACGTATCTCTGAACACAAAAACCTCCCTCGACTGTCGCAGATCCCTCAACGAGACGGCTGAACAGTTCGCAATTCACCTGAAGGTAGCCAGCAACGGCTTTGGTAGAAGCTGTACGGACACTGAGGATGAAGAGACTATAGGATAACTTCTGTGTGTCCAGCACTAGCAGTTAGAATGAGTTAAACTTCAGGTTCTCATTTCTTTGAGAACCTGTCTGATTTAGCGGATGTGAACATTCGCAAGTTACTGGGCTTTTTAAAGTGATCTGAATGGTTCAAAGATAGGAACTAGAAGGCATCTTCGTTCATCTGTTTCTGTGGTATCACAATGGACGAAAACGTCCAAGTGAGTCTGATGGTGAACCATATAACCTCCTATCCAAGGATACGCAATGCGATGGAAGCATTCGATGTCAGGTTAAGAAAACATCTTCAAATTAAAGAATAGAATATATATTGGGTTGCCCAAAAAGACCGATATAGACCATATAGACCGTTTTTCAGCTTTAGGGTCTAAAGACCATAAAAGGCGCATTTATTCTCCGATTTTGCTTAAATTTGAAATAGTGGGTTTCACTAGGGGCCTCGACATCCGACCCGAATATGGTGTATATCGGACCATATTTACAGCTGACATATAGACCGATACGTCGTTTAAGGGTCGTCTTAAGCCTGCAACAGGCGCATTTATTACCCGATTTCGCTGAAATTTGGTATAGTGAGTTTAATTAGGCCCACCGATAACCAAACAAGAAATGATCGGATTATATTTGCATATATCTTGATATAGGCCCAATACATACCGATCTGACGATTTTAGAACTTAGACCCATTAAACCCACATTTATGACCTCATTTCGCTGAAATTAGGCCCAGCAAGTTGTGCTGGGCCTCTCGCAATCCTAGTTCAATACGGCCAAGATTGGTCTAGATTTGCATATAGCTGTCATATAGAACGATCTCTATATTTAAGGTCATGGGCCCATAAAAGGCGCAGTTACAGTCCGATTTCGCTGTTTTGTTTGGGACAGTAAGCTATGTTAGGCCCCTCGACATCCTTCTTCAATTTGGCCCAGATCGGTCCAGATTTGAATATAGCTACCAAATAAAAGGTGAGTCTATTAACCGATTTCGCTGAATGACAAGCGCAATGACTTCTGTTAGCCCCTTTGACATTTGCACTGAGTATGGTCAAGACGGGCTATATTTGGATATAGCTGCCATATATACCGATCTCTCGATTAAAGTTCTTGCAAATTTTGCCCATGAATATTCCACTAAGGAACGGGGGCAAACTTCTCACATATCAATGAGCGCAGTCCGATTCAATGATAAGGGGCCTCCCTTTTCTAGCCGAGTCAGAATGGCGTGCCGGATTGCGACACCTCTTGGAGAGAAGTTTTACATGGCATAGTACCTAACAAATGTTGCCAGTTTTAGGAGGGGAAAACCACCGCTGGAAAATTTGTTTTTATGCTACATGCTAACCTCTGCGATACGGTGGCCTTCCATTTAAAGTTCTTGTAACCATAAAAACAAGTTAATTGCCCGATTTCGCTGAAATTTGGCATATTGGGCTGTGTTAGGCTCTTGAGATTCGAGTTCAATATCACCCAGATCTGATATTTAGATATAGCTGGCATATAGACCAATCTTGAAACTATAAAATGCGCAATTATTTTGTGTTAGCCTTCCTGAATACTGTGGAGATTGAACTATATTTAGATATATTGGGTTGCCCAAAAAGTAATTGCGGATTTTTCATATAGTCGACGTTGAAAAATTTTTTCACAGCTTGTGACTCTGTAATTGCATTCTTTCTTCTGTCAGTTATCAGCCGTTACTTTTAGCTTGCTTTAGAAAAAAAGTGTAAAAAAAGTATATTTGATTAAAGTTCATTCTAAGTTTTATTAAAAATGCATTTAATTTCTTTTAAAAAATCCGCAATTACTTTTTGGGCAACCCAATAGTATCTTAATCCCAAATATAGAGCATTTATTGTTCGATTTCTCTGAAATTTTAAACTGTGGCATGATCGGTCTATATTTGGAACGAGATCAAAACCGAAGAAAAACCGAAAATTGTAAGAAAATGCCTATAAAGCGTCTGGTATTTAAAAACCCCCGAGAAGTAAAAATTTATTAATTTTGAATTAATTTCAATTGTTCTCATATTTAAAAAAGCCAATAAAATGTTTGTGTAATCTTTGCAGCCAAGATTTAATTTTCCAAATGAATATCTAAGTGTATAATAAAAAAAATTATGCTTAATAAATTGGATTGGGGCCGAGATAACTATCTGCCGCAGAGAATGCGAGTGGAGACCCAAACACACAAACCAAATGGAAATGACGCATCCAGGACAAATACTTTTAGAAATAAAATCAACAATTGTTTTAGGTCCAAAACAACAGCAACAACACCAGCAACTGAAATGGCAAGGAATGAAGAAATGAAAGCCATTTGTAAATACAAATTTATTTTATTACTTTCATTCATTCATTCATTCCATACCATTCCATGCCATTCATTTGTTCAGTCATTGCTGCATGAATTGCTTCATGCATTGGCTCAAAACAGACCAACATTCTGGGCAGGCCTTTACATACAATAGATTTTGAAGGAAACCATGGACACAAACAGTGTTGCCAAGGAGAAAAACATATTTCTTTAAAGGAAATTAAGAAAAAGCAAGTAAAAGCGTGCAAAGTTCGGCCGGGCCGAATCTTATATACCCTCCACCATGGATCGCATTTGTCGAGTTCTTTTCTCGGCATCTCTTCTTAGGCAAAAAAGGATATAAGAAAAGATTTGCTCTGCTATGAGAGCGATATCAAGATATGGTCCGGTTTGGACCAACATTAAATTTTATGTTGGAGACCTGTGTGAAATGTCAGCCAATAGGAATAAGAGTTGCGCCCTTTGGGGGCTCAAGAAGTAAAATAGAGAGATCGATTTATATGGAAGCTGTATCGGGCTATAGACCGATTCAGACCATAACAAAAACACGAATGTTGATGGTCAAGAGAGGATCCGGCGTACATAATTTCAGGCAAATCGGATAATAATTGCGACCTGAAGAGGCTCAAGAAGTCAAGTTCCCAGTTCGGTTTATATGGCAGCTATGCCAGGTTATGCAACGATTTAACCCTTATTTGACACAGTTGTTGAAAGAAAAAATAAAAAACGTCATGCAAAATTTAAGCCAGATCAGGTAGGAATTGCGCCCCCTAGAGGCTCAAGAAGTCAAGTCCCTAGATCTGTTTATATGGCAGCTATATCCGGTTATGAACCGATTTGAACCATACTTGGAGCAGTTGTTGGATATCATATCAAAATACTTCGTGCAAAAATTCATTCAAATCGGATAAGAATTGCGCCCTCTAGAGACTAAAGAAGTCAAGACCCAAGATCGGTTTATATCACAGCTATATCAGGTTATGAACCGATTTGAACCATACTTGGCACAGTTGTTGGTTATCATAACAAAACACGTCGTGCAAAATTTCATTCTAATCGGATAAGAATTGCGCACTCTAGAGGCTCAAGAAGTCAAGACCCAAGATCGGTTTATATGGCAGCTACATCAGGTTATGAACCGATTTGAACCATACCCAGCACAGTTGTTGGAAGTGATATCAAAACACTATGTGCAAAATTTTAGTCAAATCGGAAGAGAATTGCGCCCTCTAGAGGCTCAAGAAGTCAAGAACCAAGATCGGTTTGTATGGCAGCTATATCAAAACATGGACCGATTTGGCCCATTTACAATCCCTACCGACCTACACCAAAAAGAAGTATTTGTGCAAAATTTCAAGCGGCTAGCTTTACTACTTCTAAAATTAGCGTGCTTTCGACAGACAGACGGACGGACAGACAGACGGACAGACGGACGTACAGACGGACGGACATGGCTAGTTCGACTTAAAATGTCCCGACGATCAAGAATACTTTATGGGGTCTCAGACGCATATTTCGAGGTGTTACAAACAGAATGAAGAAATTAGTATACCCCCATCCTATGGTGGAGGGTATAGAAATCAATTTGTGTTTGTTTCTTTGTTTGTATGTTCCTTATAGACTCAGAAACGGCTGAACCGATTTTCTTGAAATATTCACTGATGGTGCATAATAATCCCGTGGTGAAAATAGGGTACTACACTCTTTGATATCTGAAGGGGAGGCGGACCCTCCCCCTTACCCTAATTTTCAGAAACGCCACATCTCACAGATGGGTAGTGTGATTTAAGCAACAGTTTGTGTGCTCTCATATAGTACCCCAAAATTTAGAAATTTGGTATCCAAATTTCGGATGGGGTACCTAGGGGGGCCGCCCCACCCTAAAACCTACCAAACATATATTGAGACTAATCACGACAATATGGGACTCAAATGACAGGGACCACCCCAACCCCCAAAACACCCCTAAATCGGACATATTTACCGACCATGGCAATATGGGACTCTAATGAAAGGTATTTGCGAGTAGATTACGAATCTAATATTCAAATGTGGAACCACGTTTCTGGGGGTCCACCCCTTCCCCAAAACACCCCCAAACAGGACTTATTTACTAACCATGGGAATATGGGGCTTAAATAAAAGGAATTGAAGTGTAGACTACGAATCTGATATCCAAATATGGCACCAAGTGTTTAGGGGGCCGCCTCTCACCAAAAAAATTCCCCCAAAGGAGACAAATTTACGATCATAGCAATATGGGGCTCAAATGAAAGGTATTTGGGAGTAAAGCACGAATCTGATATTAATATTCGGGAAAAGTGCCTATGGG
The DNA here is from genome assembly GCF_963082655.1 of Stomoxys calcitrans. Classification (NCBI taxonomy): domain Eukaryota; kingdom Metazoa; phylum Arthropoda; class Insecta; order Diptera; family Muscidae; genus Stomoxys; species Stomoxys calcitrans. The sequence goes on along the minus strand of NC_081552.1, from coordinate 227,081,243 downwards.
GCCAGCCCACCCCCATAACACCACTCATATAGGAAGTATTTGCTGACCATTGCAATATGGGCCTCAAATAAGAGGTATTTTAGAGTAGATCACGAATATGACATATATTTTCAAGGCCAACTCACTGAGTGGCCGTCCATCCCCCAAAGCACCCCCAAGGCGGTCATGTTTGCCGACTATGGAAATATGGGGCACAAATTACAGGTAAGTGGGAGAAGACCACGTATCTGATATCAACATTAGGGACCTCTCTAAGGGAACTCTCTAGGGGACGTCCCACAACCATAACAACCCCCAAATAGGACGTATTTGCTCACCAAGACAATTTGGGTATTAAAGAGAGTGGAACTAAATTTTAAATAGTTTTTAGGGCCAATACCCCAAACTGGACATATTTGCCGACTTTTGCAATAAGGAGTTTAAATGAGATTAGAAAACGAATTTGATATCCAATTTTGATGCCAATGGCAATATGGGGTTAAAATAAAAACATTTATAGATATATGAGGATAGAGCACATTGCTGATGTATTTTCGGGGCTTAGTGTTTGGAGGACCATCCCAATCCCCAAAACACCCCTAAATCGGGCATATTTACCGACCATGTCAACTTGAAGCTTAAATGAAAGGTTTTAGGGGGTAGAGCAAGAATTAATACCCATTTTCGGGACCAGTTTTCTGGGGGTCTACCCCTTTCCCATAATACCCCACAAACAGCAATTTTTTTCTGACCATCGCAATACGGGGCTCAAATAAAGATATTTGGGAGTAGAATACGAATTTGATATCCAAATGTAGGACCATCTATTTTAGGCATCACCCCTTCCTCAAAACATCCCCCAAAGGGTAAACATATTTCGACCATGCCAATATGTGGCTCAAATGAAAGGTATTTGAGATTAGAGAACGAATTTGATCACCTATTTTGGGGTCATGAGTTTTGGGGAGGCCTCATCTTGTAAACTCCTCTTAAGCCAATGGCAATATGAGGTTTAAATAAATGGAATTGGAGAGAAGAGCACGATGCTGATATTTTTTCAGGGCCAAGTATCTGGGGGACCACGAATACACCCCTAAATCAGATATCATGAGAAAATCGGGCTGAAATAAAGTATTTTAAAAATGGAGTACACCTTACATCCAAACTTAAATTCGTAGACCAATAAAAATCCTTCTTACCACAAAAGCAATACCCAAAAATAAAAGTGGAGCGATCAGGACAATATGGGATTAAAATGAAATGTTTTCAAGAGTAGAGTACGAATTTCATAATAAAAATTGGGTCCAAGGACCTGGGGGACCGCCCCAGCCCCAAAACCCCTTAAAATAGGTTTATTTAACGATCATGACAATATGGGACTCAAGTGAAAGGTATTCGGGTAAAGATTACGAATATGGTCAGGAAGTAGGAATAGGCTTTATAATTTATTGATAACGGAAGGGGGCGGACCCTTCACCGTTACACCCAAAAACACCATAAAAATTAAAAATGGGCCGATAAGGACAATATGGGTATCAAATGAAAAGTTAGTTTGGAGGCCACCGTAGAGCAGAGGTTGGCATGTCCGCCTATGGCGCTGAACGCCTGGGTTCGAATCCTGGCGAGACCATCAGAGAAATTTTTCAGCGGTGGTTTTACCCTCCTAATGCTGGCAACATTTGTGAGGTACTATGACATGTAAAACTTCTCTCCAAAGAGGAGTCGCCCTGCGGCTCGCCGTTCGGATTCGGTTATAAAAAGGAGGCCCCCTTTTCATTGAAATTAAACTTGAATCTGACTGCAAATTTACCCCTGTTCCTTTGTGGTATGTTCATGGGCAAAATTTGCGAATTGCAATTTGCAATGAAAAGTTTGTGGGAATAGATTACGAATCTGTCATACAAACTCAAGTCGAAGTATATGGGGTCACCCATAAGAAACGCCCAAAGTGGGCTCATAAGCCAATCACGGATATATGGGATTGGTTTTGTTAATTCCGTATAGACCGAAAAACGGCAGAACCGATTTTCTCAAAATTTTCGCATATTGTGTAGGTTGGTCTGGAAAGAAACATAGGCTATATAACTTTTCGATATCGGAAGGGGGACGGACCCTCCCCCTTATGCCAAAAGCACCACCCAAAATCAAAAGTGAACCGATCGGGACAATATAGGTATCAAATGAAAGGTATTGGAGAGTAGAATACGAATATGATTTTAAAATTTTAATATAAGTACTCATTGGGCCGCCCCAACCCCAAAATTCCCCCAAACAGATATTGGGTTGCCCAAAAAGTAATTGCGGATTTTTCATATATTCGGCGTTCACAAATTTTTTCACAGCTTGTGACTCTGTAATTGCATTCTTTCTTCTGTCAGTTATCAGCTGTTACTTTTAGCTTGCTTTAGAAAAAAAGTGTAAAAAAAGTATATTTGATTAATGTTCATTCTAAGTTTTATTAAAAATGCATTTACTTTATTTTAAAAAATCCGCAATTACTTTTTGGGCAACCCAATATATTGGCCGTTCATTTCAATATGGGGCTCAAATGAAAGGTGTTCGGCAGTAGATTTCGAATCTGGCATAAAAAATCAAATCGAAGTATAGCGGTTCACGCCACCCCTCAAACACGCCATTAGACCCATAAACCGATCACTAAACCACTATTGAGCACCAAATTGAGCACGTAGTGTTTTGTTATGATTTTCAAAAACTGTGCCAAATACGGTCTAAATCGGTCTATAACCTGAAATAGCTCCCATATATAAACAGATCCCCCGATTTGACTTCCTTAACCTTTACAAGACGCAATTTTTCCAATTTGGCTAAAAATTTGCATGTAGGGTTCTGTTATGACTTAAAACAACTGTGGCAACTGTGGTCCAAATCGGTCTATAACCTGATATAGCTCCCATATAAACCGATCTCCCAATTTGACTTCCTGAGCCTTTACAAGCCGCATTTTTTGTCCGATTTGGCTGAAAATTTGCACATAGTGTTCTGTTATGACTTCCAACAACTGTATCAACTTCGGCCCAAATTGGTCTATAACCTGATATAGCTCCCATATAAACCGATTTCCCGATTTGACTTCTTCAGCCCTTGGAAGCCGCAATTTTTGTCCGATTTGGCTGAAATTTTGCATGTAGTGTTTCGCTATGATTTCCAATGACTGTGCTAAGTACGGTCCAAATCGTTCTATAACCTGATATAGCTCCCATATAAACCGATCTCCCGATTTGACTTCTTGAGCCCTTAGAAGCCGCATATTTTGTCCGATTTGGCTGAAATTTCCTTGTGCGGTTCCTAGAAGCTTTAATTTTTGCTGGTTTAACAGAAGTTTGGTATGCAGAATAAAATAATGCCCTACAACTTTAGTTGTTTTGTATAAATTTTTACCAGAATCCATGGTAGTGGGTTCCCAAGATTCTGCCTGGCCGTACTTAGAACGCTTTTCGCTGTTTTCTGTTTGTTTTTAAATCTTGTAACACGACAACACTGTTCATAAAACCACAACATATCCGCTTACTAAACGCAATGGAGATTAGGCCAGTGTCTGATTCTTGATATCCTTGCACTCCACAGATTGGGGCAACTAAGATCAACATTGGTGTATGAATGAATGAAGTGAATGAATAGAGGCGGCATGGACGCAATGTAATGATAAGACACACACACCCCAACTCACAGACATTCCTAGGGGGAAAGAAAGGAAGCAAGCCCCCTCGGTTTCGTGAAAGGAGCGCAAAATAAACATCGCCAACATAAATGACTGAACACAAAACGCCTTTTTATTGTTTGTTTGCCTCGTTTGTTTCTTGCGTTGAAAAGCAGTTCCTGCAACGAAAGCAAACACAAAAACAAAAATCCTTCAAATTAAAAATTAAATTTTAATCTCTATTCATATGATTCGTGTGTTTTGTGCTGGAGAAAAACACACACCGCCATAATCCATTCACCCACCAGAAAGCTCCAACAATGCATGCAGTCATTGAGGCTAAGACTGTTGTTTGTATGAAACACAGACCATGTGACCGTGGTAACGAGTAGGCGGAAGGAATTCCACACTATGCCAAAACTGGCCTTCATACAAGATTCTGGCAACGCTGTTTTAAAGTGGGCAACATACGACAGATAAATAGTCGTTTCTCAAAGATGATTGTTTGGGAGCTACAGGAAAGTTTTTAAAAAAAAAAACCATAAAATTTAGAAAAATGCATGAAATCTTTATTTTAATCGATAATGCGGTCCATATCGTTCAATGTTTTAAGATTGCAAATGCAAATATGCCCAAGAACAATTAATTTTAAGCTTAATGATAAGGCACCTCCTTTTTATAGCCGAGTGCGAACAGCGTGCCGCAGAGAGACACCTCTTTGGGGAGAAGTTTTTACATGACAAAGCACCTCACAAATGTCGCCAGCATTAGGAGGGGATAACCACCGCTGAAAGTTTTTCTGATGATCGAACCCAGTCGTTCAGCGTCATAGGCGGACATGGTAACCTCTGCGCTACGGGAGGCCACCGTAGCGAGAAGATTATTTCATGCAATGTTTGAAGATTCTAAATGCAAATTTTGCCCATGAATATTCCACTAAGGAACAGGGGAAAACTTCTCACATATCAATGAGTGCTATCCGAGTCCGAACGGCGTGCCGCAGAGCGACACTTCTTTGGAGAGAAGTTTTCACATGGCAAAGCACCTCACAAATGTCGCCAGCATTAGGACGGGATAACCACCGCTAAAAGTTTTTCTGATGGTCCTGCCAGCATTTGAACCCAGGCTTTCAGCGTCATAGACGGGCATGCTAACTTCTGCGCTACGGTGGCCTCCGAAGATTTGAAGATTATTTCATGCAAATATTGACCGTGACTGCGCCTCAAATGGTCCCTCCGCTTAGTCCAATTTTGGCAGACTCTTTCCAACATTTCGGCTGATATCTCACGAATATATGCTTCAATGTTGTCTTTCAATGCTTCAATTTAAGAGGGCTTGTCTGTTTAGACATGGGCTTTAACATAGCTCCACAAGAAATAGTCTAAAAGCGTTAAATCGCACGAGTTAGGCGAACAATTGACCGGTTCCAAAGTGAAACAAAATGTTCATCCAACTCGCCTCTCAATAAGTTCCTTGTTACACGTGCTGTGTGTCATGTGGCACCGTCATGTTGAAACCACATGTCATGCAAGTCAAGCTCCCGATTTTGGGCAAAAAAAGTTGGATATCATCTCACAGTAGAGCTTACCATTCACAGTTACGTTACGATTTGCATCATCTTTGAAAAAGTACGGCCAATGATGGCCACCAGCCCATAAACCGCACCAAACTGTGACTTCTTCTGGATGCATTGGTAGCTCTTGCAATGCTTCTGGCTGACCTTCACTCCAAAAGCGCGCTTACAATTCACAGTTACGTTACGATACGCATCATCTTTGAAGAAGTACGGGCCAATGATGGCCACCAGCCCATAACCGCACCAAACTGTGACTTCTTCTGGATGCATTGGTAGCTCTTGCAATGCTTCTGGATGACCTTCACTCCAAAAGCGCGCTTACCATTCACAGTTACGGTACGATTTGCATCATCTTTGGAGAAGTACGGGCCAATGATGGCCACCAGCCCATAAACCGCACCAAACTGTGACTTCTTCTGGATGCATTGGTAGCTCTTGCAATGCTTCTGGCTGACCTTCACTCCAAAATCGCGCTTACCATTCACAGTTACGTTACGATTCGCATCATCTTTGAAGAAGTACGGGCCAATGATGCCACCAGGCCATAAACTGCACAAAACTGTGACTTTTTCTGGATGCATTGGTAGCTCTTGCAATGCTTCTGGCTGACTTCTGCTGCTAGCTTCACTCCAAAAACCGACAATTCTGCTTATCTAAGTACCAATTGACCCAAAATTGAGCTTAGTCGCTCAACACAATTTGAACACGAGGAACTTTCTAAACAGAGCACGCATTTTGATAATAAAATTCAATAACTTGCAAGCGTTGTAAGTTTGTAAGACGATTCATGGTCCAATTATAGATCAAACTGGATAAGTTTGAGAGTGAAACAAAACACGAAACGTACATGAGCCGTTTAAATCAGTGATGCCAAAGGGGTAATAGCTAAAAAATCATCCTTTATATGGTGTTTATTGTTCTAAGCACCATCATAGGATAGAGGGTACATCCATTTAGTCTTTCTGTTTGCAACACCCAACAATTTATATATCGGATTTTTAATAAGAGCGCTACAAAAGTTAAAAATAAAAAAAACAAGTAAAAGCGTGCTAAGTTCGGCCGGGCCGAATCTTATATACCCTCCACCATGGATCGCATTTGTCGAGTTCTTTTCCCGGCATCTCTTCTTAGGCAAAAAAGGATATAAGAAAAGAGTTGCTCTGCTATTAAAACGATATCAAGATATGATCCGGTTCGGACCACAATTAAATTATATGTTGGATACCTGTGTAAAATTTCAGCCAATTCGTATATGAATTGCGCCCATTGGGGCTCACGAAGTAAAATAGAGAGAACGATTTATATGGGATCTGTATCGGGCTATAGACCGATTCAGACCAAAATAAACATGTTTGTTGATGGTCATGAGAGGATCCGTCGTACAAAATTTCAGGCATATCGGATAATAATTGCGACCTCTAGGGGTCAAGAAGTCAAGATCCCAGATCGGTTTATATGGCAGCTATATCAGGTTATGAACTGATTTGAACCTTATTTGACACAGTTGTTGAAAGTAAAAATAAAATACGTCATGCAAAATTTCAGCCAAATCGGATAGGAATTGCGCCCTCTAAAAGCTCAAGAAGTCAAATCCCCAGATCTGTTTATATGACAGCTATATCAGGTTATGAACCGATTTGAACCATACTTGGCACAGTTGTTGGATATCATAACAAAACACGTCGTGCACAATTTCATTCCAATCGGATAAGAATTGCGCACTCTAGAGGCTCAAGAAGTCAAGACCCCAGATCGGTTTATACGGCAGCTATATCAGATTATGGACCGATTTGAACCATACTTGGCACAGTTGTTGGATATCATAACAAAACACGTCGTGCAAAATTTCATTACAATCGGATAAGAATTGCGCACTCTAGAGGCTCAAGAAGTCAAGACCCAAGATCGGTTTATATGGCAGCTATATCAAAACATGGACCGATTTGAACCATACTTGGCACAGTTGTTGGATATCATAACAAAACACGTCGTGCAAAATTTCATTACAATCGGATAAGAATTGCGCACTCTAGAGGCTCAAGAAGTCAAGACCCAAGATCGGTTTATATGGCAGCTATATCAAAACATGGACCGATATGGCCCATTTACAATACCAACCGACCTACACTAATAAGAAGTATTTGTGCAAAATTTCAAGCGGCTAGCTTAACTCCTTCGGAAGTTGGCGTGCTTTCGACAGACAGACGGACGGACATGGCTAGATCGACATAAAATGTCACGACGATCAAGAATATATATACTTTATGGGGTCTCAGACGAATATTTCGCGTAGTTACAATCAGTATGACGAAATTAGTATACCCCCCATCCTATGGTGGAGGGTATAAAAAACAAGTAATAGCATGCTAGGTTTGGCCGGGCCGAATCTTGGAAACTCACCACCATGGATTCTGCTAAATTTCAGCCAAATTGGATAAAAATCGCGGCTTGTAAGGGCTCAAGAAGTCAACTCGGGTGATCGGTTTACATGGGAGCTATACCATATTCTGGACCGATTTGAACCGTGCTTGGCACAGTTCTTCGGAGTCACAACAGAATGCCATGTGCAAAATTTCAGCCAAAGCGGACAAAAATTTCGGCTTGCAAGGGCTCAAATCGGGAGATCGGTTTTCATGGCAGCTATACCATGTTCTGGACCGATTGGAACCCTAATAGACGTGGCTATTACTGAAAGGAAGGTAGAAGGAGGTCAGTGTAGCCATTGGTATCATAACGGGACACATAGGACTAGCATGTGTAGGGCATGCTGGGAAGATGATGAGACGTTGGAGCATTTCCTTTGTCATTGCCCGGCTTTCGCGTCTAACAGATACCGGCACTTAGGTGGAGACGCAATACCAGACATAAACCAACTTAAGGCAGTGGTATTGAAAGCAATTAGAGGACTTTGTAGGTAGCACGCAATTCCTACATAAAAAATTTTCTTTTTAGGTGTATGTCCATAGTGGCATTGAGCGGATCAATATCTGCACCCTCTTTACAACCTTACCTAACCTGAACCGCTCTTGGCTCCATTGTTGGGAGTCATTACAGAAATTTCAGTAAAATCGGACGAAAATTGAGGCTTTAATGGGGTCAAGAAGTCACATCGGGAAATCGGTTTATATGGGACCTATATCAGGTTATTGACGGATTTTAACCGCACAGTTGTTGGGAGTCATAACAGAATGTGCAAAATTTCAGCCAAATCGGACAAAAATTGCGGCTTTTAAGGGCTCAAGAAGTCAAATCGGGAGATCCGTTCGGTAGATCGGTTTACCATGTTCTGGACCGATTTCAACCGTACTTGGCTCCATTGTTGGGAGTCATAACAGAAATTTCAGCAAAATCGTATGAAAATTGAGGCTTTCATAGGGTTAAGAAGTCAAATCGGGAAATCCGCTTATATGGGAGCTATATCAGGTTAATGAGCCATTTGAACTATACTTGGATATCAGATTATGAACCGATTTGTACCATGCTTAGCACAGTTGTTGGAAGTGATATAAAAACACTATGTGCAAAATTTCGGCCAAATCGGACAAAATTGCGGTTTCCAGGGGGTTAAGAAGTCAAATCGGGAGATCGGTTTATATGGGAGCTATATCCAAATCTGTATCTATATGAATTATTTAACCTGCACAAAGACCAACATGAATATCAAGTATCTGTGCAAAATTTCAAACGGCTAGCTTTACGCCTTCAACCGCTATCGTGATTTCGACCAACGGACGGACATGGCTAGATCGAATAGACGAATATTTCGAGGTGATACAAGACTAGAATATTGGGTTGCCCAAAAAGTAATTGCGGATTTTTTAAAAGAAAATAAATGAATTTTTAATAAGACTTAGAATGAACTTTAATCAAATATACTTTTTTTACACTTTTTTCTAAAGCAAGCTAAAAGTAACAACTGATAACTGACAGAAGAAAGTAGGCAATTACAGAGTCACAAGCCGTTGAAAAAATTTGTCAACGCCGACTATATGAAAAATCCGCAATTACTTTTTGGGCAACCCAATAGTATACTTCCATCCTATAGAGGGGGATATAACAAGTTAATCGCATTAAGTTCGGTCGTATCGAAGTATTGATATCCAGAATCATGGATATAAATATTATACTACTTTATTTTAACTCTACGGAGGGATGGTTCCGACGGGGGGTGCCACAAGCTCCGGCGTAGGTACATCCGTGCTTGAATAAATACGGACGGTTCTTCACCCCCCGCTCGGATTTCTCCATTCCCCCTGTCTTTTTCTTTTATTCGTGTATAACCTCTAGTACGAGGACTCACATTTTCTTTCTCGTCCCCTTCTCGCTCTAGGGTACCACAGTGGGCCAAACTGGCCTCCGAGTGAACTCACTTTTGGTGGGCAACCCTTTCAACCTAACCTACCTACTTAAAGATGCATCACGACAGACTTGGGATCTGTGGATCCAAAAAGATGGATCAGCAAAGAAGCACCTCAAGGAGGTGTACTGTCTTCTTTACCACAGTGGGCCAAACTGACCTCCGAGTGAACTCACCTTTGGTGGGCAACACTTTCAAACTATCCTAACCAATACCCTACACCATAAGATGGTGGTATACCAATTTCGTCAATCCATTTGTAACACCTCGAAATATGCGTCTAAGACCCCATAATCGTAGTGACATTTTAAGCCGAACTAGCCATGTCCGTCCGTCTGTCTGTCTGTCGAAAGCACGCTAACTTTTGAAGGAGTAAAGCTAGCCACTTGAAATTTTGCACAAACGTTTCTTATTAATGTAGGTCGGTTGGGATTGTAAATGGTCCAAATCGGTTCATGTTTTAATATAGCTGCCATATAAACCGATCTTGGGTCTTGACTTCTTGAGCTTCTAGAGGACGCAATTTGACTGAAATTTTGCACAACGTGTTTTGTTATGATATCGGTTGTTATATCGGTCTATAACCTGATATAGCTGTCATATAATCCGAGCTTGGGTCTTGACTTCTTGAGCCTCTAGTGGGCGCAATTTCTATCCGATTGGAATGAAATTTTGCACAACGTATTTTGTTATGATATCCAACAATTGTGCCAAGTATGGTTCAAATCGGTCAATAACCTGATATAGCTGCCATATAAACCGATCTTGAGTCTTGACTTCTTGAGCCTCTAGAGTGCGCGATTCTTATCCGATTGGAAAGAAATGTTGCACAACGTGTTTTGCTATGATATCCAATAACTTTGTTAAGTATAGTTCAAATCGGTCCATAACCTGATATAGCTGCCATATAATCCGAGCTTGGGTCTTGACTTCTTGAGCCTCTAGAGTGCGCAATTTCTATCCGATTGGAATGAAATTTTGCCCAACGTATTTTGTTATGATATCCAACAATTTTGCCAAGTATGGTTCAAATCGGTCAATAACCTGATATAGCTGCCATATAAACCGATCTTGGGTCTTGACTTCTTGAGCCTCTAGAGGGCGCAATTTCTATCCGATTGGAATGAAATTTTGCACAACGTATTTCGTTATGATATCCAACAATTGTGCCAAGTATGGTTCAAATCGGTCAATAACCTGATATAGCTGCCATATAAACCGATCTTGGGTCTTGACTTCTTGAGCCTCTAGAGGGCGCAATTTCTATCCGATTGGAATGAAATTTTGCACAACGTATTTCGTTATGATATCCAACAATTGTGCCAAGTATGGTTCAAATCGGTCAATAACCTGATATAGCTGCCATATAAACCGATCTTGGGTCTTGACTTCTTGAGCCTCTAGAGGGCGCAATTTCTATCCGATTGGAATGAAATTTTGCACAACGTATTTCGTTATGATATCCAACAATTGTGCCAAGTATGGTTCAAATCGGTCAATAACCTGATATAGCTGCCATATAAACCGATCTTGGGTCTTGACTTCTTGAGCCTCTAGAGGGCGCAATTTCTATCCGATTGGAATGAAATTTTGCACAACGTATTTCGTTATGATATCCAACAATTGTGCCAAGTATGGTTCAAATCGGTCAATAACCTGATATAGCTGCCATATAAACCGATCTTGAGTCTTGACTTCTTGAGCCTCTAGAGTGCGCGATTCTTATCCGATTGGAAAGAAATGTTGCACAACGTGTTTTGCTATGATATCCAATAACTTTGTTAAGTATAGTTCAAATCGGTCCATAACCTGATATAGCTGCCATATAATCCGAGCTTGGGTCTTGACTTCTTGAGCCTCTAGAGTGCGCAATTTCTATCCGATTGGAATGAAATTTTGCACAACGTATTTTGTTATGATATCCAACAATTTTGCCAAGTATGGTTCAAATCGGTCAATAACCTGATATAGCTGCCATATAAACCGATCTTGGGTCTTGACTTCTTGAGCCTCTAGAGGGCGCAATTTCTATCCGATTGGAATGAAATTTTGCACAACGTATTTCGTTATGATATCCAACAATTGTGCCAAGTATGGTTCAAATCGGTCAATAACCTGATATAGCTGCCATATAAACCGATCTTGGGTCTTGACTTCTTGAGCCTCTAGAGGGCGCAATTTCTATCCGATTGGAATGAAATTTTGCACAACGTATTTCGTTATGATATCCAACAATTGTGCCAAGTATGGTTCAAATCGGTCAATAACCTGATATAGCTGCCATATAAACCGATCTTGGGTCTTGACTTCTTGAGCCTCTAGAGGGCGCAATTTCTATCCGATTGGAATGAAATTTTGCACAACGTATTTCGTTATGATATCCAACAATTGTGCCAAGTATGGTTCAAATCGGTCAATAACCTGATATAGCTGCCATATAAACCGATCTTGGGTCTTGACTTCTTGAGCCTCTAGAGTGCGCGATTCTTATCCGATTGGAAAGAAATGTTGCACAACGTGTTTTGTTATGATATCCAACAACTGTGCCAAGTATGGTTCAAATCGGTCCATAACCTGATATAGCTGCCATATAAACCGATCTGGGTCCTTGACTTCTTGAGCCTCTAAAGGGCGCAATTCTTATCCGATTTGAATGAATTTTGGCACGACGTGTTTTGTTATGATATCCAACAACTGTGCCAGGTATGGTTCAAATCGGTTCATAACCTGATATAGCTGCCATATAAACCGATCTTGGGTCTTGACTTCTTGAGCCTCTAGAGGGCGCAATTCTTATCCGATTGGAATGAAATTTTGCACAACGTATTTCGTTATGATATCCAACAACTGTGCCAAGTATGGTTCAAATCGGTCCATAACCTGATATAGCTGTCATATAAACCGAGCTTGGGTCTTGACTTCTTGAGCCTCTAGAGGGCGCAATTCTTATCCGATTTGAATGAGTTTTGGCACGACGTGTTTTGTTATGATATCCAACAAGTGTGCCAAGTATGGTTCAAATCGGTTCATAACCTAATATGGCTGTCATATAAACTTATCTGGGATCTTGACTTCTTGAGCCTGAAGAGGTCGCAATTATAATCCGATTTGCCTGAAATTTTGTACGACGGATTCTCTCATGACCATCAACATTCGTGTTTATTATGGTCTGAATCGGTCTATAGCCCGATACAGCTCCCATATAAATTGATCTCCCGATTTTACTTCTTGAGCCCTCAAAGGGCGCAATTCTTATCCGAATTGGCTGACATTTTACACAGGTCTCCAATATATAATTTAATTGTGGTCCAAACCGGACCATATCTTGATATCGCTCTAATAGCAGAGCAAATCTTTTCTTATATCCTGTTTTGCCTAAGAAGAGATGCCGGGAAAAGAACTCTACAAATGCGATCCATGGTGGAGGGTATATAAGATTCGGCCAGGCCGAATATAGCACGTCCTTACTTATTTAGCATAATCCATGATGGTGAGTTTCCAAGATTCGGCCCGGCCGAACTTGGCACGGATTGAACTCAATCCTTTTGCCTTGTTTGATCACTGAAATTAATCTTAGCTACACTGATACCCTTACAAAACCATTGAAATCGTTTAGATAAATAATTTCATTAATTTGTGCATTTAAGAGTTAATTAAATCTTCCATCCATAAAGATATTAGTCACAAAGTCCAAATGACATTATTTGCTTGAAGACATGTTGTCAACAGCAACAATAATCAAACACACACGTCATTCACTTACCAACTAAACCAAGTCAAACTTATGGCCCGGGCAGAAAGAAATAGTCAAGTAATAGTCCTACAAGCAAAACACTCGCATGGCGATGAATCCCTAAGCTTTAATTGCAATCATCCATCAAATACAAATGTTTAAGACATTTAAGCAACAAAACAATCTTTGGCTAATTTCGAGCAACAATATAAATCTGAAAACATAAAGTAATCAAATACAAGAGTCTCCTAGGATACAAAGCCAGACGTAAGCCAAATCACACACACACACACACACACACTCATCATTACTCGTTTAAGGATTTGTGAATGTCCTGCAGCATAGGAGCCCCTTTGCTGTAAGTAATGACCATAAGTACATCAAAACCATAGAACTGTGAATGGAAGACAAATCACTCGCTCACATCCGACTCTATGACCATGGTCTGCATTTGACACAAGTTGCATTTGCAACATAAATCTAGCGAACAGAGTAGTATGTGTTACAGAATATGTCCTTGCGCACCATACATACATGAACACACAACGACATAATGGTAGGGAGTTTTCAAATATGGCAAATTTACAATTGGAAATCATTAAAAACATTTTTCTTGGATTCATATTAAAAAAAATCTCCGATTTGATTTTGAATATATTAGAAAAAAAAGAAGTTTTATGAAAATTTGATATTCAAGATATCCTATATATTGTATAAAAATCAATTTGTGGTTGTTTGTGTGCTCCTTATAGACTCAAAAATGGCTGAACCGCTTTTCTTAAAATTCTCACAGATGGTGCACAATGATACCGTCGTGCAAATAGGATACTACCTTTTTTATATCTAAAGGGGGGGCGGACGCTCCCCCTTAACCTAATTTCCAGAAACGCCAGATCTGGTAGAAGGGTGGTGCGATTTAAGCTAAATTTTGGGGGCTCTCTTATAGTTACCTAAAAACAACAAACAAAAGCGTGCAGAGTTCGGCCGGGCCGAATCTTGCATACCCTTCACCATGGATCGCATTTGTCGAGTTCTTTCCCGGTATAATCAAGTTATCGTCCGATTCGGACCATAATTGAATTGAATGTTGGAGACGTCGTTGTGTAAAATTTTCAGCCAATTCCAATAAAAGGACTCATGATGTAAAACAGGGAGATCGGTTTATATGGAAGCTGTATCGGGCTATTGACTGATTCAGACCATAATTAGAACATATGAGATAAGTCGTTGTAAAAACATTTCAGCCAAATCGGATAATATTGCGACCTCTAGATGGCCAAGAAGTCAAAATCCCACAAACAACAAAACACTTCTTGCAAAATTTCAGTCAAATCGCTTAAAGAATTGCGCTCCCTAGTGGATCAAAAAGTAGAGATTCAAGATCGGTTTATATGCCAGCTATATCAGGTTATGGGCCATACCATAACCATACTTAATATAGTTATTATAAGTCACATCAAATCACCTCATGCAAAACTTCAGCCAAATCGGATAAGAATTACGCCCCAAAAAGGTTGTAGAATTCAAGACCCCAAATCGGTTTATAAGACAGCTATATGGGGTCACGGACTGATTTGAACCAAACTTAACACAGTTGTTGGAAATCATAACAAAATACCTCATGCAAAATTTCAGCCAAATTGGATAGGAATTGCGCCCTCTAGTGGCCAAAAATTTTTAAACATACTTAACATAGTTATTGGAAGTCACAACAAACCACCTCATGCAAAACTTCAGCCAAATCGGATAAGAATTGCGCCCCGATAGAGGATGTATAATTCAAGACCCCAGATCGGTTTATAAGACAGCTATATCGGGTCATGGACCGATTTGAACCACACTTAACACAGTTGTTAGAAATCATAGCAAATCAACTCATGCAAAATTTCAGCCAAATCGAATAAGAATTGTGCCCTCTAGCGGCTCAAGAAGTCAAGATCCCAGATCGGTTTATATAGCAGCTATATCAAAACGTGGACCAATATAGCCCATTTATTATCCCAACCGACCTACACTTATAGGAAGTATTTGTGCAAAATTTCAAGCGAAAAGCTTTACTCCTTGGAAAGTTAGCGTGCTTTCGACGGACAGACGGACGGACAGGCGGACGGACGGATGGACGGACAGACGGACGGACATGGCTAGATCGACTTAAAATGACATGACGATCAAGAATACATATACTTTATGGGGTCTGAGAAGCATATATCGAGGTGCTACAAACAGAATGACGAAATTAGTATACCCCCATCTATTGGTGGAGGGTATAAGAACGCATCCCATGAAGTTGTATGGCATCCGGACCCATTGATTTGTAGGGTATAAACAAATTCATTGCCCACATCATCTTCACCTTCGTTATCATGTCCTCAACCACGAATGGTGGCTCGTTACATGTCTTGCTCAGAGGGACACCGATAGCATCAGAGGAAATTTCAATGTGTTGCAAACGGAATGACAAAATGAATATTCATTTGTAGCACTACTACTTCCATAGCGCTCTGGATTTATTGTCACACTTCTATTCACTGCAAACAAGCATATCACTCCCATATGTCATGTCGCCCTAAAATATGGCAACAGCATATGAATCTGAGTTAAAGTTGAAAACAGAACAAACAACTTTTTAGAAATTAAGGAAAAGTAATTGAATTCTCCTCCTGAAGAAGGCATGGAAAATGAGCACAACAAGTAAACCGAACAGACACATAACGTATCGATTCCAATTTACTGCTATGTCTCGGACAGAAGACAAAATTATCCAAATATTTTTCGTATTCCTCAAAGTATGTTTACAATTTTAACATGTGACAGAGATGGCTGTGAGTATTGCAGCCAAAACATATTTTCCATAATTTCCCCAGTGGCTTATGAGGGCCGCTATGAAACTCTTTAAAGCCGCAAATGAGAAGGAGGCCTAACAAACAGACAGACCTGTATGTTCCCCCCCCCCCCAAACTCTACTCGGGGGCAATAAATCAAATTAGCTGACACCAACAATACTCGTAGGCTGGCATAAGAAATGCATCGAATGCAAAATTTACAAGGATCCAGAATGCATCATTGCACGCACATTTGCTCTTGCCATATTTTGTGTCCTTTGTCAATATGCAACAACAGAAGGCTGTAGTGTTGTCTCAACCCTGCCCATGATGTTACTGCTGCTGCCACTCTTGGCTCAAATGTGACAATTAGTCAATAATTCATTAGAATTTCATTTTGAAAAACTCTTTGGAATCTGTAAAACTGCACAAAACAAATTCGATTTGAACACGTTTGCAATATGTTGTGCAAAAGGCTACCACAAATGGACAGTGTGTATGTGTGTGTGTGTGTGTGTGTGAGCATCTACCTCACAGCTCTACCGAGTTGATGTGCCATGCATATTTATGAAATGTCATATTAATTATTGACAAGGATGAGATGGGGTGACAAGTCATACAATTCGATTTGGGGTAAGTGGGCTACCATTGGTGCAACACATTCAAGTCTAATGTTATTTCAAAGAGGTTGAAGGAAATGAAATGACGGAAAATGTTTATTCAAACAAGTAAAAGCGTGCCAAGTTCAGCCGGGCCGAATCTTATATACCCTCCACCATGGATCGCATTTGTCGAGCTCTTTCTACAGTACTACTCTTTTTAGGCAAACAAAGGATAAACGAAAAGAATTGCTAAGGTCAAGCTAAGGTTCATTTCGGACCATAATTGAATTAAATATTGGAGACCATAGTAGGAGTCATTGTTTAAAATTTCTGGAAAATCTAGTAAGAATGGCGAACTTCAGGGGCTGAAGAAGTAAAAAAAGGGGGATCGGTTTATAGGGGAGCTGTATTAGGCTATAAACCGATTCATGCCATATTCGCCACGTATGTTAAAGGTCATGAGAGAAGCCATTGTACAAAATTTCAGCCGAATCGGATAAGAATTGTGCCCTCTAGCGGCTCAAAAAGTCAAGACCCCAGATCGGTTTATATGGCAGCTATATCAGGTTAAAGATCGATTTAAACTATTCTAAGCACAGTTGTTGAAAGTCATAACAAAACACTTCATGCAAAATTTCAGCCAAATCGGATAATAATTGCGCCCTCTAGTGGCTCAAGAAGTCAAGACCCCAGATCGGTTTATATGGCAGCTATATCAGGTTATGAACCGTTTTAAACCATACTCAGCATAGTTGTTGGAAGTTATAATAAAACACATCGTGCAAAATTTCAGCCAAATGGGATAAGAATTGTGCCCTCTAGCGGCTCAAGAAGTCAAGACCCCAAATAGGTTTATATGGCAGCTATATCAGGTTAAAGATCGATTTAACTATTCTAAGCACAGTTGTTGAAAGTCATAACAAAACACTTCATGCAAAATGTCAGCCAAATCGGATAATAATTGCGCCCTCTAGTGGCTCAAGAAGTCTAGACCCCAGATCGGTTTATATGGCAGATATACCAGGATATGGACCGATCTTAACTATACTTGCCACATCAGTTGAAAGTCATAACAAAACACCCCATGCAACATTTCAGCCAAATCGGTAAATAATTGCGCCCTCTAGCGGCTCAATTAGTCAAGACCCCAGATCGGTTTATATGGCAGCTATATCAGGTTATGGACCGATTTGAATCATACTTAACACAGTTGTTGAAAGTCATAACAAAACACTTCATGCAAAATTTCAGCCAAATCGGATAATAATTGTGCCCTCTAGTGGCTCAAGAAGTCAAGACCCCAGATCGGTTTATATGACAGCTATATCAGGTTATGAACCGATTTCAACCATACTCAGCAAAGTTGCTGGAAGTCATAACAAAACACACCATGCAAAATTTCAGCCAAATCGGATAATAATTGTGACCTCTACTGGCTCAAGAAGTCAAGACCCCAGATCGGTTTATATGGCAGCAGTATCAGGTTATGGACCGATTTGGACTATTCTTAGCACAGTTGTTGGAAGTCATAACAAAACACTCTATGCAAAATTTCAGCCAAATCGGAAAATAATTGCGCCCTTTAGCTCAAGAAGTTAAGACCCCAGATCGGTTTATATGGCAGCTATATCAGGTTATGGACCGATTTCAACTATTCTAAGCACAGTTGTTGAAAGTCATAACAAAACACCCCACGCCAAATTTCAGCCAAATCGGATAATAATTGTGCCCTCTACTGGCTCAAGAAGTCAAGACCCCAGATCGGTTTATATGGCAGCAACATCAGGTTATGGACCGATTTGAACTATTCTTAGTACAATTGTTGAAAGTCATATCAAAACACCCCATGCAAAATTTCAAAATTTAATAATAGCGCCCTCTAGTGGCTCTAGAAGTCAAGACCCCAGATCGGTTTATATAGCAGCTACATCAGGTTATACACCGATTTGAATCATACTTAAGACAGTTGTTGGAAGTGATTATATTTTTTGCAAAATTGAGCAAAAATAATAATCCGACACTCAATGTATGCTTTATGATGCATAGCGCCTATAGAGGGCGCAATAGAGCGATCTACTGATTTTGGGCCTTAGGCCTATTACAGGCTCATTTATTACCCAATTTCGCTGAAATTCAAAACCTTGAGTTTTATTAGCCCCATCGATGTCCGAATCAAAAATGGTCCAGATCGGGTCTTAGGTTTATGTGAGAAGCATTTTTTACCCGACTTCACTGAAATTTGGATTAGTGTGTTGTACCAACATCTCTCCAGAATATGGTTCAGCTCAGGCTATATTTAGATGTATTAGCTGCCATATAGACCGATTTTCAGCTTTAGGGTCTAAAGACCATAAAAGGTGGATTTATTGTCCGATTTTTCTTAAATTTGAAATAGTGGGTTGCACTAGGGGCCTCGACATCCGACCCGAATATGGTGTATATCGGATCATATTTAAATATAGCTGACATATAGACCGATAAGTCGTGTAAGGGTTGTCTTAAGTCTGCAACAGGCGCATTTATTACCCGATTTCGCTGAAATTTGGTACAGTGAGTTTAATTGGGCCCACCGATATCCAAACAAGAAATGGTTCAGATCGGATTATATTCGGATATATCTCGATATAGGCCCAATATATACAGATCTGCCGATTTTAGGTCATAGGCCCATTAAAGCCACATTTATGACCTCATTTCACTGAAATTAGGCACAGCAGGTTGTGCTGGGCCTCTCGCAATCCTTGTTCAATACGGCCAAGATCGGTCTAGATTTCAATATATAGCTGCCATATAGAACGATCTCTATATTTATGGTCTTGGGCCCATAAAAGGCGCAGTTAGTCCGATTTCGCTGTTTTGTTTGGGACAGTAAGCTATGTTAGGCCCCTCGACATCTTTCTTCAATTTGGCCCAGATCGGTCTAGATTTGCATATAGCTGCCATATAGACCGATCACTCGATTTAAGGTCTTGGGCCCATAATAGGTGCATTTGTTGTTCGATTTCGCTGAAATGTGGCAAAGCGCTGTGTGATGTGGTAGGCTCCTCGCCAATTTAGTTCAATTTGGTCAAGATCGGTAAAGATTTGGATATAGCTGCCGATCTCCCGCTTAAAGTTTTGGGTCCATAAAAGGTGCATTTACAATCTGATTTCGCTAAAATTCGAGACAGTATGTTACGCTGGGCTCCTCGACCAGAACGGTCCAGATATGGATATAGCTGACATATAGACCGATCTCTCGACTTTAGTTATTGGCCCAAAATCGGTGCATTTATCGTCCGATTTCACAAAAATATGTTATAGCGAATTAAGCTATTAAGAATTAAGCTCCTCGACAGCCCTGTTCAATACGCCCCAGATAGGTTCAGATTTGGATGTAGCTGCCATATAATCCCACCGCCCGATTTAAAGTTTTAGGCAAATAAAAGATGAGTTTTTTAACCGATTTTGCTGAATGACAAGCACAATGAGTTCTGTTAGCCCCTGTGACATTCGTATTGAGTATGGTCAAGATCGGGCTATATTAGGATATAGCTGCCATATATAACGATCTCTCGATAAAAGATCTTGGAACCATAAAAACAGGTTTATTGCCCGATTTCGCTGAAATGTGGCACAGTGGGCTGTGTTGGGCTCTTGAGATTCGAGTTCAATATTACCCAGATCTGATATTTAGATATAGCTGGCATATAGACCAATCTTGAAACTATATAATGCGCAATTATTTTGTGTTAGCCTTCCTGAATATTGTGAAGATCGAACTATATTTAGATATAGCTGATATGAATTCACAAATGATGCATTATTCACCTTATTTTTATGTTAGGTGCTTAAAATATACATATCGGATGTGGTGGGTATCCAAAGTTCGGCCCGGACGAACTTAATGCTTTGTTACTTGTTCTTATTATAACCTACACCATAGCTCCTCGAAATATTCATCTTAGACCCCATAAAGTAGATATATTCTTGATCGTCATGACATTTTAAGTCGAATTAACCATGTCCGACCGTCTGTCCGTCCGTCCGTTTGTCGGAAGCACGCTAACTTTCGAAGGAGTAAAGCTAGCCGCTTGAAATTTTGCACAAATACTTCCTATAAGTGTAGGTCGGTTGGGACAGTAAATAGACCAAATAGGTCCATGTTTTGATATAGCTGCCATATAAACCGATCTTGGGTCTTGACTTCTTGAGCCTCTAGAGGGCGCAATTCTTGTCCGATTTGACTGAAAAATTGGAAGTGGTGTTTTGGTATCACTTCCAACAACTGTGCTAAGTATGGTTCAAATCGGTCCATGTTTTGATATAGCTGCCATATTAACCGATCTTGGGTCTTGACTTCTTGAGCCTTTATAGGGCGCAATTCTTGTCCGATTTGACTGAAAAATTGCAAGTGGTGTTTTGGTATCACTTCCAACAACTGTGCTAAGTATGGTTCAAATCGGTTCAGGTTTTGGTATAGCTGCCATATAAACCGATCTTGGGTTTTGACTTTTTGAGCCTCTAGATGACGCAATTCTCATCCGACTTGACTGAAATTTTGCACATAGTGTTTTGGTATCACTCTCAACAACTGTACTAAGTATGATTCAAATCGGTTCATAATCTTCCAATATCTGTGCTAAGTATGGCGCAAATCGGTATATAACCTGATATAGCTGCCATATAAATCGATCTGGGATCTTGACTTCTTGAGCCTCTAGAGGGCGCAATTCTCATCCGATTTGGCAGAAATTATGGACAACGGCTTCTCTCATGACCTTCAACATACGTGCCTAATATGGTCTGAATCGATCTTAATACTGCTCCCATAAAAACTGATCTCCTAATTTTGCATCTTGAGCCCCTACAAGGCGCAATTTTTATCCGAATGGACTGAAATATTCCCCACTAACTTCTACAAAGTTTAGCATTCAAATCATTTATGTTCCGAATCGGACTATAACTTGCTATAGCTCCAATAGCATAATAGTTCTTATTCAATATTCTTTGTTTGCCTAAAAAGAGATACCGTGGCAAGAGCTCGACAAATGCGATCCATGGTGGAGGGTATATAAGATTCGGCCCGGCCGAACTTGGCACGCTTTTACTTGTTTGTCTGAATACCGTTTAATATTTTTCCTAACGATACTATCGGCGAAGTTAAATTTTTTTCAAAAGTTTGCCTTGGTTGAAAATTTCCTTGCTTTACTAGGCTGAAATTCAGATATGGGAAATTCTAACATCTTTGGCTCAACTCTCGTTGGTCCACAGCCATGCATCGGCTATGAGTCAAGAGTATCATTACCGCAAAATTAAATTATCACAACAAATTTATAAATCGCATTTAAGCTCAACAAATCAATTAGCGACTGTTACCCACCGCCCTCTTCTACCTCTTGACCATGCCATGCCAAGAGCTATAAACCAAAACCCAATCAATGATAACTCCACCATTTTTTTTCCAATATTATTTCTGTTCTTTTTTTTTTTTTTTTTTTTTTGCAGCGTCACGCGCATGCCCACCAACACATAACTGTCTGTCCACTGCTGGCCTTGCAGAGGTGAGGGCGTTGTTGTATTGGAGCAGTGGCAAGATCAATTTGTTGTTGCCCCCATGCTGTGGGATTTAACAAAGAATGGGTCAAAAGAAACCCAAAAGCAAGTCAAGTCATCTGTCAAGATTTCTCGTAGAGCGGCTGTTTTAGAAGATAAAAAAAAAAAATGTTTTCATTATCGACAATTCAGTGCTGTGGCTTTAAGCCTTTGTTCGGCCGGTGTAAATTGATTTCATTATTTTGCTATCGGTAATTAATGGAGGCAACAAAAAAAAAACACACACACACACACATAAAGGTAAACTCTTAAATAGGATTAAAGCGATTGGATGTTGTTCAGGGTACAAATGTGTGAGAGAGAGAGAGAAGGGGGGCTACACACACAACCAGAAATGTATGGAACCCCCTATGACACTTTTATTTGCTATTGACAGGTGTATCATTGGATTGTTAGTAAGTCATTGGAGTAAATGGAGTCATTATTTTTATTGCACAAACAATTGCCAACACAAAATTGTTTTCGCAGTTTATTTATAGACTGCAGAATAATGAAATAATGGTGTGAGTGCCGTTATGGGAAATGTTATATAATGCTTTCACATAATTTGCATATTTAAACAGGCGCAACAAACCGGTGGGATTAATGCCCACAAAGGTGATTGAAAGAAAATGGGTGATATTATTGGGGTACCCAAAAAGTAATTGCGGATTTTTTAAAAGAAATTAAATGCATTTTTAATAAAACTTAGAATGAACTTTAATCAAACATACTTTTTTTACACTTTTTTTCTAAAGCAAGCTGAAAGTAACAGCTGTTATATGAAAAATCTGACTATATGAAAAATCCGCAATTACTTTTTGGGCAACCCAATATTATGGGGGGATTATTGTTGAACTCATGGCTGTTGGACTAGATTTCAACGACCTGATTTGTTCAATGACCCGAATATGTTATAAACATAGAAACAATGCTCTGCAGAGTAGAAAATATTTGATGATGTTAAATATGCAGTAAATCAGGTCAGGTAGTTTTCCATCTTCAAAAAAACAAACTAATATAAAATTAAATTTTAAATGTTCATGGAAACAAGTAAAAGGTATCAAACGGTTATAATTCAGGAGAACATCTTTCTGTGACACCCAATTTTACTGTTTTCAGTATTTATAAGGAGTCACTCATTTCGTAAGTTCTCGAAACTGGTAAACCCTATAAAGCAGTGGTGGGCACACTAACATCTGTGCTTACTATTTCCAAGTATATGGTATAATGTTTTTGTACACGTACACTTAATGTCCAGTAGTATGTCTTTGTACACGTACACTAAAAGTCCAGTAGTATGTCTGTTTTTAACCACCACACCATTAAAGTTTACATACCCTGTAAAAAGTCCGGGGTTAAGTGTCCCCAAGTCAACACTTTTGTCTACTATGTATGCGACATGGTCACCAAAATGTCTACAATCTTGTCTACATTTTTATACCCACCACCGTTGGATGGAGGATATATTCATTTAGTCATTCCGTTTGCAACACATCGAAATATCAATTTTCTGACTCTATAAAGAATATTTATTCTTGATCAGTGTAAAAATCTAAGACAATCTAGCCATGTCCGTCCGTCTGTCCGGCATTCGACATCATTCTTCCATTTGGCCCAGATCGGTTCAGATTTGGATATAGCTGCCATACAGACCGATCTCTCGATTTAAGGTGATGGGGCCATAAAAGGCGCATTTATTGCCCGATGTTGCCGATATTTCGGACAGTGAGTTAAATTTAACCCCTCGACATAGTTCTTCAATATGGCACAAATCGGTCCAGAATTGAATACTGCTGCCATATAGACCGATCTCCCGATTTAAGGTTTTGGACCCATAAAGGGCGCATTTATTGCCTGATGTCGCCGAAATTTGAAACTGTGAGTTGTGTTAGGCCCTTCGACATCATTCTTCAATTTGGCCCAAATCGGTTCAGATTTGGATATAGATGCCATATAGACCGATCTCTCGATTTAAGGTTTTGGACCCATAAAGGGCGCATTTATTGTCCGAATTTGCTGAAATTAGGGACAGTGAGTTAAAATAAGCCCCTCGACATACTTCTTCAATATAGCACAGATCGGTCCAGATTTGGATATAGCTGCTATATAGACCGATCTCTCGATTTAAGGTTTTGGGCCCATAAAAGGCGCATCTATTGTCCGATGTTGCCGATATTTCGGACAATGAGTTAAATTTAGCCCCTCGACATAGTTCTGCAATATGGCACAAATCGGTTCAGATTTGGATATAGCTGCCATATAGACCGATATCTCGATTTAAGGTTTTGGGCCCATAAAAGGCGCATCCATTGTCCGATGTCGCTGAAATTTGGAACAGTGAGTTAATTTAGGCCCCTCGACATACTTCTTTAATGTTGCACAGATCGGTTTAGGTTCTAATATAGCTGCCATATAGACCGATCTCTCTATTTAAGGTTTTGGGCCCATAAAGGGAGCATTTATTGTGCGATGTCGCCGAAATATGGGATGGTGAGTTGTGTTAGGCTCTTTGACATTTTTCTGAAACTTGGCCCAAATCGGTCCAGATTTGAATATAGCTGCCATATATACCGTTCTCTCGATTTAAGGTTTTGGGCCCATAAAGGGCGCATTTATTAGTTGTGATAGGCTCTTTGACATTTTTCTGAAACCTGGCCCAAATCGGTCCAGATTTGGATATATTTACAGCCGGAAACACAAACACCAGCTAGTAGCTAATACATAAACCTGTGCGCCAATTTATCATCTGGAGAAGTAAGCTACCAACTCAGCCACCGGCACTCTAACACAAAAAAAGTTGAAACTCCATATCAAATGAAAATTTCTTAACTCTATTTTTATACCCACCGCACATCGAAATAACCATTTCCGACCCTACAAGGTATACAAAATTCTGATCGTCGTAACATTTTAGGACGATTTAAGGATGTCCGTGTGTCTGTCCGTCGGTTGCATTCATTCCAGACCCGATCTGACGATTTAGGGTCTTAAGACACTAAAAGCTGCATATTCTGTCCGATTTCGCTGAAATTTGAAACAGGAAGTTGAACAAGCGGCTCCGATATTCAAAACGAATATGATAAATGTCGGACTGTATTTATTACATATAGCTGCCATATAGACCGATAAGCCGATTTAAGATCGTAAGCCCGTAACAGGCGCATTTATTATGCGACTACGACGAAATTGAAAACAGTAAGTATTTTAACAGGTACTAGCTGACCCGGGCCCGCTCCGCTGCGCCTTCTTTTACTTTATATGGCACAAAAGTTTCCTTGGAATATTTATTTTCGACAATTAAAGATCTTTTAGTGAAATACCATGCTAACTTGACTAAGAGTTTAACAATATAAGTGCCTTTGTCTGAATCCCATATGATCTTTATTGGTCTAAGTTTGGATGTAATGTGTACTCCATTCTCAAAATACTTCATTTCAGCCCGATATTCTCATGATGTCTGATTTAGTGGTGTTTTCGGGGGAGAGGTGGTCCCACAGATACTTGGCTCTGAAAAAATATCAGCATCGTGCTCTTCTCTCATATACCATTTATTTAAACCCCATATTGGCATTGGCTTAAGAGGAGTTTACAGGATGAGGCCTCCCCCAAACACATGGCACCGAAATAGCTTATCAAATTCATTTTCTAATCTCAAATACCTTTCATTTAAACCACATATTGGCATGGTCGAAAATTTTGTTTCCTTTGGGGTTGTTTTGGGAAAGGGGTGATGCCCTCAATACATAGTCCTGCATTTGGATATAAAATTCGTATTCTACTCCCATATACCTTTATTTGAGCCCCATATTGCGATGGTCAGTAAACAATTGCTGTTTGTGGGGTATTTTGGGAAAGTGGTAGACCCCCAGAAAATTGGTCCCGAAAGTGGGTATCAATTGTTGCTCTACCCCCCAGTACCTTTCATTTAATCTCCACATTGACATGCTGGGTAAATATGCCCGATTTAGGGGTGTTTCGGGGATTGGAAAATCCCCAAGCCCGGAAAGTATATCAGCAACGTGCTCTATTCTCATATATATAAATATCATTTATTTGAACTCCATATTGCCATTGGCCTCAAATTCATTGGATATCAAAGTCGTTTCCTAATCTCATTTAAACTCCTTATTGCAAAAGTCAGCAAATATGTCCAGTTTGGGGTTGGCCCTAAAAACTTAAAATATTTAGTTCCACTTTCATTAAGATCCAAATTGTCTTGGTGAGCAAATACGTCCTATTTGGGGTTGTTCTGGTGGTGGGACATCCCCTAGACAGTTCGTCCCTAATGTTGATATCATATTCGTGGTCTAATCCCAAATACCTTTAATTTGAGCCCCATATTTCCGTAGTCAGCATACATGACCGGCTTGGGGGTGTTTTGGGGGATGGGCGGCCACTCAGTGAGTTGGCCTTGAAAATATATATCGGATTCGTGTTCTACTCTAAAAACCCTCTTATTTGAGCCTCATATTGCAATAGTCAGCAACTACTTCCTATTTGGGTGGTGTTGTGGGGGTGGGGGGTGGCCCCATAGACACTTTTTCCGAATCTTGATATCAAAGTCGTGCTTTACTCCCAAAGACCTTTCATTTGAGCCCCATATTGCAATGGTCGTAAATTTGTCCCCTTTGGGAGATGTTTTTGGTGAGAGGCGGCCCCCCAAACACTTGGTCCCATATTTAGATATCAGATTCGTATTTTACATTCAAATACCTTTTATTTAAGCCCCATATTCCCATGGTCAGTAAAGAAGTCTTGGTTGGGGGGTGTTTTGGGGAAGGGTTGAACCCCCAGAAACTTGGTCCCACATTTGGATATCGGATTCGTATTCTACTCGCAAATACCTTTCATTTTAATCCCATATTGCCATGGTCGGTAAATATGTCCGATTCTCCGATTTAGGGTTGTTTTGGGGCTTGGGGTGGCCCCCCTAGCACTTGGTCCGGCAATTGGATATCAGATACGTTTTCTTATCCTAAATACCTTTAATTGAAGTCCCATATTGTTATGATTTTTGTAAATATATGTTTGGTAGGTTGTAGGGTGGGGCGGCCCCCTTAGGTACCCCATCCAAAATTTGGATACCAAAATTTAATTTTTAGGGTACTATATGAGAGCACACATAAATCGCACCACCCATCTCCGAGATCTGGCGTTTCTGAAAATTCGGGTAAGGGGGAGGGTCCGCCCCCCCTTCAGATATAAAAAAAAATGTAGTACCCTATTTTCACCACGGGGTCATTATGCACCATCTGTGGAAATTTCAAAAAAAATCGGTTCAGCCATTTCTGAGTCTATAAGGAACACACAAAGAAACACAAATTGATTTTTATGTATAAGAAGAGAAAGAGATAATGGTGAGTCCTACTCATGCTTGACTAATTTTGAAAGTTGAAAAAGAAAAATTTTTCGGAATCCTCATTTCAATATCTCCTTTCATTTGACTTATTGAACACACAGGTTTAGTTTAAATATTAGCAACAATTGAATTTTTATTTAATTAAAAGTAAGACTAACAATCAACAATTCGCACTATTTGGTGAACTTTTTTAGAATCCCCAGTGGGTACCGAAACCATCGAAGCTCATGTGAGAGACCATGTTGGCTGGTGAGTAGTGGACAGTTTGGCTGCTACCATAGCCGGTAACACCGGGAGCATTGTGAGAGTAGGTGGTGGCATCGGGACCATGGTTGTAGGTGGTGGTGGCAGCAGGAGCGGCATAACTGACAGTCTTAGCAACAGCGGGGGCAGCATAGACAGCAGGAGCAGCATGAGAGTAGACAGCAGGAGTTTCATGGGAGTAGATAGTCTTGGCAACAGCAGGGGCAGCATAGACAGCTGGTGCGGCATGAGAGTAGACAGTCTTGGCAACAGCAGGAGCAGCATGAGAGTAGACAGCGGGAGCAGCATGAGAGTAGACAGCGGGAGCGGCATGAGAGTAGACAGCAGGAGCTTCATGAGAGTAGACAGTCTTGGAGACGGCAGGGGCAGCATAGACAGCTGGGGCAGCATGAGAGTAGACAGCTGGGGCAGCATGTGAGTAGACAGCAGGAGCTTCATGCGAGTAGACAGTCTTGGTGACGGCAGGAGCAACCACAGTCTTGGTAACAGCAGGAGCAGCATAAGTCACAGTCTTGGCCACAGCTGGAGTGTAGACATTATTGTTGATACGGGTATCAACTTTGTGCACACTGGAATAAGGAGTCTGCACAGACTTGGAATAATGTGAAACGGTACCACCGAAAGACCGCACCACATTTTGTTGGGTCGAAGCAACAGCATCCACCGAGGGGTTAACCACTTTGGTGACTACCGGAGCAGCAGCAGCATAGGTGGTGACGGGAGCATAACCGGCATTAGCCACAGCAAAAAGGGCACACAAGGCAACAAATCTGAAAGCCATTTTTCTGCTTATTAATCCAACGAAATCCAACTTAAAGTCACACAAATGTTTTGCAATGTTGATTGCTGAGTAATCGATGAACGAATGTTATGCATTTGCTGTTGCCCATACACATTTATATAGCAAATAACACAAAATTTGCAAATTCGAATCGACAGTTCAGCACGGTTTAACATGGTGGGACCTTCTTGGTTAATGCGTAAACGAAATTTTTGTTAGTTTTTCAAAACTCGGCCTAATCCTCTTTCAATTGATTTAATACCTTATGTTCTCCTAATGTTGATATTGTTATAATTGTTTTTGGGTATTTAGCGATGACTTTTAAAAGTCATCATTACAGATGACATGTTTATGTTGAATCATTGCAGATAGAGCAAAACGGGCAAAGCTGAACCATTTTAAAAAAGAAATAGCAATGGATTTTTATGTTGATCAAACTTCATTGCTTAAGAGGCCTAAAAAAAGAGACAAACATGTTATCAAGTGCGGGCCACGCACTGGATAGATGGCTCATTATACCATTCCTTTCTAAGGACTTTTTTTACATTTGTTATTACCTCAAGAAGTTAGCAACAATTGCGGCTTCAAGGAGCTCAAGAAGTCAAATCGGGAGATCGGTTTATGTGGGAGCTATATCAGATTATAGACCGATGTGGACCGTACTAGGCACAGTTGTTGAAAGTCATAACTAAACAATACGTGCAAAGTTTGAGCCAAATCGGATGAAAATTGCGGCATCCAGGGGCTCAAGAAGTCAAATCGTGAGATCGGTTTATATGGGGGCTATATAAGGTTATTGGCCGATTTGGACCGTACCTGGCATAGTTATTGAAAGTCGTAACGGAACACTACATGCAAAATTTCAGCCAAATCGGACGAAAATTGCGGCTTATAAAGGCTCAGGAGTCAAATCGGGTGATCGGTTTGTATGGGAGCTATACCAGGTCATAGGTCGATTTGGACCGTACTTGGAAAAGTTGTTGACATTCAAAGAAGAACACTACATGCAAAATTTCAGCTAAATCGGATGAAAATTGCGGCTTCCAGGGGCTCAAGAAGTCAAATCGTAAGATCGGTTTATATGGAAGCTATATCAGGTTATGGACCAATTTGGACCGTACCTAACACAGTTGTTAAAAGTCATAACACAACACTATATGCGAAATTTCAGCCAAATCGGATGAAAATTGCGGCTTCCAGGGGCTCAAGAAGTCAAATCGTAAGATCGGTTTATATGGAAGCTATATCCGGTTATGGACCAATTTGGACCGTACCTAACACAGTTGTTGAAAGTCATAACAAAACACTATATGCAACATTTCAGCCAAATCGTATGAAAATTGCGGCTTCCAGCGGCTCAAGAAATCAAATCGGGAGATCGGTTTGTATGGGAGCTATACCTAAATCTGAACATATATGGCCCATTTGCAAGCCCCAGCACTCCACATCGATATTCAGTATCTATGCAAATTTTCAAGCGGTTAGCTTTAAGCGTTCAACCGCTATCATGATCTAGACAGACGGACACATGGACATGGTTAGATCGACTCAGAGCGACTTTATGGGGTCTCAGACGAATATTTCGAGGTATTACAAACGGAATGACTAGATTAGTATACCCCCGTTCTATACTCAATTTGTATCGCTCCAAGTTAGACGATACCATCCCTCATATCTACCGTGCATACAACGTAGGATCTCAAGACACCAATCACCTATTTACATGTCCGCCAAAACAAAAGAGTCACTGTGGACTGCTTCAATTGAAGCAGCTAGGTCTAGGTCTGCAGCTATATGAGGTTATTTACCGATTTGAATCATACTTCACACAGTTGTTGCAAGTTATACCAGAACACTACGTGAAAAATTTCAGCCAAATCGGATGAGAATAACGCGCCCTATTGGCTCAAGAAGTCCTACTGGCGATCTAGTCATGTCCGTCCGTCCGTCTGTATGTCGAAAGCACGCTAACTATCGAAGGAGAAAATCTAGCCGCTTGAAATGTTGTACAAATACTTCTCATAAGTGTTGGTCGGTTGGGATTGTAAATAGGCCCTATAGGCCCATGTTTTGATATAGATGCCATATAAACCGATCTTGGGTCTCGACTTCTTGAGCCTATAGAGGGCGCAATTCTTATCCAATTAAAATGAAATTTTGCACAACGTGTTTTATCATGATATCCAACAACTGTGCCAAGTATGGTTCAAATCGGTTCATAACCTGATATAGCTGCCATATAAACCGATCTTGGGTCTTGACTTCTTGAGCCTCTAGAGGGCGCAATTCTCATCTGATTTGGCTGAAATGTTACACGGAATATTTTGTTATAGTTTTCAATAACTGTGCTGAGTATGGTTCCAATCGGTTCATAACCTGATATAGCTGCCATATAAACCGATCTTGGGTCTTGACTTCTTGAGCCTCTAGAGGGCGCAATTCCTGTCCGATTTGGCTGAAATTTTGCATGACGTATTTTACTATGACTTTTAACAACTGTGCCAAATAAGGTTCAAATCGATTCATAACCTGATATAGCTGCCATATAAACCGATCTGGGATCTTGACTTCTTGAGCCTCTAGAGGTCGCAATTATTATCCGATATGATTGAAATTTTGTACGACAGATCCTCTCATGACCGTTAACATACGTGTTTATTATCGTAGGAATCGGTCTATAGCCTGATACAACTCCCATATAAATCGATCTCTTTACTTCGATCCTTTTACATCTTGAGCCCCCAAAGGACGCAATTCTTATTCGAATTGACTGACATTTTACACAGGTCTCCAACATATAAATTAATTGTGGTCCAAACCGGACCATATCATGATATCGCTCTAATAGCAGAGCAAATCTTTTCTTTTATCCCTTTTTTGCCTAAGAAGAGATGCCGGGGAAAGAACTCGACAAATGCGATCCATGGTGGAGGGTATATAAGATTCGGCCCGGCCGAACTTAGCACGCTTTTACTTGTTTCTAGTTTTTTTTCGATATTCTCCCACCGTGCGACAGATTCTATACGTAATAGGCTCTCTGGAAACACCCCACCTTAGTCGCAGAGTTCCTGAATTTGACACTCAGCAGAACCAAGCAGACCAAAGATAGAACAATACAACATATTGTTACAACAACAACCCTATACTATAGTAGTGGTGTAGGATATACAAATCCCTTTTAGGTAAATCATCAACTCCATGCGGAGAAAAAACTTCCTAACCTTATTTGCTTATTTTTTACTTTTTGATTTAAATCGCAGTTTTACAGTTTTGTTAGCCTAACAAAAATTTATTATAATCTTGAGTTTTCTTTTTCTGTAGGACACTACTAACCCATTTAAAGTTTCATAGCATGCATTAACTTATAGAGCAGACAACTGCTATTGCTTTTATCTGATCAACAACAATCATCAACGCATGATCCATGCGTAGTGATTAGACCTAAATCCATTTAACCACGCCAATGTCACACGGTCAAATCAAAACAAAGCCAAAAAACTTGCAAAAAATCATTTTTGCTATATAAATGCCGCAGAGTAACAGTAAAATCATAACAGTCGTTTATCGATTACTCAGCAATCAACAATACAAACATTTGTGTGACTTATTTCTTTTGGATTAATCATCAATAAAATGGCTTTCAAATTTGTTGCCTTGTGTGCCCTTTTTGCTGTGGCTAATGCCGGTTATGCTCCCGTCACCACTTACGCTGCTGCTGCTCCTGTAGTCACCAAAGTGGTTAATCCCTCAGTGGATGCTGTTGCTTCGACCCAACAAAATGTTGTGCGTTCTTTCGGTGGCACCGTATCGCACTATTCCAAATCTGTGCAAACTCCCTACTCCAGTGTCCACAAGGAGGATACACGCATCAACAATAATGTCTACACTCCAGCTGTGGCCAAGACTGTCACCTATGCTGCTCCTGCTGTTGCCAAGACTGTGACTTATGCTGCTCCAGCTGTTGCCAAGACTGTCTACTCGCATGAAGCTCCTGCTGTCTACTCTCACGCTGCCCCAGCTGTCTACTCTCATGCTGCCCCAGCTGTCTATGCCGCCCCTGCTGTGGCCAAGACTGTCTATTCACATGAAGCTCCTGCTGTCTATTCCCATGCTGCTCCCGCTGTCTACTCTCATGCTGCTCCAGCTGTCTATGCTGCCCCTGCTGTTGCTAAGACTGTCAGTTATGCCGCTCCTGCTGCCACCACCACCTACAACCATGGTCCCGATGCCACCACCTACTCTCACAATGCTCCTGGTGTTACCGGCTATGGTAGCAGCCAAACTGTCCACTACTCACCAGCCAACATGGTCTCTCACATGAGCTTCGATGGTTTCGGTACCCACTGGGGATTCTAAATAAGTTCACCAAATAGTGCGAATTGTTGATTGTTAGTCTTACTTTTAATTAAATAAAAATTCAATTGTTGCTAATATTTAAACTAAACCTGTAAGCTCAATAAGTCAAATAAAAGGAGATATTAATATGAGGATTCTGAAAAATTTTTCTTTTTCAATTTCCCAAATGAGTCAAGCATGAGTAGGACTCACCATTATCTCTTTCTCTTATTCTTATATATAAAAATCAATTTGTGTTTGTTTGTGCGCTCCTTATAAACTCAGAAACGGCTAAACCGATTTTTTTTTGAAATTTTCACAGATTGTGCATAATGATCCGGTGGTGAAAATAGGGTACTAAACTTTTTGATATATGAAGGGGGGGCGGACCCTCCCCCTTACTCCAATTTTCAGAAACCCCAGAGCTCGCATATGGGTAGTGCGATTTAAGCGAAATTTTGTGTGCTCTCATATAGTACCCTAAAAATAAAAATTTGGTATCCAAATTTTGGATGGGGTACCTAAGGGGGCCGCCCCACCCTACAACCTACCAAACATATATTTAGACCAATCATGACAAAATGGGAATCAAATGAAAGGTATTTAGGATAAGAAAACGTATCTCATATCCAATTGTCGGACCAAGTGCTAGGGGGACCACCCCAATCCCCCAAACACCCCTAAATCGGACATATTGGGTTGCCCAAAAAGTAATTGCGGATTTTTCATATAGTCGGCGTTGACAAATTTTTTTACAGCTTGTGACTCTGTAATTGCATTCTTTCTTCTGTCAGTTATCAGCTGTTACTTTTAGCTTGCTTTAGAAAAAAAAGTGTAAAAAAAGTATATTTGATTAAAGTTCATGCTAAGTTTTATTAAAAATGCATTTTCTTTCTTTTAAAAAAATCCGCAATTACTTTTTGGGCAACCCAATATATACCATGGCAATATGGGACTCAAATGAAAGGTATTTGCGAGTAGAATACGAATCCGATATCCAAATGTGGGACCAAGTTTCTGGGGGTCCACTCTTTTCCCAAAACACCTCCCAACCAGGACTTCTTTACTGACCATGGGAATATGGGGCTTAAATAAAAGGTATTTGAGTTAGAATTAGAATTCGAATCTGATTTTCAGATGTGGGCCTAAGTGTTCGGGCGGCCGCCTCTTCCCAAAAACATCACCCAAAGGGGACAAATTTACGACCCTAGCAATATGGGGCTCAAATGAAAGGTCTTTGGGAGTAAAGTACGAATCTGATATCAATATTCGGGAAAAGTGTCTATGGGGCCACCCACCCCCACAACACCACCCAAATATGAAGTATTTGCTGACTATTGCAATGTGAGGCCCAAATAAGAGGGTTTTCAGAGTAGAAAAAGAATCTGATATATATTTGCAAGGCCAACTCACTGAGTGGCCGCCCATTCCTCAAAACAACCCCCAAACCGGTCATGTTTACCAACTATGGAAATATGAGGCTCAAATTAAAGGGAGTAGACCACGTATCTGATATCGATATTAGGGACCAACTGTCTAACGGACGTTCCACTACCATAACAACCCCCAAATAAGATATATTAGCTCACCAAGACAATTTTTGGGTCTTAAAGAAAGTAGAACCAAATATTTTCAGATATTAGCTCACCAAGACAATTTTTGGGTCTTGAAGAAAGTAGAACCAAATATTTTCAGATATTAGCTCACCAAGACAATTTTTGAGTAGAACCAAATATTTTTAGTTTTTAGCGCCAATACCCCAAACCCAACATATTTGCTGACTTTTGCAATAAGGAGTTGATATGAGATTAGAAAACGATTTTGATATCCAATGAATTTGAGGCCAATGGCAATATGGGGTTCAAATAAATCATATATAGATATATGAGAATAGAGCACGTTGCTGACATATTTTCCGGGCTTTGTGTTTGGGGGACCACCCCAATCCCCAAAACACCCCCAAATCGGGCATATTTACCGACCATAGCAATGTGGAGCTTAAATATAAGGTATTGGGGGGTAGAGCAGGAATTAATACCCATTTTCGGGACCAATTTTCTGGGGGTCTACCGCTTTCCCAAAATACCCCACAAACAGCAATTATTTACTGACCAACGCAATATGGGGCTCAAATAAAGGTATATGGGAGTAGAATAAGAATTTGACATTCAAATGTAGGACCATGTATTGAGGGCATCACCGCTTCCCCAAAACACCCCCCAAAGGGTAAACAATTTTCGATCATGCCAATATGTGGCTCAAATGAAAGGTATTTGAGATTCAAACACAAATTTGATAACCAATTTTGGGGCCATGTGTTTGGGGGAGGCCTCATCCTGTAAACTCCCCTTAAACCAATGGCAATATGGGGTTTAAATAAATGGCATTTAAGAGAAGAGCACTATGCTGATATTTTTTTAGGGCCAAGTATCCGGGGGGACCACCTCACCCCCGAAAACAACCCTAAATCAGATATCATGAGAATATCGGGCTGAAATGAAGTATTTTAAGGATGGAGTACACCTTACATCCAAACTTAAAGATCATATGGGATTCAGATAAAGGCACATATATTGTTGAACTCCTAGTCAAGCGATATATTGGGTTGCCCAAAAAGTAATTGCGGATTTTTCATATAGTCGGCGTTGACAAATTTTTTCACAGCTTGTGACTCTGTAATTGCATTCTTTCTTCTGTCAGTTATCAGCTGTTACTTTTAGCTTGCTTTAGAAAAAAAAGTGTAAAAAAAGAATACTTGATTAAAGTTCATTCTAAGTTTTATTAAAAATGCATTTACTTTCTTTTAAAAAATCCGCAATTACTTTTTGGGCAACCCAATACTATTTTTGTAGCATGGTATTTCACTAAAAGCTCTTAAATGATCGAAAATAAATATTCAAAGGATAATTTTGTTCCATATAAAGTAAAAGAAGGCGCAGCGGAGCGGGCCCGGGTCAGCCAGTCCAGGATAAAGAGAACATCATTAAAAACTCTGGTCAAAATGTAATGCCTAAGAAAGCAGCGAGGGGACAATATGAACACAAAACTTCCTTGCCTTCGAATTTTATCAATATTTTATAGCCAATATTCTGCCCTGTAGATACAAAAATATTTTGCCAACTACTTTTCCAAAAAATTTACTGCAAGTCAAGTGGAAAAATATGATGATTTGATATTTTGTGCGTTTGCTTTCAAACTTTTTGTTGTTTGTCTTGCTCATAAATAACAATAAAAATAAAATGAAAAAAAAACTCGATTTCACTCTTATAAAAAGACTTCACTTTCACAAGACAGACGATGATGACAATTTGTGGAAAAAAAATTTTCTTCTTAGGGGGGGTAATGGCAAACCCAAGAACTTTTCTATTAACACGAAACTGATGCTTTTGGGTGTTTGGGTAATGTGCAGAGTCATTTTTGGTTTCCGCGATTGATGGGAGTTGCGCTAAGCAAGCATTTCATAGACTGACTGTCTGCGGTTTCAAGTGAATATTTGTTCGCCCATTTGAATGGTATTTCTTATTATTGTGCTTCACTTGGTTGAAGACGATGTTGTTGTTGTTGTTGTTGCTGAAGATGATGATGAATATTTATTAGAGTGAAAAAGTTTTCCAAAGTTTCTTTTTTTCGTCTGTGGAAATCTCTGGCGAAATGGAAGTAAATAATTGAAATTTCACTTTTAGAGGACAGGCATTACCAAGTACAGGTGAAATGAAAACAAGCAAAAGTTCGGCCGGGCCGAATCTTATATACCCTCCAGCATTGATGGCATATGTCGAGTTCTTTCCCGGTATATCTTTTTAGACAAACAAAGGATAAGAGAAAAGAATTGCTATGCTAATTGAATTGAGTGTTGAAGACCACAGTAGAAGTATGTGTGTGAAATTTCAGCGAAAACCAATAAGAATTGGGCCTTTTAGGGCCTCAAAAAGCAAAATAGGGAGATCGGTTTATAGGGGAGCTGTATCAGGCTGAAGACCGATTCAGGCCATATTTGACACGTATATTGAAGGTCATGGGAGAAGGCGTTGTACAAAATTTCAGCCAAATCGGATAATAATTACGCAATCTTGAGGCTCAAGAAGTCAAGATCATAGATCGGTTTATATGGCAGCTATAGCAGGTTATGGACCGATCTGAACCATATTTAGCACAGTTGTTGGAAGTCATAACTAAACACCCCATGCAAAATTTCAGCTAAATAGGATGGGAATTACGCCCTCTAGAGGCTCAAGAAGTCAAGACCCCAGATCGGTTTATATGGCACCTATATCAGGTTATGGACCGATTTGAACCATAATTGGAACAGCAGTTGGAAACTATAACAAAACATCTCATGCAAATTTTCAGCCAAATCGGATAGGAATTGCGCCCTCTAATGGGCCAAGAAGTCAAGATCCCAGATCGGTTTATATGACAGCTATATAAGGTTAGAGACCGATTTACACCGTACTTGGCACAGTTGTTGAACGTCATAACGAAACACCGCGTGCAAAATTTCAGCCAAATCGGATAGAAATTGAGCCCTCTGGAGGCTCAAGAAGTCAAGATCCCAGATCGGTTTATATGACAGCTATATCAGGTTAGAGACCGATTTAAACCGTACTTGGCACAGTTGTTGAACGTCATAACGAAACACCGCGTGCAAAATTTCAGCCAAATCGGATAGAAATTGCGCCCTCTGGAGGCTCAAGAAGTCAAGATCCCAGATCGGTTTATATGGCAGCTATATCAGGTTATGGGCCGATTTGAACCATATTTGGCACAGTTGTTTGAAACAATAGCAAAAGATCTTATGCAAATTTTCAGCCCAATCGGATAAGAATTGTGTCCTCTAGTGGCTCAAGAAGTCAAGATCCAAGATCGGTTTATATGACAGCTATATCAGGTTAGAGACCGATTTACACCGTACTTGGCACAGTTGTTGGACGTCATAACGAAACAGCGTATGCAAAATTTCAGCCAAATCGGATAAAAATTACGCCCTCTTGAGGCTTAAGAAGTTAAGATCCCAGATCGGTTTATATGGCATCTATATCAGGTTAGGCACCGATTTACACCGTACTTGGCACAGTTGTTGGACGTCATATCAAAACACCTCATGCAAAATTTCAGCCAAATCGGATCGAAATTGCGCCCTCTAATGGGTCAAGAAGTCAAAACCCAAGATCGGTTTATATGACAGCTATATCGAAACATGGACCGATGTGGCCCATTTGCAATCCCAACCGACCTTTACATATAAGAAGTATTTGTAGAAAATTCCAAGCGTATGGCTTTACTCCTTCGAAAGTTAGCGTGCTGTCGACAGACAGACGGACGGAAGGACAGATGGGCGGATAGACGGACGGACGGTCATGGCTAGATCGACTTAAAATATCACTACAATGAAGAATATATACACTTTCAGGGGTCTTAGACGAATATTTCGAGGAGTAACAAACAGAATGACGAAATTAGTATACCCCCATCTTATAGAGGAGGTCTTGATCTTGGATCTTGACTTCTTAAGCCTCTAGAGCGTGCAATTCTTATCCGATTGGAATGAAATTTTGCACATAGTATTTTGCTGTGATATCCAACAACTGTGCCAAGTATGGTTCAAATCGGTCCATAACCTCATATAGCTGTCATATAAACAGACCTGGGGACTTGACTTCTTGAGCTTCTAGAGGGCGCAATTCCTATCGGATTTGGCTGAAATTTTGCAAGACGTATTTTATTATGACTTTCAACAACTGTGTCAAATAAGGTTTAAATCGGTTCATAGCCTGATATAGCTGCCATATAAACCGATCTTGGGTCTTGACTTCTTGAGCTTCTAGAGGTCGCAATTATTATCCGATTTGCCTGAAATTTTGTACGACGGACTCTCTCATGACCATCAAGATACGTGTTTATTATGGTCTGAAACGGTCTATAGCCCGATACAGCTCCCATATAAATCGATCTCTCTATTTTACTTCTTGAGACCCCAAAGGGTGCAGTTCTTATTCGAATTGGCTGACATTTTACACAGGTCTCCAACATATATATAATTTAATTGTGGTCCAAACCGGACCATATCTTGATATCGCTCTAATAGCAGAGCAAATCTTTTCTTATATCCTTTTTTTGCCTAAGAAGAGATGGCGGGAAAAGAACTCGACAAATGCGATCCATGGTGGAGGGTATATAAGATTCGGCCTGGCCGAACTTAGCACGCTTTAAGGCTAAGGCTTTAGTGGAGCGCCCCGGTAGCCGAGTTGGTAACGTGCTTGGATTTCCAGTGCAGGGGTCGTGGGTTCGATTCCCGCCAGAACCCTCAGTCTGTCGCTACTGTGGTATCACAATGGACCTAAAATTTTCTCAGTCAGTCTGTAAAGGACTACCACTCGTACCTAACCTAACCTAAGGCTTTAATATTTAAAATTATCAACCAAAATTGTAAACTTTTTTTCATGATGATCGGCCTATAATTGCTTATTTGGCAGCTCTTCAAAATACGAAACGCTCGAGGTGACCAACATAAACGTCCCATGACAGCGCCTATACCTACAAGGGTCTCCAAATTTTGCATACTTATTGGAAACAATCTCCAAATTCATTATGTCAAGTTATGGGTCAAGACTCTTAATCGGTGAATGTAGCAATGAAATCCACACATGTTCCAAGATCCAGCGAAATTGGGTTATATATGTGTATGGGGCTTTTATGGGCCTAAGGAACTCAATCTAAAGGTCTATGGTGATATGGCAGCCATATCCAAAATACTCCGATCTGAACCACCTTCGGTCAATTCAAGGTTTGTTGATTCTTTTAATTTATTGAATGTTTTGAATGGTTATTAAATTGGGAAAATAAACCTATAGGAGCCAAGCAAAGTCTACCCTTTGATATTCTACGGTATGACTGCAAGATAATAAGCAAAAAATATTAACCAGTTTTGATCTAACCTAGGGTTACCAGTGCGAGGATTGTGGGTTCGATTACCGCCAGAAGAGTTTATTTGTCTATGTGAGTCTGATCGTAAACTTCACCTACATGCTCTTATTTTCAATTATTTTTTTAAATATCGGCGAATTAATCCAGTGCAAAAAATGTTAGTGCTGAAACTAGCGCATATTCGGTGCACTACCGTAAGCGAGTGCTTCCACGTCCGCATACATAGTTGGAAACTATCTCCAAATTCATTATGTCATTCAGTTCAGTTATGAGTCAAGACTCTTAATCGGTGAATGTAACAATGAAATCCACACATGTTCCAACATCCAGCGAAATTGGGTTATATATGTGTATGGGGCTTTTATGGGCCTAAGGAACTCAATCTAAAGGTCTATGGTGATAGGGCAGCCATATCCATAATACTCCGATGTGAACCACCTTCGACCAATTCAAGGATGGTGACGTTCAAGTATGGAATACCTAGAATGCCTGATCCAAAGCTAAGCACTTCGCATATCACAGACTGGCTAAACGCCAATAATCTGTGTTGTAGGGCATACAATTTGTTTTGAAATTTTAGTTCTTTGTTTTCTTTATTCCATTCTCAGATCATAAGATTGGGTCTGGCTTTGTTTTTTCCATCTATATTTTGTATTTTTGGCAAATTGATATTAATTTGGCTTCTGGGTTCCATTAAAAGTCATTTAGAGTTTGTTTTGTGCTTGGTTTTCGCCCCATGGAATAAAAGAGGCGATGACAACAAGTGTATGGGAGGCAGTAGGGCTTAACAATGAATGTCACAGTCAA
Organism: Stomoxys calcitrans; assembly: GCF_963082655.1. Taxonomy (NCBI): domain Eukaryota; kingdom Metazoa; phylum Arthropoda; class Insecta; order Diptera; family Muscidae; genus Stomoxys; species Stomoxys calcitrans. Next base: position 227,040,469 of record NC_081552.1, on the reverse strand, counting down.
TGCTGTGAGAATGAGGGTTGGCAAAAAAAGGCACAAAAATAAACACACATGCAATCGCTAAATACTGCGGCCTATTTTGACCACCAAAAAAAAAAACCACAACTCAAAACCGGTTGACAAAATTTGACTGCTAGCCAAATTAAAGCCATTATCAATTTGGCTACCATAATTACAGATAACGACATATTTGAGTAAATAGTCTGAAATTATTTACACCAACCTTACTTGGCAACAATGACCCTGAATTGATTTCGATTTTTTTTGCAAACCTTTAAGTCATTCATTACATTGGGGACTGAGTGCTAAAAGACTTACAAGAATCATATAAAAACACCCACAATTGCTGAGTTAATTATCAGTTATCTGTTAACTTCATAACAACCCACAAGAAAAAAAAAATGGCTTTCAAGTTTGTCCTTACCGTGTGCGCTGCCCTCTTGGCTGTGGCCAATGCTGGATTTGTTTCGCCTGTGACTTATGCTGCCGCTACACCCGTCATCACCAAAGTGGTTAACCCCTCGGTGGATGCTGTTGCCTCCACCCAACACAATGTGGTGCGCTCTTTCGGTGGCACCGTCTCCCATTACTCCAAGTCTGTGCAAACTCCATACTCTAGCGTACACAAGGTAGACACCCGCATCAACAACAATGTCTACACTCCAGCTGTGGCCAAGACTGTGTCCTATGCTGCTCCTGCTTACCAAACTTATGCTGCTCCCGCTGTTGCCAAGACCGTCTCCTATTCTGCCCCCGCTGTCCAAACCTATGCCGCTCCTGCTGTTCACACCTATGCTGCACCCGCTGTCCAAACTTATGCCGCTCCCGCTGTCCACACTTATGCTGCGCCCGCTGTTCAAACCTATGCTGCTCCTGTAGTTAAGCAAGCCATTACCTACTCTCCTGCTGCCACCGTTGCCCATGTTTCATTCGATGGCTTCGGTGCTCACTGGGGTTACTAGATAACCGATCAATACGAAGAAAACTTTTTTTCGATTTGTTAACAATTAAATAAATATTTGTTGATTCTTTTAATTTATTGAATGTTTATTAAATGAGGAAAATAAGCCTATAGGAGCCAAGCAAAGTCAACATTTTGATATCCTAAAATATTAACCAGTTTTAATCTTACCTAGGCTTACCAGCGCGGGATCGTGGGTTCGATTACCGCCAAAAGAGTTGATCTGTCTATGTGAGTCCGATCTCAAACTTCACCTACATGCTCTTATTTTCAATTATCTTTCAAATATCAGCGAATTAAACTAAAAAAATGTGAGTGCTGAAACTAGCGCATATTCGGTGCACTAGAGTAAGCAGGTGCTTCTATGATATCATACACAGTTGAAATATCGTAAGGAAGTATTTGTTTGCACTTTTGCTGAGACTTTCAACGAACTATAGAATATGTAAGGATTTAAGTCGAATATAGAAGTAGCAATTAAAAGCTTGTTAAGTTCGGCCGGGCAAAACTTTGAATTCCATCCACCAAGGATCTCACGTTCTTTAAATAACTTTATCATTGGAGATACATTTACAGATAGGGATGGGCCTTGTCATTACTACTAGAGTTATAAAATATACCACGTTTAAAATTTCCCCCTTGAGGCTCAAGAAGTCAAATCGGGCGATCGGTTTTTATGGGAGCTATAACAGGTAATTATACGATTTGAACTATTCCTGCCACAGTTATTGGAAGTCAAAACATATCATGCGAAATTTCAGGCAAATCGGATAAGAATTGCGGCCTAGAGAGGCTCATAAAGTCAATATCCGGTATGATCCATTTACAATCACAATCGACCTACAAACCAAACAGATACAAATTTTGCCCATGAACATTACACTAAGAAACAGGGTCAAATCGACCTACACTAAAAAAAGGTACTTACTTCACTTTAATTGACTATGACAGAACATTCCACTAGCCGAACGTTGCAAAGCGTTCCAAGTGCCTCGATCTTCTGCGCTCATTTTAAAATTTCTGACACCAACTTTCGAGGTGTCTCCCACCAGTCGATCTTTCCATCGGGCTTTTGGTCTTCCTGGTTTGCGTGTACCACCGTTTTTGCCATCAAAAGAACTCTTTGTTGGAGCTTCTTCATCAATTCTGACAACATGACTTAGCCAAAGAAGACGTTGTATTTTGATGCGTGTAGCCATGCTATCGTCACTATACAGCTCATACAGCTCGTGGTTCATACGTCCCATCGATCTTTCCATCGGGCTTTTGGTCTTCCTGGTTTGCGTGTACCACCGTTTTTGCCATCAAAAGAATTCTTTGTTGGAGCTTCTTCATCCATTCTGACAACATGACTTAGCCAAAGAAGACGTTGTATTTTGATGCGTGTAACCATGCTATCGTCACTATACAGCTCATACAGCTCGTGGTTCATACGTCCCCTATATTCTCCATTAACGCAAACTAGTCCATATTTTTTACAAAGAATCTTTCTCTCAAATACTCCAAGCACTGCCTCATCAAAAAAGTACTTGTGCTTGTGACAGTTTACGTGTTTTCGATAGACACACAGATAGACGGAAGGACATGGCTAAATCGACTTTGTTTATCAAGAGGATCAAAAAAAACAAATACAGGGTGCGGAAGAGAAACTTACTTATTTGAAAAAAAAACCCAAGGCGATGAGTTGGAAGAGGAGGGTCGATAGAGGCGCATCCTGAAGGGGAAGTCCCCAAGTTTGTTCTCGCTTCAGTCAGTTGGCATCATGCTTTAGCCTAGGGAGCAAGGGCCTTCGCCGAAGAGAGCTTCTTTTCTAATGGCCGCTCATTTTTTGGTACGCAATGTGCCTTCGGCGTTCGATTTGATTTCATTCTGTAGTAGGTTCACTCATCTCGAAAGTGTGGAAGTTTGGCTTAACCCAGAAATGGACTTCGACGGACACGAATGTTGTGTTTCATGCAGATGCCTGCCATTACGGCCCAAAGCAGGGAGGCCCAAGGCCCAAGGGTGAATACAATGAGTCTACCAACGCCCTCACATGTGGTAACCTACACATGAGTGCCAATTTGATCCCACGTATTTGGATGTGTTCACCTCCTTGGTTAGGAACGGAGCACTACCTAAACATCCTTCCGATATATGGGTCACGGTACCCGGTTGAAAACGCAACTCTACGCCGAGCTTATGCTTTACCCGTGATTTGGGTACAAGCCACAGCCGCCACGTTGCTCCCTACTGGGGCCTCACCATTGTCAGGCTGGAAACGAAGTTCCAGGGGTTCCTGATACCCGGTCAGACTTCGTAGCCTTAAAAGGCTACTACCAGTTGAACCCCAAACAGTTCCGAACCTTAAGCCAGCATACAAAAGTATGCACCAAACATACAACAGGACGATATACACAAACAGGAAACGGCAGCCTTCACGGGCTACGCCACGCATATCTGCATCAACATGGGACTCACAATCAACCCTCACGGATGACCGAACACAGCCACAACAGATACGAGAACAAGCGATGGGCAAACGCCCCTGTATCAACATGGGCAAGACAGGTGCAAGGCCATGTCATACGCAGCATCAAATCACTTGGTCGCGCCAGCACAGCAACACCTCGTTATGGATAACTAGCGTGTATTCATCCCTCCACTAAGTCTTGTCCGCCTCCTAAGAAATACTTTCCGGGAAAAGGTGTCCAGCCTTGCAGCAGCCGTCTCGTCTTCAAGGGCCCTACTGACATCCCACACCGCCGCCAAGCTAATCCCCATCGCTCCTAAATCTCTAATGTTTGCATAGTACGGGCATTCCGTCAGTACATGCCTCCAGTCCTCAGGTCTCCCAGAGTCGCGGACAAATTCCTCTAATGCAAAAATGCATTAAAGGAACCATGTCCCGTCAGTATGAAGCCCAGACTAAGGCCGAAGCCAAAGTCCGGGCGGTCTCATACGAACGTCGCGTCACGAATTAATTCGTAAGTCACCCGACCATTGTCACTGTTCGTCCATCTAGTTCTCCACCTATCGTCAAGACGCTCCGAAATGAGTGCCTTGAGCCGCCTAACATCCCCATCTGCAAGCTCAGAAGCTGTTAGCCAATCCTCACGCACTAATGGAATTTCCTTTTTCACACTATAACGGCCATGTAACTCACGAGTCAGTCAAGCGGGGGCGAGCCAAGCAATACCTGTAGTGCATCTGTCGAAACAGTCCTACACACAGCAAGCAAGACAGCATTGCCACCCTCTAACAAGAGAAATCTTCTTTCGTCCTAAGACTGTTGCAGCAATTCCGTGCCATACAGGCGCTCCAAAAGTTGCGCAAGCAACAAATAGACCACCATATATGGACCGAACAGCGCGACGACCAAGACCCCAATCGCTTCTCAGAATACGCTTAACCATACCGGCTACTCCAGTCATCTTCTCCTTCACCCGATCCAAATGGACCAGGAAACCCATTCCCTCCGAAACAGTCACTCCCAGATATTTTACGAGCGCTACATTCCTGATGCTAGCTCCACCAGATCGAATCGTGGGTGGACGGATCCGCGACAAGATGCCCTTGAGCAACATTGTCACGGTTTTGTCCTCCGCGACGTCAATTCCATTCCATTCGCGCTTATGGACCGAATAGCGCGACGACCAAGACCCCAATCGCTTCTCAGAATACGCTTAACCATACCGGCTACTCCAGTCATCTTCTCCTTCACCCGATCCAAATGGACCAGGAAACCCATTCTCTCCGAAACAGTCACTCCCAGATATTTTACGAGCGCTACATTCCTGATGCTAGCTCCACCAGATCGAATCGTGGGTGGACGATTCCGCGACAAGATGCCCTTGAGCAACATTGTCACGGTTTTGTCCTCCGCAAAGTTAACACCAATACGATCGCTCCATTCGCGCACATCGCCCATGGCAAGCTCGCCGCGAGTTTCCAGAACAAGTCTGGAATCTCCTTCAACCAGGATGAGTAGGTCATCCGCATATGCACTGATTTTGAAGGACTCTGCCAAGCACGGGGAGGAGACTGGTGCCCGGATGCGATCTTGGATTGCTCTTCAATCGATCGGGCGATTTCAGAAGGACTACGACTCGAGCACATTTCCACGTACGAGGGAAATAACCTACTTCGACACATCGTGTGAGGATCAACTCGACATGGTCAGGTATACCCTCCAGATACTTTTACACATATGTCCAGTCATACCGTCCATGCCAGGTGACCTCCCGCTTTTAAGCCGGCAAACATTGCCCACTATCTCGACCCTTTCCAGGCTTGGAGGAGGCACGATCATCTCCACTCTGGGAGCCTGTGCGTGCTCATCCGCATCGGGAAAGAACTTTCCCATTAACACCCTAGCAAACAACACCCACTCTAAAACCGCCCCGGTCACCCTGACTAGAACCCTGTTGCCCACTGCGCCGGCACACGCGGTATACCTTGCCCCATTGATCATCTCTGCTATCCTGTACAAATCTCCTAAAGTGATCTTCCTTGCTCCTAATCAACAGTTGCTTGTATGTCCCTAAATTGCTAAGGTAGTCGTTTCGGCGTGAGACAAGATCCTCAGCATTGGAACTTCTGGCTCTTTGGAAACGCTTCTCAATCGGATTATGGTCACTTGAGCCCCATTCGTCACAAGCCCTCCACCTAAACTGGTAAGCAGTAAATGCCGCCCCATTTGCAGCCGTAACGTCAATGTCACTAACGCCTGAAGGCCCATCAAAGATATACTTCTCGCTCGGTATGTTCAACACACCGACGTCATTCAAAGTCAACTGCCCACGGAGGCGATTCTCATGACCAAGCGAGTGCTGGGTAATTTTCGAGAACCACATCGGGGAGGTTGCGTTGGCATCTAAACTTAGGATAAGCGGATTGCTACTCGCGAGTAGTAGCACCGTATCCATATATCCGAGATAGGGCTCCAAGTCGGCGCTAAACCTGCAATAGATGCTAGCCAATAACATCTTACCACACCGCCCTTCTGCACAAATGCAGACTCCCCACTGGCTATAGCTAACCACCGTACATTCGATGTCGCTGTCATCTACAATTATCGCAGAGTCACCCCCGCTGTTAGTAAAGACTCGCATCCTCCCCGGCAATCCTACAACACTACCATCCACTACATAAGGTTCCTGTACCAGCGCGACCGAGCAACCAGTGCTGCGCATGACATAACCCAACTCCTGCGTCACCACCCTAGACCAGGTAATGGTAATAACGTAAGTCACTGGGGATTGGTCCATTCGGTTCAGATTAAGGTATAGCTCCCACATAAACCGATCTCCCGATTTGACCTCTTGAGCTCTTAAAAGCCGCAATTTTTGTCCGATTTGGCTGAAATTTACTATGTGCAAATCGGTCTTTAACCTCCCATATTCCCCGATCTCCCGATTTGACTTCTTGAGCCCTTAATAGTTAAAATTTTTTTTCCGATTTGCGTGAAGTTTTGCATGCAGTGTTCTGTTATGACTTTCAACAAGTTTGGCAAGTACAGTTCGAATCGGTCTGTAACCTGATCCAGCTCCCATATACTCCGATCTCCAGACTTGATTTCTTGACCCCTTGAAAGCCGTAATTTTTGTCCGGTTTTGCGAGAGATGAGACTCACTGTGATTATTTTCTAGGTGAAAGACCTTAAATCGGGAGATCAGTATGCAATGATAGTTGTCATTCAAAATATAATCCGATCAGAACCATACAGCGCTCGGACGATCAACACACACACGGGCAATAAGTGCGGTGTCTATGGGTCAATAAGTTCGGTTCCTATGGTTCTCAGACCATAAAACGGGAGGTTGGTCTATATGGGGTCAAGATGATGTTCGATCTAGATCATATTCTCTACGTATATCGAGGATCCTAAAAAAATATACCGTGTCAAATTTCAGCGGAATCAAGCAATAAATGCGGCGTCCATAGGCCTTAGACCATAAATCGGGAGATCGGTCTATATGGGGGCTTAATCGAATATAGTCGGATATAGCCCATCTTAGAACTTCACCTACCTATGAACAAGAAACTAATCTGTGCAAAGTTTTGAGCTCATTATCTTCATTTTAATAGACGGACCGACATAGCTAGATCGTCTTAGAATTTTATGAAGATAAAGAATATAGATACTATTGGGTTGCCCAAAAAGTAATTGCGGATTTTTCATATAGTCGGCGTTGACAAATTTTTTCACAGCTTGTGACTCTGTAATTGCATTCTTTCTTCTGTCAGTTATCAGCTGTTACTTTTAGGTTGCTTTAGAAAAAAAAAGTGCTAAAAAAAGTATATTTGATTAAAGTTCATTCTAAATCCGCAATTACTTTTTGGGCAAGCCAATATATAGGGTTTGAAATCGTATTTTGATGTTTTGCAAACGGAATACAAAATTGCAAAATTTTGCGCATGAACATTCGACTAAGGAACAGGGGTAAACTTCTCGCATGTCAATGAGTGCAGTCCGTTTCTAATTGAAGTTCCTTTTTATAGCCGAGTCCGACCGGAGTGCCGTAGTGCGACACCTCCTTGGAAATAAGTTTTTACATGGCATAATACCTTACAAATGTTGCCATCATAAGGAGGAGAAAACCACCGCTGACAATTGTTTATGGTCTCGCCAGAATTCAAATCCAGGCGCTCAGCGTCATGAGCGGACATGTTAACCTATGCGCCACGGTGGCCCACAATGAATGACAAGATGATTATAACCCCATTTTTCGTAGGTGAGTTGTTAAAACATAAACAAACACAGCATTGATTCTGTTTCATATTCTTTTGGAGGTACACTCCAATACTCTCAAAATCAAAACCCAGTTTCGCCGGTTATAAAGCGAATTTTGCCTTTCTTGCGATTATACCATTTACCATGTCATTTTTGATTGGGAGGCCTGTCTTTCATTGGCTTAAGATAAATTGATACATATCTGGAAGTAAATACAAAATTAACCTTATTCGCAATGCTTGTTAATTTGATTTGAAGTTTATCGTTTACAACAAAACCATTTTTTACTGCCTTTCACTTGGTGATGCTTTGGAGGTTTTGCACTGCCAATGTTGGGCCGTCAAGCGTGGCGTTTGCTTGTACAGAGACACACCCCAATATCATACAGCAGCCAGCACAACTTGACGCCCATCCGCTGTGGCTGGATTGAACAAATGTGTGAGACTATAAATCAAGTGTGCAAAGTGAAAAATTGAGTACTTGCATGGAAAAATGCGAGGATGGTTAAACTATGAATGGAAAATTTAATTTTCAATGAAAAAAAGTTTTGGAAAAATTTCGACAAAAGAAAATTGAAAAAAAGTCAAACCGTACCAAGTACGGCCTGGCCGAATCTTGGGAACCCACCACCATAGATTCTGGTAAAAATGTATGCTACATACCAAACTTCTGTCAAACCAGTAAAAATTAAGGCTTCTAGGAATCGAACAAGGATGACAGAGAAATCTGTTTACATGGAAGCTATTGGGTTGCCCAAAAAGTAATTGCGGATTTTTTAAAAGAACGTAAATACATTTTTAATAAAACTTAGAATGAACTTTAATCAAATATACTTTTTTTACACTTTTTTTCTAAAGCAAGCTAAAAGTAACAGCTGATAACTGACAGAAGAAAGAATGCAATTACAGAGTCACAAGCTGTGAAAAAATTTGTCAACACCGACTATATGAAAAATCCGCAATTACTTTTTGGGCAACACAATATATCAGGTTACCGACTGATTTTAACCGTTCTTGGCACAGTTGTTGGAAGTCATAACGAAACACTACGTGGAAAATTTCAGCCAAATCGGTCAAAAATTGTGGCTTTCAAGGGCTCAAGAAGTCAAATCGGGAGATCGGTTTATATGAGAGCTAAATCAGGTTATAGGCCTATTTGGACCGTACTGGGCACAGTTATTGGAAGTCATAACAAAACACAAAGTGCAAAATTTTAGCCAAATCGGACAAAAGTTGTAGCTTGTTAGGGCCCAAGCAAAATTTCAGCCTAGTCGGACAAAAATCGCGATTTGTAGGGACTCAAGAAGTCAAATCGGAAGATCGGTTTATATGGGAGCTATATCAGGTTAAGGACCGATTTAGATCGCACTTGGCAAAGTTGTTGGAAGTCATAACAGATTACCACATGCAAAATTTTAGCCAAATCGGACAAAAATTGCGGCTTATAAGGGCTCAAGAAGTCAAATCAGGAGATCGGTTTATATGGGAGCTATATCAGGTTATAGACCGATTTGGACCGTAGTTTCCACAGTTGTTGAAAGCCATTACAGAACACTACATGCAAAATTTCAGCCAAATCGTATACAAATTGCGGCTTCCAGGGGCTCAAGAAGTCAAATCATGAGATCGGTTTATATGGGAGCTATATCAGTTTATAGACCGATTTGGACCGTACTTTCCACAGTTGTTGAAAGCCGTAACAGAACACTACCTGCAAAATTTTAGCAAAATCGGACAAAAATTGCTGCTTCCAGGGGATCAAAAAGTCAAATCCGGAGATCGGTTTATATGAGAGCTATATCAGGTTATAGACCGATTTCAACAGTACCCAAAACAATTGTAAAAAGTCATAACAGAACCCTACGTGCAAAATTTTAGCCAAATCGGACAAAATTGTGGCTTGCAGGTGATCAAAAAGTCAAATCGGGGCATCGGCATATATGGGAGCTATATCAGGTACTTGGCACAGTTGTTGAAAGTCATAACTAACCGCCTTGTGCAAAATTCTAGCTAAATCGGATAAAAATTTGGGCCTTCCAGGGGCTCAAGAAGTCAAATCGGGAAATGGGTTTATATGGAAGTTATATCTAAATCTGAATCGATATGGCCCATTTGCAATCCCCAATGACCTACATTGGGGATTGCCTACAATATTAAATATCTGTGCAAAATTTCCAGCGGCTAGCTTAACGCGTTCGACCTCTATCGTGAATTCGACAGACAGACAGTCGGAGGGAGATGGCTAGATCCTTATGGTTCGATTCGGACTATAATTAAATTGTATGTTCGAGGCCATTGTAGAAGTCAATGAATAAAATTTCAGCCAATTCGAATAAGAGTTGAGTCCTTTAGGAGCTCAAGAAGTGAATTAGGAAGGTCGGTTTATATGGGAGCTTTATAAGGCTAAAGACCGATTCAGACCATATTTGGCACGTATGTCAGGAGGTCATGTTAGAAGCCGTTGTACAAAATTTCAGCCAAATCGGATAATAATTGCGCCCTCTAGAGGCTCAAGAAGTAAAGATCCCAGATCGGTTTATATGGCAGATTAGAACGATACTCAGCGCAGTTGTTGGAAATCATAACAAAACACTTAGTGCAGAATTTCAACCAAACAGATCAAAATTGCGCCCTATAGAGGTTCAAGTCAGAGTCAAGTCTAGTCTATATGGCACCTATATAAGGTTATAAACCGATTTGAACCACACTTATCACAGTAATTGGAAGTTATAACGAAACACGTGGTGCAAAATTTTAGCCAAATCGGATAATAATTGCGCCCTCTAGAGGTCCAAGAGGTAAAGATACCCGATCGGTTTATATGGCAACTATATCAGGTTATGGACAGATTTAAACCATACTCAGCACAGTTGTTGGAAGTCATAACAAAACACTTAATGCAGAATCTAAGCCACATCGTATAATAATTGCGCCCTCTGGTGGCTCAAGAAGTCAAGAGTCAAGATCGGTTTATATGGCAGATATATCAGGTTATGAACCGATTTGCGCCATACTTATCACACATTGTGGAAGTCATAATAAAACACTGTTTGCAAAATTCCAGCCAAATTGCATAAAAATTGCGCCCTCTATAGGCTGAAGAAGTCAAGATTCAAGATCGGTTTATATGGAAACTATATCAGGTTATGGACCGATTCCGAACATATTTAACACAGTTGTTGGAAGTCATAACGAAACACGTCCTGTAAAATTTCAGCCAAATCGGATGAGAAGTCAAGACCCCAAATCAGTTCATATGACAGCTATATCAGGTTATGAACCGATTTCAACCACACTTACCACAGATTGCACAATTGCGCCCTCTAGATCCTCAAAAAGTAAAGATCCCAGATCGGTTGTTATGGCAGCTATGTCAGGTTATGAACGGATTTGCGCCTTACTTATCACAGTTGTTGGAAGTCATAACAAACCACTAAGTGCAAAATTCCACCTAAATTGGATAAGAATTGCGTCCTCTAGTGGCTCAAGACGTCAAGATTCAAGATCGGTTTATATGGCAGCTAAAGGGTGATTTTTTTGAGGTTAGGATTTTCATGCATTAGTATTTGACAGATCACGTGGGATTTCAGACATGGTGTCAAAGAGAAAGATGCTCAGTATGCTTTGACATTTCATCATGAATAGACTTACTAACGAGCAACGCTTGCAAATCATTGAATTTTATTACCAAAATCAGTGTTCGGTTCGAAATGTGTTCATTCACCGTAACGTTGCGTCCAACAGCATCTTTGAAAAAATACGGTCCAATGATTCCACCAGCGTACAAACCACACCAAACAGTGCATTTTTCGGGATGCATGGGCAGTTCTTGAACGGCTTCTGGTTGCTCTTCACTCCAAATGCGGCAATTTTGCTTATTTACGTAGCCATTCAACCAGAAATGAGCCTCATCGCTGAACGGTGAATGAACACATTTCGAACCGAACACTGATTTTGGTAATAAAATTCAATGATTTGCAAGCGTTGCTCGTTAGTAAGTCTATTCATGATGAAATGTCAAAGCATACTGAGCATCTTTCTCTTTGACACCATGTCTGAAATCCCACGTGATCTGTCAAATACTAATGCATGAAAATCCTAACCTCAAAAAAATCACCCTTTATATCAGGTTATAATCCGATTTAAACCATACTTATCACAGTAGTTGGAAGTCATAATATAACACTTAATAACAGAATTTAAGCCAAATCGCATAAGCATTGCGCCCTCTAGAGGCTCAAGAAGTCAAGACCCCAGATCGGTTTATATGACAGCTATATCAGATTATGGACCGATTTCAATCACACTTAGCACAGTTTTTGGAAGTCATAATAAAAGAACTCATGCAAACTTTCATCCAAATCGGAAAAAAATTGCGCCCTCTAGTGGCTCCAGAAGTCTAGACCCCAGATCGGTTTATATGACAGCTATATCAGATTATGGACCGATTTCAATCACACTTAGCACAGTTGTTGGAAATCATGACAGAACACCTTGTGCAATATTTCAGCCAAATTGGAAAAGAATTGCGCCCTCTAGTGGCTCAAGAAGTCAAGATCCAAGATCGGTTTGTATGGCAGCTATATAAAAACCTGGACCGATATGGCCCATTTACAATCCCTACCGACCTATACTAATAAAAAGTATTTGTGCAAAATTTCAAGCAGCTAGCTTTACACCTTCGAAAGTTAGCGTGCTTTCGACAGACAGACGGACGGAAGGATAGACGCAGGGACATGGCTAGATCGACTTTAAATGTCATGACGATCAAGAATATCTATACTTTATGGTGTCTTAGACGAATATTTCGAAGAGTTACAAACAGAATGACGAAATTAATTCCGTGATCGCCCGGATCTCCGCCTGCAGGACCCTATTATGGTCAGGCAGTCTAAAATAGATTTCAGTCCCTGGGTTCTCTATGTATACCCCCAGGCCCACCCTGTCCTCTAGCTTTGATCCATGACATGATCTTCCAGATGGCAAATACTAGGATTCCTTCAATCCAAGACTGTGCCTCTGGCAACAGTGCCTAGAACTCGACTTCAAGGTTCATCTCAGATATCCGATCGGAAACCTCTCCACTTCCTTCCAGGTTTCCTATCTTCGCCTCGATTATACCGCAATGATATGAGCTGCTCCCATCCTCAATCCATTCTTCCATCGCCTTAAGTCTCTTAGCCGCAGTGGCTGCCTCACACTTAATATGTATGTCAATGGGTCGTATATCTATTGGGTTGCCCAAAAAGTTATTGCGGATTTTTCATATAGTCGGCGTTGAAAAATTTTTTCACAGCTTGTGACTCTGTAATTGCATTCTTTCTTCTGTCAGTTATCAGATGTTACTTGTAGCTTTCCTTTAGAAAAAAAGTGGAAAAAAATTATATTTCATTAAAGTTCATTCTAGTGCCCTAGTGGGCGTGGTCCCCATCGCTCCGCCTATGCCAAGACATCATGTTCTCTGAACCTTATGTATGGTGCTTTTTGTTGCACTTTTTCTCCATAGCTGTCCACCAAACTACTGAGGCGTAGGTAAATAATGGTCTAATCACGCTCCTGTAGCCAGCCAGTGGATTATCCTCGGTCAGGCCCCATTTCGAGCCAACGGCCTGTGAGCCTTCTCAGTACGCTGCTGAATGTGACACTTGATTCAAGCTAAGCTAACCCTTACATTTTTTTTTCCCAAACTTATCAATCTTCCCCCGTATTTCATTTCATCTGCTGTATTCTATAGCAAATGAATGCCTCCAAGTTCTATTAAAAACCAAAGGATGGATGTATATCCGATAAATGTGTGAAGCTACCACTACATACGCTTTTACAGACCATAAAGGCAATAAGGCACTGGCTATGCCAGAATGAATGAATGTTAGATGTATCGTTTCCGCAGACAATAGAAGTTGAAGTTTCCGGTTGCATGGGTTTTTAATAGAACATGAACAATTTAGGAATTCTTGATTCTTGCCATTCATCGATCGAATCGCTGGCTTTTTTCCTTTTTGACTTTTTTTATCCGACTCTTTACAGATTGATGAAGTGTAATGGTTATGATGATGTGCTGTTAGAGGTTATTGATAAACTATGAATAAAGAGGAGTAGGGCATGCATCAGTTAACATGAATATTAACTGAAATGAGGAGGAAACAAATTTAACAAGTTTTTTGCTGCCACTTTTCATTATGAATGCTCAACAAAATAAGCAACAAGCTGTTGTTAGTGATTTTATTACGAAATTTTTTCTGTTTTCTCTGCTGCATTTGCTCTTTCAACAGGGCCAAGAGGTGTTGGCTAGCCACAAAACTTTAATTTCCCGTAAAAGCTTGCCAACTATTATAAATTATTCATTACTGTTTTTTTTGTTGTTGCAAGTTGCCTGTTTTTCAATGTGGTTTCCTATCTTGCACTTTATCCCTACGCCAGCCATGGTGCCATATTCCAGGACTTTTCTTCCCAACCTGCTGCCGGCTACTGAGGCTGACTGATATGTAGATCCCCTTAAGCAGAAAATCATCTGTTACTACTGCAACTACTGCCGCGAATAAGGCAGACAAACCTCAGCTACCATATACACCAGGGCATAGCACCCGAGGAGGAATGCCTGTTTGACTGGCAGTGCCTGGGGGATTTTTACTCGTTTACACCTAATCTGATTTTATACTCAAGGATGGTTTACAATGCCACAGCCACTGTGGTTTTGTGCTTTACTTTCCGTAACCCATTCTTATGCATTTTTTTCTTCGTAATTGTGGCTGACAAGAAAGAAAAAAAAACCATATTTTTATAAAAAGATAGTGAATGGTCTTGGGTTTTTTTTAAGGGAGAATATACAGTGAGAAAAAATTGGGCACAATTTTATCATAAAGTAGGATGTAACGAATATAACGACAAAACAAAGAATATGAGGGTCATTCAAGCTTTTCCAGTTTCATAACCACATATAGACATTATTGAACAAAAACTGTCACAGACGGACAGACAGGCCACATTAAGGTGGCTCTCAAAATTTTTAACAGGTCACTTCGCCCCTTGCCTTCCGCGTTCGCTTTGAAATTCCTTCTCACAGACACTGGTCTGGCCGTAATTCGATTCTGTTCTGTGTTAACTCATTTCGTTATTGTGGAAATGTCGCTAAACCCCGAAATGGACTTAAACGGACCATCAGAACTCCGGAAAATGTCGATAGAGTGAGGCAGTCAGTTACACGTTCTCCCCGGTGTTAGGCTACCAAACACAGCTGCTATGGAAATTTCTGAGACCATTGTTCGACGAATTCTCCATCAAGACCTCAAATTTCATCCCTATAAGATGTCTGTTGTGCAAGAATGAACTGAGCGCATTTTTATTGCCCTCAAAAGGCCTGGGGAATGCTGATGGGCAACCTGCCTGAAATGGCGGCTGGTAGTTTTTTTCCAGGGACGAGGCTGACTTTTACAACTCATTTAAAATCTCTGATTTATGTCGATCGACCATGGACCATAGCACAAGTCAAGAACTGCTGGACACACCTCAAGAACAATTCGGCACACCTCAATAACAACTCGAATGGAAGTCGATTTCGTTCATATGGCCACTGCGGGCCTATTTGCATCGGCCTATATGTTGGACCCAATTTTCGATGACTCGGATACACATTTCAGCTAATACGGCAGGTATTAACCATTCAATGTTGGCTCTAAGCTCTTCCAATGTCATTGGCTTGTTGGCATAGAGCAATCACTTGACGCAGTCCCAAAGAAAATTGTCTAGAGGCATCAAATTGCACGAACGAGGCGGCCAATCGACTGGGCCCTGCACCATAGGATGGGGGTGTACTAATTTCGACATTCCGTTTGTAACACCTCGAAATATGCGTCGTTATGACATTTTAAGTCGATATGTCCGACCATCCGTGTGTCGAAAGCATTCTTACTTTCGAAGGAGTAAAGCTAGACGCTTGAAATTTTGCACAAATTCTTCCCATTACAACAAGTCTGTTGGGATTGTAAATGAGCCAATTCGGTACATGTTCTGATATAGCTGCCATATAAACCGATCGTGGGTCTTAAATTCATGACCTTCTAGAGGGTGCAATTATCATCCGATTTGGCTGAAATTCGGCATGAAGTATTCAGTTACGACTTCTAACAACTGTCCTAAGTATGGTCTAAGTCAGTCCATAACCTGATACAGCTGCCATATAAACCGATCTCCCGATTAGACTTCTTGAGCATCTAGAGGGCTTTCTTGTCCGATTTGGCTGAAATTTGGCACATATTGTTCTGTTATGACTTTCAATTGCTGTGCTAAATCCGTGCATATCCTAATTGAGCTGCCATATAAACCGATCTCCGGATTAGACTTCTTGATCCTCTAGAGGGCGCATCTCTTATCCGATTTGGCTGAAATTTTGCGATTTGACTTCTAGAGCCTTTAGAGGGCGCAATTCTTATCCGATTTGGCCGAGGTTTAGCAAGAAGTGTTTTCCAACAACTGTGCTGAGTATGGTCTAGATAAGTCCACAACCTGATATAGCTGGCATATAAAGCGATCTCCCGATTAACCTTCTTGAGCCTCTAGAGGGCGTTATTCGTATCTGATTTGGCTAAAATTTTGCGCATATCGTTTTAATATGACTTCCAGCAACTGTGTCATGGTATGGTTTAAATCCGTCCATATCCTGATATAGCAGCCATATAAAGCAATCTCCCGATTAGACTTCTTGAGCCTCTAGAGGGCGAAATTTTTATCCGATTTGGCTGAAATTTTGCGATTTGACTTCTAGAGCCTCTAGAGGGCGCAATTCTTATCCGATTTGGCCGAGGTTTAGCAAGAAGTGTTTTCCAACAACTGTGCTGAGTATGGTCTAGATAAGTCCATAACCTGATATAGCTGGCATATAAAGCGATCTCCCGATTAACCTTCTTGAGCCTCTAGAGGGCGTAATTCGTATCTGATTTGGCTAAAATTTTGCGCATATCGTTTTAATATGACTTCCAGCAACTGTGTCAAATATAGTCTTAATCCGTCCATATCCTGATATAGCAGCCATATAAAGCAATCTCCCGATTAGACTTCTTGAGCCTCTAGAGGGCGCAATTCTTATCCGATTTGGCTGAAATTTTGCGATTAGACTTCTTGAGCCTCTAGAGGGCTCAAGAAGTCTAATCGATTTAGCTGAAGTTTAGCATGAAGTGTTTTGTTATGACTTCCAACAACTGTGCTAAGTATGGTCTAGGTAAGTCCATAACCTGATATAGCTGCCATGTAAACCGATCTCCCAATTAGACATCTTTAGCCTCTAGAGGGCGCAATTCTTATCCGATTTGGCTGAAATTTGGCATGAAGTGTTCTGATATGACTTCCAACAACTGTGTCAAGTATAGTCTAAATCCGTCCATATCCTGATATAGCTGCCATATAGAAAGATCTCCCAATTAGACTTCTTGAGCCTCTAGAGGGCGCAATTCTTATCCGATTTGGCTGAAATTTTGCGATTAGACTTCTTGAGCCTCTATAGGGCGCAATTCTTATCCGATTTGGCTGAAATTTGGCATGAAGTGTTTTGATATGACTTCCAACAACTGTGCTAAGTATGGTCTAGATAAGTCCATAACCTGATATAGCTGCCATGTAAACCGATCTCCCAATTAGACATCTTGAGCCTCTAGAGGGCGCAATTCTTATCCGATTTGGCTGAAATTTAGCATGAAGTGTTCTGATATGACTTCCAACAACTGTGTTAAGTATGGTCTAGATAAGTCCATAACCTGATATAGCTGCCATATAGAAAGATCTCCCAATTAGACTTCTTGAGCCTCTAGAGGGCGCAATTCTTATCCAATTTGGCTGAAATTTTGCGCAATTTGTTCTGTTCTGACTGCCAATAACTGTGCTATGTATGGCCCGTATCCTGATATAGCTGCCATATAAACCAATCTCCCAATTAGACTTCCTGAGCCTCTAGAAAGCGCATTTCTTTTCCGATTTGGCTGAAATCTTGCGCGAGGTGTTTTATTATGACTTTCAAACACTGTGCTAAGTGCGGTCTAAAACAGTCAATATCCAGATAAAGCTACCATATGAACCGGTCTCCCGATTAGACTTCTTGAGCTTCTAAAGGGCGCATTTCTTTTCCGATTTGGGCGAAATTTTGCACATATTGTTCTGTTATGACTTCTAACAACTATGTTGAATATGGTAAAAATCAGTCTATATCCTGATTAAGCTGCTATACAAACCAAACTCCTGATTTGACTTTTTGAGTCCTAGACAGCGCAATTATTATCCAATTTAACTCTATTCAATAACTTCATGTAGCTCATGTTTATTTGAAAAAGTAATTCAAAGAACTAGACAAATGCAATCCATGTTGGAGGGTATATAAAATTCGGACCGGCCGAACTTAGCACGCTTTTACTTGTTTGAGATAACACGCTCATCAATTTTTTACTCTTCAATAAATCGATTGTAGGTGTGATGCGACTTGTGAAACCACATGTCGTCGAGGTCCATATCTTCCAATTTACACCAAAAATAATCAGTGAGCATTGTGCGGTAGCGGTGTCCATTGACGGTAACGTGACGATCGTCGACGAGAAGGAGAACAGCCCTTTGACCTACCTGGGTAAGAATAGCAGCCTGTTCCATGAAACCGAGAATTCAGTAGTAGTTGAAAGACTACGAAGAGATTCTTAAGATTGCCAGGTTTTGCTGGGTCCCGAGCCTGGAGGAGTTTTATCCCCTCTTTTGCGGCTTCTGGTTATCAATGAGATTAGGAAGTTTTTCAAGAAGCAGACGGTGGAGACCGCTGTCGTCGATGTCGTCATTATGACAGGTGGGCGTCTCCTCTCTTTTATTACGGACCTCGTTCAATGGGCGCTAAAAACAAACTGTCTAGATGGATGTTATCAGGGGACCTGTTCTGATTGTGGTAGAGCTGCCACCAAGCACTTGGGAGGGTTACTTGATCAGTAACAAAGCTGTAGACGAAACATCGTGTAAAGGGTAAACAGGGGACCGAATGCGCTCTACATCTGCCGCAACTCGTAATTAAAGTATTGTTGTCTTAGGCCGGAGACCGAACATAGAATATTAACGGAGGTTGTTCGGGCCTTTCTCACATATGGATGTTGCATCGGACATATGGCATCGCATCACATTTCGAACCGAACACTGATTTTGGTAATAAAATTCAATGATTTGCAAGCGTTGCTCGTTAGTAAGTCTATTCATGATGAAATGTCAAAGCATACTGAGCATCTTTCTCTTTGATACCATGTCTGAAATCCCACGTGATCTGTCAAATACTAATGCATGAAAATCCTAACCTCAAAAAAATCACCCTTTAGAAGTCTGAATTTCTAATAAAATTGTACTGCAATATGGACCCCCATATTCATCAGTGTATCATGGAAGTGTTATGCCCCAACTTCTCTTATGTGGCAAAGAATTTTTCAAGTAATTAATGGCATCTGTTTGATTAAAAATTCTGTAAAAATCCCACGGACGATGAGATAAGATAACAAATTATGCAAGATGAAAAAATCTTAGTCAACGATGTTTTCTTAGCTTCACTTAATGCCACTTCCACACTTTATAGCTTTCAGAAAATACCAAAAGAAACTACCATCCATTGGTACTTAGAAAAATGGTCATAAATGTTGAATAAATGCAAAGTTAAAGTGCCATTAAATAAATTTAAATCTTAATCTGCACTCTACATAATTTTGCCATTATGCGGGCATTGCTAAGAATCAGAATAGTATGACACTTTATGTCAGATATCAAATCAATTTCCTGCAGCAGTGGCTGCTGTTTGGTCCCCGAAATAGTCATAATCCCTAGCCCGAAAGATGGATGAATGAATGAAGAAATTTATTCAGTTTACCATTTCCGTTACCCCGCTTCAATTACCACAACCCCTGACCAAAAGAAGAACTTTCGGCTGTAACACTCTCACACCCAACCAAACTGGAGTACTCAAAATAAAGCAAGAACATTGTTTCAATTTTAATGCAAGGGGGCGGAAATGCCAAGCATGGGTCGAAGTCACAGTCCAAAACCTAGACCGAGACGAATGCTGATGATGGTGATAAAAGCTGTGTGTCAAATTTAAAATGATTAGCAAGGATTACACGCGTACTTACCCTGCGGCAACATCAACCAAAAAGCGAAAGAAAGAGCCATCATGTACCAATGCCAGGCTTACTGGAGTTCGGGGATTGCATTCAGCCTGTTTGGTTGGCAACGCCCCCAAGATATCGAATTGCATTTGATTGCTTTGACTTTAGATGGGGTACCAAGGAGGGGAGGGAAGGGGCCTCTATGACTATGGGGATGCGGTTAGCAATATTTTCTAACCAACAATCTGCGTTGATGTTTGTGTGCCAGCAAGTCGCTTGCTCTTGTCTGTCTGTCATTTGCAGTTGACGGTTTTGTGATTTTAATCAAATTTGCATTATTTACAATTTAAGCTGCCAAGTAGATTTTTCTCCTTTACTATGCTGCATTGTTGGCACAGTGTGCGGCAAATCTAGCATAACTTTGGAACAAAAATGTTAAAAAAGCTTCCTTGCTCAAGAACAAAGAAAACAAAAATCCGAAAAGTTGACAGCAGATTTAAGGGGATCTGCACCAGTATATACTAATACTTTATTTGGGTCCCATATTGGCATGAACTTCTTATATATCTGTTTAGAGGAGTTTTGGGATTGGAAGGGTGGGGGGCCCGCAGGGTACTTGGACCCAAACTTTAATACCATATTCGTTTTCTGATCGCCAAAACCTTTTGTTTGATGTACTTATTGTGACCAATGGACCACTTTCGGATATGGGTGGCGTTTTTGGTGTAAGGGGGAGGGTCTGCCTCCACCCCCTTTTGGTGTAAGGGGGAGGGTCCGCCTTCACCCGATATCTAAAAATTATATAAAAATGTCCTTCCAGACAAACGTACACAATCTATGAACATTTGAAGAAAATCGGTTCAGCCAAGTATCATATAGTCATATCGGATCTAATGACGTTTTTGAGGGGTGGCGTGACCCCCTATACTTCGATCTGATTTTGTTTGTCAGATTCGAAATCTACTCCCGAATACCTTTCATTTAAGCCCCATATTGAAATGAATGTCTTATATGTCTATTTGGGGGAGTTTTGGGGTTGGGGCGGCCCGATGGGTTCTTAGATTCAAGTGTTAATACCATATTCGCATTCTTCTCTCCAATACCTTTCCTTTGATACCTACATTGTCCCGATCGGTCCACTATTGATTTTGGGTTTTGTTTTTGGCATAAGGGGGAGGGTCCGTCCGAAAAATTGTATAGCCTATGTTTTCTTCCAGAACAACCTTCGAGAAAATCGGTTCTGCCGTTTTTCAGTCTATACGGAACAAACAAACCGAGTCCCATATTTACGTGATTGGCTAACGTGCCCATTTTGGTAGTTTTTGTGAGGGTGGGGTGATCCCCTATAATTCGACATGAATTTGTATGCCAGATTCGTTATCTACTCCCGCATACTTTTCATTTGATAGCCATATTGTGCTTATCGGTGCACTTTGATTTTGGGTGGTGTTTTTGGTGTAACGACGGAGGGGCCGCCCCTTCCGTTATCAATAAATTATAGAGCCTATTCTTACTTCCAGACCATATTCGTAATATACCCTCGAATATCTTTCTGGGGCGGCTTCCCAGGTACTTGGACCCAACTTTTATTATGAAATTCGTACTCTACTCTTGAATACCGATCGGTCCACTTTTGTTTTTTGGTATTACTTTTCTGGTAAGGGGAGGGTCCGCTCCCCTTCTGATACCGAAAAATCATATAGCCTTTGTTTCCTTCCAGACCAACCTACGCAATATGCGAAAATTTCGAGAAAATTGGTTCTGCCGTTTTTCAGTGTATACGGAACAAACAAACCGAGTCCCATATATCCTTGATTGGTTAATATACCCATTTTGGGCATTTTTGTGCGGGGTGGCGTAACCCCCTATACATTAATTTGTATGTCTGATTCGTAATCTATTCCCGCATACTTTTTAATTGATACCCATATTGCCCTTATCGGTGCACTTTTGATTTTGGGTGGAGTTTTTGGGGTAACGGTGGAGGGTCCGCCCCCTTCCGTTATCAATAAATTATAAAGCCTATTCCTACTTCCTGACCATATTCATAATCTACCCCCGAATATCTTTCATTTGAGTCCCATATTGTCATGATCGTTAAATAAGCTTATTTTAAGGGGTTTTAGGGCTGAGGCGGCCCCCCAGGTACATGAACCCAACTTTTATAATAAAATTCGTACTCTACTCTTGCATACCTTTCATTTGAATCCCATATTGTTCCGATCGCTTCAATTTTATTTTTGGGTAATACTTTTGTGGTAAGGGAGAGGGACCGCCCCCTCCCGATATCAAAAAAATTTATAGCCTATGTTTCCTTCTAGACCAACCGACACAATGTGTGGTAATCGGTTCAGCTGTTTTTGAGTCTAGACGGAACAAACAAACAAACCGACACACATACAAACAAACAAACACAAATTGATTTTTATACCCACCACCGAAGGATGGGGGTATATTCATATTGTCATTCCGTTTGCAACACATCGAAATATTCATTTCCGACCCTATAAAGTATATATATTCTTGATCAGCGTAAAAATCTAAGACGATCTTGACATATCCGTCCGTCTGTCTGTTGAAATCACGCTACAGCCTTAAAAATAAAGTTATTGAGCTGAAACTTTGCACAGATTCTTTTTTTTTTGTCCATAAGCTAAATCGGACTATATCGTGATATAGCCCCCATATAGACCGATCCCCCGATTTAGGGTTTAAGGCCCACAAAAGCCACATTTATTATCCGATTGTGCTGAAATTTGGGACAGTGAGTTGTGTTAGACCCTTCGACATCCTTCGTCAGTTTGGCCCAGATCGGTCCAGATTTGGATATAGCTGCCATATAGACCGATCCGGCGATTTAGGGTCTTAGGCCCATAAAGCCACATTTATTATCCGATTTTGCTGAAATTTGGAACAGTGAGTTGTGTTAGGCACTTCGACATCCTTTGTCAATTTGGCTCAGATCGGTCCAGATTTGGGTATAGCTGCCATATAGACCGATCCTTCGATATAAAGTTTTGAGTCCACAAAAAGCGCATTTATAGTCCAATGTCGCCGAAATTTGGGACAGTGAGTTGTGTTACACCCCTTAACATACTTCTGCAATATGGCCCAGATCGGTCCAGATTTGGATATAGCTGCCATATAGACCGATCCTCCGATTTAGGGTCTTAGGCCCAGAAAAGCCACATTTATAATCTGATTTCGCTGAAATTTGGAACAGTGAGTTGTGCAAGGCGTTTCTACATTTAGATGCATCTTGGCACAATTCGGTCCAGATTTGGATATAGCTGACATATAGACAGATCTTTTTGAATTAAAGTTTTGGGTCCAAAAAAGGCGCATTTATTGTCCGATGTCGCTGAAATTTGAGATAGTGGGTTGTGTTACACCCCTTAACATACTTCTGCAATATGGCCCAGATCGGTCCAGATTTGGATATAGCTGCCATATAGACCGATCCTCCGATTTAGGGTCTTAGGCCCAGAAAAGCCACATTTATAATCCGATTTCGCTGAAATTTGGAACAGTGAGTTGTGCAAGGCGTTTCTACATTTAGATGCAACTTGGCACAATTCGGTCCAGATTTGGATATAGCTGCCATATAGACCGATCTTTTTGATTTAAAGTTTTGGGTCCATAAAAGGCGCATTTATTGTCCGATGTCGCTGAAATTTGAGACAGTGGGTTGTGTTAGACCTTTCGACATCCTTCGTCAATTTGGCTCAGATCGGTCCAGATTTGGATATAGCTGCCATATAGACCGATCCTCCAATTTAGGGTCTTAGGCCCATTAAAGCCACATTTATTATCCGATTTTGCTGAAATTTGGAACAGTGAGTTGTGTTAGGCCCTTCGACATCCTTCGTCAATTTGGCTCAGATCGGTCCAGATTAGGATATAGCAGCCATATAGACCGATCCTCAGATTTAGGGTCTTAGGCCCATAAAAGCCACTTTTATTATCCGATTTGGCGGACATTTGGAACAGTGAGCTGTGTTAGACCCTTCGATATCCTTCGTCAATTTGGCTCGAATCGGATCAGATTTGGATATAGCTGCCATATAGACCGATCCCTCGATATAAAGTTTTGAGCCCAAAAAAGGCGCATTTATAGTCCAATGTCGCCGAAATTTGGGACAGTGAGTTGTGTTACACCCCTTAAAATACTTCTGCAATATGGCCCAGATCGGTCCAGATTTGGATATAGCTGCCATATAGACCGATCCTCCGATTTAGGGTCTTAGGCCCAGAAAAGCCACATTTATAATCCGATTTCGCTGAAATTTGGAACAGTGAGTTGTGCAAGGCATTTCTACATTTAGATGCAACTTGGCATAATTCGGTCCAGATTTTGATATAGCTGCCATATAGACCGATCCTCAGATTTAGGGTCTTAGGCCCATAAAAGCCACATTTATTATCCGATTTTGCTGAAATTTGGAACAGTGAGTTGTGTTAGGCCCTTCGACATCCTTCGTCAATTTGGCTCAGATCGGTCCAGATTAGGATATAGCTGCCATATAGATCGATCCTCAGATTTAGGGTCTTAGGCCCATAAAAGCCACATTTATTATCCGATTTGGCGGACATTTGGAACAGTGAGCTGTGTTAGACCCTTTGATATACTTCGTCAATTTGGCTCGAATCGGATCAGATTTGGATATAGCTGCCATATAGACCGATCCTTCGATTTAGGGTCTTAGGCCCAGAAAAGCCACATTTATTATCCGATTTCGCTGAAATTTGGAACAGTGAGCTGTGTTACACCCCTTAATACAATTCTGCAATATCGCACAGATCGGCCCAGATTTGGATATAGCTGCCAAATAGACCGATCCTCAGATTTAGGGTCTTAGGCCCATAAAGCCACATTTATTTAACATACTTCTGCAATATGGACCGTTAACATACTTCTGCAATATGGACCAGATCGGTCTAGATTTGGATATAGCTGCCATAAAGACCGATCCTCCGATTTAGGGTCTTTGGCGCATAAAAACCACATTTATTATCCTATTTCGCTTAAATTTGGGACAGTGAGTTGTGTTAGGCCCTTCGACATCCTACTTCATTTTGATTCCGATCGATCCAGATTTGGATATAGCTGACATATAGACGGATCTCTCGATTTAATGTTTTGGGCCCATAAAAGGCGCATTGATTGCTCGAGTTTGCCGAAATTTGGGACATTGAGTTATGTTAAACCCCTTAACACACTTCTGCAATATCGCACAGATCGGTCCAGATTTTGATATAGCTGCCATATAGACCGATCCTCAGATTTAGGGTCTTAGGCCCATAAAAGCCACATTTATTATCCGATTTTGCTGAAATTTGGAACAGTGAGTTGTGTTAGGCCCTTCGGACATCCTTCGTCAATTTGGCAAAGATCGGTCCAGATTAGGATATAGCTGCCATATAGACCGATCCTCCAATTTAGGGTCTTAGGCCCATTAAAGCCACATTTATTATCCGATTTTGCTGAAATTTGGAACAGTGAGTTGTGTTAGGCCCTTCGACATCCTTCGTCAATTTGGCTCGAATCGGATCAGATTTGGATATAGCTGCCATATAGACCGATCTGCCGATTTAGGGTCTTAGGCTCATAAAGCCACATTTATTATCTGATTTCACTGAAATTTGGGACAGTGAGTAGAGTTAGACCCTTCGACATCCTTCGTCAGTTTGGCCCAGATCGGTCCAGATTTGGATATAGCTGTCATATGGACCGATCCTACAATTTAGGGTCTTAGGCCCATAAAAGCCACATTTATTATTCGATTTCACTGAAATTTGGAACAGTGAGTTGTGTTAGGCCCTTCGACATCCTTCGTCAATTTGGCTCAGATCGGTCCAGATTTGGATATAGCTGACATATAGACCGATCTATCGATTTAATGTTTTGGGCCCATAAAAGGCGCATTTTTTGTCCGAGCTTGCCTCAATTTAAAACAGAGAGTTAAGTTAAACTCATCCACATATTTTTGCAATTTGGTCTAGATCGATCAAGATTTGCATATAGCTGCCATATAGACCGATATCTCGATTAAAAGTCTTGGCCCCAAAAAAGATGCATTTATAATCCGATTTCATTGAACGCTGACGCTGACGGTGTGATTTATGTTAGTGTCATACATTGTTCATATTTGGATTAAGCTGCCAAAAAGGCCAATATTTTGTTATATACAATTGAACAATGACTTGTACCGATTAGTATTTGGTCCAAATTGGATCATATTTCGATACAACTGCTATGGGACATAAGGTATGCAATTTTCACCGGATTTTGATGAAAGGTGGTTTACATATACACCAGAGATGTAGGGTATCCAAACTTCGCCCCGGCCGAACTTAACGCCTTTTTACTTGTTATATGTAAGATAGGGTCGGAAATGGATATTTCGATGTGCAATGATGTGGTGTGGATATTATGTCAACCACTGTTCAGATAGACGTATTTTTGTCGGATACTTGCTACTGACGTATAATATTAAAATGTTCCCTACAGATAGTACGAAAGCAGTGAAACTATTATTATACATTGCGGTTTATCGTGGTATTTACATTTAATTTTCCATTTAATAACGGAAGCGTTTTTTACCCTTGTTTGGGTTAAAGTTTGAGAATGATAAAAACATGGATTTGTGGTTAATTATGCCATTTAACATTTTATTAAATTGGCAAATACCCATTAAAGGAAGTTATTTTTCCAATTATGCTTTAAGGAGAATTACAGGAAAAAAAAAATGTTAACAGAATTTTTTTTCCCAAGGAAATTTAAAATTAAATAGAAATGTAAAAGCAATCTATTCCCTGTAAAACCAATGGATAACTTACAACTATCAATGACATTTGAGTATAGTCATGGTAGGTGTCCTGCAACGTCCAACATTCCTTATTTCACTCCTCTTGAAATATTTCCCCTTCCGATCCCTGTGCTTCAAACAGCAGAAAGATTTATTAATTGGTTTAGTTTATTTCATTTAGGATTCCACCTCGTCTGCACGAATAAATTGGAATGTATAACACGTTTGTGCCACACAGCCAATATGTTTACATCAATCAGAGATGCCAATGGTGATGGCCAAAGAAAAACTAAAAAAGAAATTTACATTTTTCCCCCTTGAATATGTATGGATGGAATTTTTCCATGAATGGATGAATGGTTGTTTGTTGGATTAGAGGAATCTTTTTTTTTTTTTTGTTGTTCTTCAAGAGGATTCAAGTCAAGTCGAATGATAGTCGTGGTATATCAAAGGGTGTGGGGGAGAAGGCCTCTCCTCCATCGTTATGGACATGCAAACATTCGGACAACATTTTATTGAAATCTGTGGCAGAAGACAGAAAAAAAACGTTGCTTTTATTTGCCCATCTTTAGTGTTCAACTAACCAAAAACAAATTGTTCGAATTGGCATGCAGTTTTTTCATCTCTCCTTAACGTTTTTTAACTTTTTTCAACTTCACACAAACGAAAATTCTTATTTAGCATGCATTTCAGTATCAATAAACATGACATTGTTGAATTTAGAATAGCCAACCATTGCAATGGAAGAACAGATAGCTAAAGGTTAGAGTTTAGTATGCTTAAGTTTTAAGAATAAATACGAAGTCAAGATTCCAGTTCGGTTTATAAGGCAGCTATATCAGGTTATTGACCGATTTGAATTAAACTTAGCACAGTGGTTGATAGTCATAAAAAAACACTTCATGCTAAATTTCAACTAAATCGGATGAGAATTGCGCCCTCTAGAGGCTCAAGAAGTCAAGATCCCAGATCGGTCTATCTGGCAGCTATATCAAAACATGGACCGATTTGAACCATACTTATCAAAGTTGTTGCAAGTCATAACAAAATTTCTGCCAACTCGGATGAGAATTGCGCCCTCTAGAGGCTCAAGAAGTCAAGATCCCGGATGGGTTTATATGCCAGCTATATCAGGTTATTGACCGATTTGAACTATACTTAGCACATTTGTTGAAAGTCATAACAAAAAACGTCACGCAAAATTTCAGCCAAATCGGATAATAATTGTGCCCCCTAGTGGCTCAAGAAGTCAAGACCCCAGATCGGTTTATATGGCAGCTACATCAGGTTATGGACCGATTTCAACTATATTTGGCATAGTTATTGAAAGTCATTACAAAACACCTCATGCCAAATTTCAGCTAAATCGGATAATAAATGCGCCCTCTAGTGGCTCAAGAAGTCAAGACCCCAGATCGGTTTATATGGCAGCTACATCAGTTTATAGACCGATTTCAACTATATTTGGCATAGTTATTGAAAGTCATTACAAAACACCTCATGCCAAATTTCAGCTAAATCGGATAATAATTGCGCCCTCTAGTGGCTCAAGTAGTCAAGACCAGAGATCGGTTTATATGGCATCTATATCAAAACATGGACCGATATGGCCCATTTACAATCCCCACCGACCTACACTAATAAGAAGTATTTGTGCAAAATTTTAAGCGGCTAGCTTTACTCCTTCGAAAGAAAGCGTTCTTTCGACAGACAGACGGACGAACGGACGGATGGATGGATGGACAGACGGACGGACGGACGGATGGATGGACAGACGGACGGACGGACGGATGGACAGGCGTACGGATGGACAGACGGACGGACATGGCTAGTTCGACTTAAAATGTCATGACGGTCAAGAAATTATATAATTTATGGGGTCTTAGACGAATATTTCGAGCAGTTAAAAATACCCTATGGTGGAGGGTATAAAAATCAAGAAAAACTACGAATAGAAAGATTAAAATTGTCCCTTTCTCCTATAACCTTATATATAAAAATCAATTTATGTTTGTTTGTGTGTTCCTTATAGACTCAGAAACGGCTGAACCGATTTTCCTGAACTTTTCAAAGATGGTGCACAATGATCCCGTGATGAAGATAGGGCACTACATTTTTGATATCTAAAGGGGGGCGGACCCTCCCCCTTACCCAAATTTTCAGAAACGCCAGATCTCGGAGATGGGTGGTGCGATTTAAGCGAAATTTTGAGGGCTCTCATATAGTACCCTAAAAATAAAAATTAGGTATCCAAATTTCGGATGGGGTACCTAGGGGGGCTGCCCCACCCTAAAACCTACCTAACATATATTTAGACCAATCACGACAATATGGGACTCAAATGAAAGGTATTTAGGATCTGATATCGAATTGTCGGACCTAGGGGGGCTGCCCCACCCTAAAACCTACCTAACATATATTTAGACCAATCACGACAATATGGGACTCAAATGAAAGGTATTTAGGATCAGAAAACGTATCTGATATCGAATTGTCGGACCAAGTGTTAGGGGGACCACCCCAACCCCCAAAACCCCCCTAAATCCGACATATTTACTGACAATGGCAATATGGGACTCAAATGAATGGTATTTGCGAGGAGATTAAGAATTTGATATCCAAATGTGAGACCAAGATTTTGGGGGTCCACCACTTCCCCAAAACACCCCCCGAAAAGGACTTATTTACTGACCATTGGAATATGGGGCTTAAATAAAAGGTATTTGAGTGTAGAATCCGAATTTGTGTTTGTATTTGTATTTTATTATGATAAAACCCATACAAAAGACAGTGTCTTATATAAAGCATGGGTTAGTAAATTGATAAATACAATGAGTTCAACACGTTTTCATTTAAATAGAACAATAATTGGTACAAAATATTTAACAATTTAAGCACAGTTACTGAAACAATATTAAAGTAAAAAAAATGTTAAAACAAAATAAAAGAAAGAAGAATAAGAAACTTTAAAGAAAATTCCAATTTGATATCCAAATATGGGATCAAGTGTATGGGGGGCCGTCTCTCACAAAAAACATCCCCCAAAGGGAAGAAATTTACGACCATAGCAAGATGGGGCTCAAATGAAATGTCTTTGGGAGTAAAGTACGAATTTGATATCAATATTCGGGATAATTGTCTATGGGGCCACCCCACCCGCACAACATCACCCAAATAGTAAGTATTTTCTGACTATTGCAATATGAGGCTCAAGTAAGAGAGGTTTTAAAGTGGAACACTAATCCGATAGATATTTTCAAGGCCAACTCACTGAGTGGCCGCCCATCCCCCAAACCACCACCCAAGTCGGTCATATTTGCCGACTATGGAAATGTGGGGCTCAAATTAAAGGTATTTGAAAGTAGACCACGCATCTCATATCAACATTAGGGACAAACTGTCTAGGGGACGTCCCACCACCATAACAACCCCCAAATAGGACGTATTTGCTCACCAAGACAATTTGGACCTTCAGGACAGTGGAGCTCGATGTTGATAGTTTTTGGGGCCCATACCCCAAACCGGACATATTTGCTGACTTTTGCATAAGAAGTTTAAATAAGATTAGAAAACGAATTTAATATCCAATTTTGAGGGCAATCGTAATATAGGGTTTAAATAAATGATATATAGATATATGAGAATAGAGTACGTTGCTGATATATTTTCCGGGCTTAGTGTTTGGACGACCACCCTAATCCTCAAAACACCCCTAAATCGTGCATATTTACCGACCATGGCAATGTGGATCTTAAATGAAAGGTATTGGGTGGTAGAGCAAGAATTGATACCAATTTTCTTGGGGTCTACCTCTTTCCCAAAATACCCCACAAACAGCAATTTTTTACTGATCATCGCAATATGGGGCTCAAATAAAGTTATTTGGGAGTAGAATACGAATTTGATATCCAAATACAGGATCATGTATTTAAGGCATCACCCCTTTCCCACAACACCCCCCAAAGGGTAAACATTTTTCGACCATGCCAATATGGGGCTCAAATGAAAGGTATTTGAGATTAGGAAACGAATTTGATAACCAATTTTGGGGCCATGTGTTTGGGGGACGCCTCATCCTGTAAACTCCCCCTCAAAACCAATGGCAATATGGGATTTAAATAAATGGTATTTGAGAGAAGAGCACTATGCTGATATGTTTTCAGGACCATGTGTCTGGGGGACCACCTCACCCCCGAAAACACCCCTTAATCAGACATCATAAGAATATCGGGCTGAAAAAAAGTATTTAAAGAATGTAGTACACCTTACATCCAAATTTAAATTCGTAGACCAATAAACATCATATGGGATTCAGGTGAAGGCAGTTATATTGTTAAACTGTTTGTCAAGCGATATACTATTTTCGTAGCATGGTATTTCACTAAAAGCTCTTTAAATGTCGAAAACAAATATTCCTAGGAAAATTTTTTTTCCATATAAAGTAAAAGAAGGCGCAACGGAGCGGGCCCGGGTCAGCTAGTTCCATATATTAATGAAAATTCGAAATTTTGATGAAAATGAGCAAATATCAAGGTTTTTATTTCGAAAACTTTAAATCTCCTAAAACTAATCTTTGTAGAGCAATAGTAAGGTTAATTCGTGATCACTTCTTAAAATTCAAAATGTTTATGAAAATATGCGGAAAGTTGGCATATTTATTTCGTTTCGTTTGTGTTTACTTACCTTTCCCAGTTGTTTCGTTACAGAAGGATCAAAAGTAATGTTGTTGGCCAAAGGTGTGAAAAAATTCCAATTCTCTTATAGTGGATAATCTGTAATAGATAAAAAATAAATTTTATGTATAAAAATGTTCATTCATTCTTCTAAAGTTAGCGTTCTTTCGACAGACAGTCAAGCAGACATTGACTAGAAATTGACTGGAAATGTCAAGACATTCAAGTGTATATTTGAGTGTCCCAAAAAACAAAACGTATTCATTTATTAATTTATTATTATTATTATTTTTTTTTTTTTTTTGAAACGCTACCTTCAATAAATTTTTTTAATTTTTGATCCTGATAAGCAAAATATGAAATATTATGGTATTCGGTTAACAATAACCCGTGCCGCCCCCATGTCCAAAGTTGGATGCAGTATTTTCTAAGGGATCCAGTTGAGTATTTTAGGCCTTAGCATGAAATTGGTAAACATAGTATACATTTATATGAAATTTTTTACAAAATCACAAATTGTACCCTGCAGCACTACTGCAGTTATGATAAAATGTATAGGACATGACTAAGTCGAATCAGGAGATAGTTTTGAGCCTATCTCCTGATTCGACTTAGTCATGTCCGTCTGTCCGTAAATCCATTCTGTGCTGATGGTCCGTCAATCGTTTTTTTTTTTATACCCACCACCATAGGATGGGGGTGTAAAATCGTTCCGTTTGTAATACCTCGAAATAATGATCTAGGACCCTATAAAGTATATATATTCTTGATCGTCTCGCCATACTGAGTCGATCTAGCCATGTCCGTCCATCCGTCGAAGTCACGATAGCGGTCGAATGAGTAAAGCAAGTCGCTTGAAATTTTGTACAAAAACTGCCTATTGATGTAGGTCGTTGGGGATTGCAAATGGGCCATATCGGTTCAGAATTGGATATAGCTCCCATATAAACCGACCTGCCGATTTGAGTTCTTGAGTCCCTGGAAGCCTCAATTTTCATTTAGCACATAGTATTCTGTTATGACTTTCAACAACTGTGCCTATAACTGCCAAATCGGTCTATAACCTGATATAGCTCCCATATAAACCGATCTCCCGATTTGACTTCTTGAGCCCCTGGAAGCCACAATTTTCATTCGATTTGGCTGAAATGTTGCACCTAGTGTTTCGTTTTGACTTCCAAATACTGTGACTAGTACGGTCGAAATTGGTCAATAACCTGTTATAGCTCCCATATAAACCGATCTCTCGATTTGACTTCCTGAGCCAATGGAAGCTTCAAATTTCCTCCTGTTTGACTGAAATTTGTCAAATAATGTTCTGTTATGACTCTCAGCAACTGTTCCAAGTACGGTCCCAATCGGTCTAAAACCAGATATAACTCCAATTTATTAGCAGAATCCATGGTGGTGGGTTCTCAAGATACGGCCCGGCCGAATGTAGCAAGCGTTTACTTGTTTTTATACCCACCACCGAAGGATCGGGGTATATTCATTTTGTCATTCCGTTTGCAATACATCCAAATATCCATTTCCGATCCTATAAAGTCTATATATCCTTGATCAGCGTAAAAATCTGAGACGATATAGCCACATCCGTCCGTCTGTACGTCTGTTCGTCTGTCTGTTGAAATCACGCAACAGTCGTTAAAAATAGAGATATTGAGCTGAAACTTTGCACAGGTTCTTTTTTTGTCCATAAGTAGGATGAGTTCGAATATGGACTATATCGGACTATATGTTGATATAGCCCCCCATATAGACCGATACGTCGATTTAGGGTCTTAGGCCCATAAAAGCCACATTTATTATACGATTTTGCTGAAATTTGGGACAGTGAGTTGTGTTCGATGTCCTTCTTCTATTTGGCTCAGATCGGTCCAGATTTGGACCTAGCTGTCATATGGGCCGATCTCTCGATTTAAGGTTTTGGACCCATAAATGGCGCATTTATTGTCAGATTTCGCGGAAATATGGGACAGTGAGTTGTGTTATACCCTTCGATATCCGCCTTTAATTTGGCCCAAATCAGTGCAGATTTGAATATAGCTGCCATATGGGCCGATCTCTCGATTTAAGGTTTTGGACCCATAAATGGCGGATTTATTGTCCGACGTCGCCGAAATTTGGGACAATGAGTTGTGTTAGGCTCTTCGACATCCTTCTTCAATTTGGTTCAGATCAGTTCAGGTTTGGATATAGCTGCCATACAGACCGATCTCTCGATTTTAGGTTTTGGGGCCATAAAAGGCGCATTTATTGTCCAATTTCTCTGAAATTTGGGACTGTGAGTTGTGTTTGGCTCTTCGACATATTCCTGTAATTTGGCCCAGATCGGTCCTGATTTGAATATAGCTGCCATATAAACCGATCTCTCGATTTAAGGTGTTGGACCCATAACAGGCGTATTATTGTCCGATTTTGAAAAATTTGGAACAGTGAGTTGTATTAGGGCTTTCGAAGTCTTTCATCAATTTGGCTCAGATCGGTTCAGGTTTGGATATAGCTGCCATACAGACCGATCTCTCGATTTTAGGTTTTGGGGCCATAAAAGACCATTTATTGTCCAATTTCTCTGAAACTTGGGACTGTGAGTTGTGTTAGGCTCTTCGACATATTCCTGTAATTTGGCCCAGATCAGTTCAGATTTGAATATATTGTAGCTGCCATATAGACCTATCTCTCTTTTTAGGATTTGGGCTCATAAAAGGCGCATTTATTATCCGATGTCGCCGAAATTTGGGACAGTGAGTTTTGTTAGGCCCTTCTTCATCAATTTCGCTCAGATCGGTCCAGATTTGGATATAGCTGCCATATAAACCTATTTGGGGTCTTGATCCTTGAGCGTCTAGAGCGCGCAATTCCTATCCGATTTGGTTGAAATTTTGCTCGACGTGTTTTGTTATGACTTCCAACAACTGTGTGAAGAATAGTTGAAATCGGTCCATAACATGATATAGCTGCCATATAAAACGATCTGGGGTCTTGACTTCTTGTGCCACTATAGGGTGCAATTATTTTCCGATTTAGCTGAAATTTTGCATGAGGTGTTTTGTTATAACTTTCAACAATTGTGCTAAGAATAGTTCAAATCGGTCCATAGCCTGGTGAAGCTGCCACATAAACCGATCCGGAGTCTTGACTTCTTGTGCCACTAGAGGGCGCAATTATTTTCCGATTTAGCTGAAATTTTGCATGAGGTGTTTTGTTATGACTTCCAACTGATGTGCTAAGTATGGTTGAAATCGGTTCATATCCTGATATAGCTGCCATATAAACCGATCTGGGGTCTTGACTTCTTGAGCCGATAGAGGGCACAATTCTCATCCGATTTGGCTGAAATTTTGCATGAGATGTTTTGCTATGACTTTCAACAACAGTGCTAAGTATAGTTCAAATCGGTCAATGTTTTGATATAGCTGCCATATAAACCGATCTGGGGTCTTGACTTCTTGAGCCGATAGAGGGCACAATTCTTATTCGATTTGGCTGAAATTTTGCATGAGGTGTGTTGTTATAGCTTTCAACAACTGTGCTAAGAATAGTCCAAATCGGTCCATAACCTGATATAGCTGCCACATAAACCGATCCGGAGTCTTGACTTCTTGAACCACAAGAAGGCACAATTATTATCCAATTTAGCTGAAATTTTGCATGAGGTGTTTTGTTATGACTTTCAACTGATGTGCCTAGTATTGTTCAAATCGGTCCATATCCTGGTATAGCTTCCATACAAACCGATCTGGAATCTTGACTTCTTGAGCCTCTAGAGGGCACAATTCTCATCCGATTTAGTTGAAATTTTCCATGAGGTGTTTTGTTATAACTTTCAACAATTGTGCTAAGTATGGTTGAAATCGGTCCATAACCTGATATAGCTGCCATATAAACCGATCTGGAATCTTGACTTCTTTTAGCCACTAGAGGGCACAATTCTTATCCGATTTGTCTGAAATTTTGTACAACGGCTTCTCTCATGACCTTTAACTTACGTGTCGAATATGGCATTAATCAGTTTATATACTAATACAGCTACCCTATAAACCGATCTCCCTATTTTACTTCTTCAGCCCCTAAAGTGCGCAATTCTTACTAGATTTGGCTGAAATTTTACACAATGACTTCTACTATGGTCTCCAATATTCAGCTCAATTATGGTCCTAAATGAACCTTAACTTGATATTGTTCCAATAACATAGCAATTCTTTTCTTTTATCCTTTGTTTGACTAAAAAGAGATACCGTGGCAAGAGCTCGGCAATGCGATTCATGGTGGAGGGTATATAAGATTCGGCCGGCCGAACTTAGCACGCTCTTACTTGTTTTTTTTTTTTTGTTTTTCCCTGGATTCCAAATACTCATAATTCCCTTTCCAGGCTGCACAATCAACTCGGTAAATCACTGGTAACACAATTTGCAAAATTTTAAACAGGATTGTTCTAATAGAGAAGCCTTTTTAGCCAAAACACATACGCAATCAGCGAAATACATTGGATGGCTCCAGCATGAATGACTAGACAAGCGCTTGAAAATCGTTGCCCAAAGTTACACTTATTTTATGAGTGCCACTAAAATAAATCACCAGCAATGTTATTTAATCGAATTTTGATTTTTTGAATCCCGCTGGACGCTTTACAGACTCCTAACCACCAACATAGCTGCTGAGGCATTTCGTGATTCTGCAGATCTTCTATGGCATTGGTAGGGATGCTACAAAACGAAACCACCAATGTTTTAGCTTGCCATAGATTGTCATTATTAGACCAATTTTGCATGCCACCAAACAGCCACAAGTGAGAAACGTTCGTGGCATATTGTCGATGCATTTATATTGGCTGTTCGTCGTTGTTTTGAAGGATATGCGTGCGTGTCGCCGTGTTCAATGGTGGTTGCTGAAGGGATGTTTGCTGTGACTTATAAAAAAAAATCTAATTTAGTTCGCGTTATGCATACGAAATTGTTGTCGTTTAGCTGCTCATCGCTGCAATGCCATGTGATCAGTATGATGACAGCCAACAACCATTGATGTCCTTGTTTGACTATAGCATTGCCATCCCAATCCAACAAAGTGTTCATCATGCCAGGCAGCGCAAAGGCATTGTCACATCCATGGCCATCATCAAGGACATGATGGTGCTGTGTTGCCACATACATATGTGTGTGTGAATGTGTGGGTGGTACATTCTTGGTGGTGGTTGTGTTGCTAATAATGTCACGTTATCGATTGATTTAACAATGAATCTATGAATTATTTATTAATTATAGCAATTGATAAGATTACGTTTTTGTGCATCGCAAATCTTCGATAGATAATTTATTTTCTTTTGTGTTTTTTTTGCATAATCACATGTGGGCGATTGAGGAACGTGAGGGATGTTAAGACAATCAAGATTCTCCTTTGATGTTGCTGTTGGTTGAAAGAAAGGGGCGTTTTGTGGCAAGGCATTTAGAAGCGTCTTAGAAGGAGCAATGGTTAAACAATAAATAAATGGTCTTTTTTAGGCAAAAACAAATAAAAGCGTGCTAAGTTCGGCCGGGCCGAATCGTATATACCATGGATCGCAATTGTCCAGCTCTTGCCACGGTATCTCTTTTTAGGCAAGCAAAGGATAAAAGAAAAGAATTGCTATGTTACTGGAACAATATCACGTTATGGTTCATTTCGGACCATAATTGAGCTGAATATTGGAGACCAAAGTAGAAGTCATTGTGTAAAATTTCAGCCAAATATAGTAAGAATTGCGCATTTTAGGGGCTGAAGAAGTAAAATATGGAGATCGGTTTATAGGGGAGCTGCATTAGGCTATAAGACGATTCATGCCCTTTCCGACACGTATGTTTATTTATTTATTTATTTATTTATTTGTTTATTAGTCAATGGAACAAATATCCTTACAGACTAAGATGACTTCCGTAACAAATTTTTAAATAGTAATGTATGATAATAAAGAGGTGCATGCTACAAAAATATATAATATAAAATGGATCTAAAAATTTCTTTTGATGTGCTAAAATCAATACATGGTTTTGACTCCCTTTGAAGCCTGTTGTTGATAAAATTTAAATTCAAAAAAGTTCGTGTTAAAGGCCCATTTCTCGCATAGTTGGTGCGGTGGAACGGTATGTCAAACAAATTTACAACTCGTAAGCTTCTTGGAGGAACAAATGTTGGAACTAAAGACAACAAATCCGGTGAATCAATATTATTATTAAGCAAGTCATATATGAAGCAAGCCGATTGATATTTTCTACGAGATTCTAAGGATTGCAAGCCAAGTAACAAAAATCTAGATCTATATGGAGGCATCTGAGCAGGAAATAAGTTTTTAAGGGCAAACTTTGTAAAGTTTTTTTGAATTCTCTCAATGCGAACAATGTGAGCACTACATTGAGGATCCCAAACAATTGAAGCGTATTCTAGTTTAGATCTAACAAATGCCGTATAAATTAATTTTGCGGTATTAGGATCAGAAAATTCCGCACAATTTCTTTTGATAAATGCAAGAACCTTGTAGGCCTCAGGAATAATGTGGTCTATATGTGGAATAAATGATAGTGATGTATCAAATATAATGCCTAGATCACGAATGGAAGTTACCTTAGTAAGATTGTGGCTGCCAATTTTGAAGGTTGGTTGAATGGGATTAAGTGATCTAAAATAAGAAACGTGAAAACATTTTGAAAGGTTCAAAAAAAGCTTATTGATGTTGCACCACATGACTAAGTTATCTAAATCAACTTGCAAATCATTTATATCTTGTAGAGACTCAATTTTAGTAAAAAATTTCAAGTCATCAGCATACAAAAGAAAATTGGAATGCGAAAAACATGAAGAGATGTCATTGATAAATAAGTTAAAAAGAAGTGGGCCAAGGATGCTACCCTGAGGTACTCCCGATGTCTGAAAATATGGCTGAGACACGTATCCTTCAACTTTAACTTTACACACTCTGTTAGTTAGATATGAATGAATCCATTTTAGAAAATTTGAATGCAAACCTAGATTCTGTAACTTAGCAAGTAAAATACTATGCGAAACTTTATCAAAAGCTTTGCTTAAGTCAGTGTAAATAACTTCTACTTGTTTACCTCGCTCGAGGGCGGTCATACAGTAATCTGTAAATAATGTTAAATTCGATGTGGTAGATCTACCCGAAAAAAAACCCATGCTGGTAAGGAGAGATAGTAGACTTGCAAAGAAAAAATAATTTTTTGAAAATGATATTTTCAAATATTTTCGAAACACACGAAAGTTTTGATATTGGCCTGTAACATGTAACATCATCTTTTCTACCTTCTTTAAATACAGGAGTAATTGATGCTATCTTCCACTTGGCTATAAAAATACCTTTCTTAAGAGATAGGCGAAATATAAAAGTCAAAACGGAAACAATGCTAAAACAGCAACTTTTTAAGAAATAAGCACAAAGACCATCAGCATCACTTTTATAGCTATTTTTAATTGCACCAATAGCTTCAAAAACATCATCCTCACAGATATAAATACTTCCCAAATTTATGGCTGAATAAGAAAATGGTAGCGTCATATTACAAGTGGAAGGCTGCTCAAAATTAGATTGGAAAAAATTAGCAAACATGTTTACAACATCATGGCCAGACTGCGAGATGCAACTGTTATATTGAACAGTAGATGGGATATCTGAAGATTTCTTCTTAGACTTCACAAACGACCAAAAATGTTTAACATTTACTTTAATTTCATTCTCTTTAGAAAGAATGTATTGTTTATAAAGAAATTTGTTTAAAAAATTAAATTCTTTTTGATAATGTAAAAATTTGACTTGCTCTTCCAGATTACCAGATTTAATGAATCGATTATGGAATTTATTGCGCAGATTTTTTAGTTTTTTCAGGCCTTTAGTATACCATGGAAGCTTATAGGGCTTTTTCTTGTTTAGAGGAACATTCAATTTAAGAATGTCTAAAACCTTTGCCAGAAAAATATCATAACAATTGGATGGATCACACGTAGGAAACATCGATACCCAATTTATAGATGAAAGCATCGAATTTAGCACATCAAAGTTACATGCGTTGTAATTAAAATTGAAACACTCAGAAGTATCATTAGGGATGTACATAAAACATTCCATTTCTATAATTGTAGGAACATGATGAACACTTGGAGGAGATACTGGAATCAAACATTCATATATTTTGAAATTGCAGTCGCGTGATACAAAAATTAAATCAAGAAATCGACGCATTTTGTTAGCAATATGATTAATTTGAACCAAACCAACGCTCAATAACGCATCGATAAAATTAACTTCAAACTCTTTATTAACATTACTAGGCGTTAAAAAATAATTGTCGTTCATCATGGTCCAACAAATACTTGATAAATTAAAATCTCCCATTACACATAAATTAGTATCAGAACACATATTCTCTTCCAAATTAACAATATTAGAGACATGTTTAGAATAGATATTATCATGACTTCCCGGAGGTATATACGATAGAGATATTAACAGTTTTTGATTAAATCCAATTACATATAGTGCAATTTGATCCAAAAGACCATCATCATCATCAATTTTACATAAATAGGATTTGTATTTAGATTTTACAGCAATAAGAACACCCCCACCCCGGGATAATCCTGTACGATAAGCATTTCTATCCTTCCGATATACATTAAACAAATTCATGTCGAAAAATTCGGCATCATAAAAGTCAGAATTAAGCCAGGTCTCAGCAATGAGAATTAAATCAAAGTCACATTGGGACGTAAAATTCATGATTTCATTGGCCTTTGTGCGAATACCTGACATATTTTGATAAAATACTTTTAGATTATGTGCAGTATCTACTACTGAACTAAGGGTTGTATTTCCCTTTTTTGAAAATTTTTAAACGGACGTACCCTTATATCGGTAGGCCACAATTTAGAGTTAAAAATATCATTATAAAAACTAGATACTACACCCAGCTTAAAATTAACACTTTTTAATTCACTTAAATTAGCGTCTTTCTTTACTAATTTATAGCATTCCATATTAGCTTTATCAATGTTGGAGTTGGCAGCAATATAATTGATAATTTGATCGCATGAAACAGTTGGCTTAAACTTTGATATATGAATCCATTTCTTGGTCGCCACCACTTCCAAATCATTAGGTACATTATTTTCACCAAATATGACTTTGCCCCCTTTTCGTCTACGCCTTTGAACAGTTTCCCAACCCATACTTGCTTGATGGTTTGGTTCGAACATTTCATTTCCATTGTTTACTGCATTAACATCATTTGTACTCACTGACGAAACCGATGGTGCATATGAAACAACATGTTGCGAGCTCGGCTTGTTCATGGATTGTGCACCTGTAGATGTAACTGGTATAATAAGACTTTGGACAGTACCAACAACATCGCTACCACTGGTCTCAGAATAATGATTTGCATTTTGTTGATGAACTTCTTTGCTTGGAGGTTTGTTGTTTTTCTCCACTGTTTTTTTTATCTCTCGCACTTCAGCACATAAAGATGAGTTTATTAAGACTTTTAGCTCTCTCACTTCACTGGTCAAAGAGGCAATGCGAGCAACCAAATCAGAAGAAACTGATAGGCAGTCATTGCAATTAAATACAATATTTGAATTTTTAACAAATAATTCTCCAATATTAGTATCGACGTTGGCACAAAAGAAGTGTAGCTTAGCTCTGCAAATGTGGCATGCTATGAACTTCCCGTTCAAAGCCTTGAAGCACATCGCACAAAGAGTATTTGGAGGGAGATCCATTAGAAACACGTCAGATGTAAAGAAGCTCAACTGACTAACTCAACTGTTAAAGGTCATGGGAAAAGCAGTTGTACAAAATTTCAGCCAAATCGGATAAGAATTTCTTCCTGTAGAGGCTCAAGAACTCAAGACCCCAGATCGGTTTATATGAAAGCTATATCAGGTTCTGGACCGATTTGAAC
This sequence comes from Stomoxys calcitrans, assembly GCF_963082655.1. Classification (NCBI taxonomy): domain Eukaryota; kingdom Metazoa; phylum Arthropoda; class Insecta; order Diptera; family Muscidae; genus Stomoxys; species Stomoxys calcitrans. The sequence continues at coordinate 226,999,270 of NC_081552.1, read as the reverse complement.
TATTCTTAGCACAGTTGTTGAAAGTCATAACAAAATACCCCATGCAAAATTTCAGCCAAATCGGATAATAATTGCGCCCTCTAGTGGCTGAAGAAGTCAAGACCCCAGATCGGTTTATATGACAACTATATCAGGTTATTGACTGATTTGAACTATTCTTAGCACAGTTGTTGAAAGTCATAGCATAATACCTCATGCAAAATTTCAGGCAAATCGGATAATAATTGCGCCATCTAGTGGCTGAAGAAGTCAAGACCCCAGATCGGTTTATATGGCAGCTATATCAGGTTATGGCCCGATTTGAACTATTCTTAGCTCAGTTGTTGGAAGTCATAACAAAAGACCTCATGTAAAATTTCAGCCAAATCGGATAATAATTGCGTCCTCTAGCGGCTCAAGAAGTCAAGACCCCAGATCGGTTTATATGGCAGCTATATCAGGTTATGGACCGATTTGGACTATTCTTAGCACAGTTGTTGAAAGTCATAACAAAACACCCCATGCAAAATTTCAGCCAAATCGGATAGGAATTGCTCCTTGTAGAGGCTCAAGAAGTCACGACCCCAGATCGGTTTATATGGCAGCTATATCAGGTTATGGACCGATTTCAACTATACTCAGCACCGTTGTTGGAAGTCATAATAGAACACCTCAGGCAAAATTTCAGTCAAATCGGATAAGAATTGGGCCCTCTAGCGGCTCAAGAAGTCAAGATCCCATATATATATGCTTGATCGTCATGACATTTTAAGTCGAACTAGCCATGTCCGTCCGTCTGTCTGTCGAAATTATGCTAACTTTCGAAGGAGTAAAGCTGGCCGCTTGAAATTTTGCACAAATACTTTTTATAAGTGCAGGTCAGTTGGGATTGTAAATGGGTCAGATCGGTCCGTGTTTTGATATAGCTGCCATATAAACCGATCTTGGGTCTTGACTTCTTGAGCCTCTAAATCGCGCAGTTCTCGGCCGATTTGACTGAAATTGTGAACGTCGTGGTTTGGTATCTTTTCCAATAACTGTGCTGAGTATGGTTCAAATCGGCTCATGCTTTGATATGGCTGCCATATAAACCGATCTTGGATCTTGACTTCTTGAGCCGCTAGAGGGCGCAATTCTCATCAGATTTGGCTGAAATTTTGCATAAGGTGTTTTGTTATGACTTTCCATAAATATGCCAAGTATAGCGCAAATCGGTGCATAATCTGGTACAGCTGCCATATAAACTGATCTTGGATCTTGACTTCTTGAGCCGCTACAGGGCGCAATTCTCATTCGATTTGACTGAAATTTTGCATGAGGTGTTTTGTTATGACTTCCCATTAATATGCTAAGTATAGCGCAAATCGGTGCATAATCTGATATAGTTGCCATATAAACCGATCTGGGATCTTGACTTCTTGAACCTCTAGAGGGCGCAATTCTCATTTGATTTGGCTGAAATTTTGAACGTCGTGGTTTGGTATCACTTCCAATAACTGTGCGAAGTATGATTCAAATCGGTTCATAATCTGTTATAGCTGTCATATAAACCGATCTTGGATCTTGACTTCTTGAGCCGCTAGAGGGCGCAATTCTCGTTGGATTTGTCTGAAATTTTGTACGTAGTGTTTTGGTACCACTTTTAACAACAGCGATAAGTATGGTTTAAATCGGTCCATGTTTTGATATAGCCACCATATAAACCGATCTTGGCTCTTGACTTCTTGAGCCTCTAGAGGGCGCAATTCTCATCTGATTTGGCTGAAATTTTGCATAAGGTGTATTGTTATGACTTCCCATAAATATGGTAAGTATAGCGCAAATCGGTGCATAATCTGGTATAGCTGCCATATAAACTGATCTGGGATCTTGACTTCTTGAGCCTCTAGAGGGCGCAATTCTCATTCGATTTGGCTGAAATTTTGAACGTCGTGGTTTGGTATCACTTCCAATAACTGTGCGAAGTATGATTCAAATCGGTTCATAATCTGGTATAGCTGTCATATAAACCGATCTTGGATCTTGACTTCTTGAGCCGCTAGAGGGCGCAATTCTCTTCAGATTTGTCTGAAATTTTGCATGAGGTGTTTTAGTGTGACTTCCAATAAATGTGCTAAGTATAGCGCAAATCGGTGCATAATCTGGTATAGCTGCCATATAAACTGATCTGGGATCTTGATTTCTTGAGCCTCTAGAGGGCGCAATGCTCATTCGATTTGGCTGAAATTTTGTACAACGGCTTCTCTTATGGCTTTCAACACACGTGTCTAATATGGTCTGAATCGATCAATAGCTTGATATAGCTCCCATATAAACGTATCTACCGATTTTGCTTCGTGAACCCCTACAAGGCGCAATTTTTATCCGAATGAATTACACAACAACTTCTACAATGTTCAGCATTCATGTATGCTCCGAATCGGACTATAATTTGATATAGCTCCAATAGCATGACAGTTCTTATTCAATATTCTTTGTTTGCCTAAGAAGAGATACCGCGCATAGAACTCGACAAATGCGATCCATGGTGGAGGGTATATAAGATTCGGCCCGGTTGAACTTGGCACGCTTTTACTTGTTTCTTAATGTCATTGCAGTATTAATTAAACTATCCAAAAGAGTATTCATAGGGCACTCCACCCTCTTTTTGACTTTAAACACAGCTCATCACAATGTTAGTTCGTTCATATGTGTGTTTCTTCAAAGGCATGCAACAAACTCCATCTCAAAATGCGGAATAGTTTGAATAACTTTTCGACAACAACTTAAATACACCTTGAAACTCCAAGTTCTCAAGCCAAACATCTAAGCAAAGCGAAAATTCAACAAATCTGGTCCCTGTTCCTGATCCGTTTCCTTCCTTTTCTTTGCCCAATCGCTTCGCTACATCCTTCTTAAACGTTTCATTTGTATTCGTGCGACAGCGGCAACTTTGCATAGTTTAAAAGTCATTAAAAACTTTCTAAACTAGTTTGAAAGTTGGCAAATTTGATTGAAATTGCAAACGTATACATTTTGTAAATGCTGGATTTTTTTTTAAACAGGCAGTTTTAAATTGGACATGATTTATGCAATGCGCCAAGGGAGTGGTAGAGTTGGTGTACATGACTTTTATTTGTTGTAAAACACAAATGACGAATGAACCTGACAGTCAAGTTGTTTGTGTGTTTAGTGGAAGTGAAATAGCAAAGTGTTGATGGAAAAGTTTTTTTTTTGAGTTAGACAGCATGGAGAAGGGTTAAGGGATTAATTACGCCATTGTTGCATAGATTGTGTGGTTGGAAGAAAACAAACGAAAATATTTAAGAAGGAAAATTGGGTATTCGACCGCAATCCAATTATCTAATTTCAAAGCCAAATCTTCCATTAGACAAATAGATCCCCTAAAAACCATGTGGGGGCGGACCCTACCCCTTACCCTAATTTTCAGAAACCCCAGATCTCGGAGATGGCTGGTGCGATTTAAGCGAAACTCTGTGTGCTCTCATATATTATAGTACCCTAAAAATAAAAATTTGGTATCCAAATTTCGGATGGGGTACCTAGGGGGGGCCGCCCCACCCTAAAATCTACCAAACATATATTTAGACCAATCACGACAATATGGGACTCAAATGAAAGGTATTTAGGATAAGAAAACGTATTTAGGATAAGAAAACGCAGCGGAGCGGGCCCGGGTCAGCTAGTAAAATATTGGGTTGCCCAAAAAGTAATTGCGGATTTTTTAAAAGAAAGTAAATGCATTTTTAATAAAACTTAAAATGAACTTTAATCAAATATACTTTTTTACCCTTTTTTTCTAAAGCAAGCTAAAAGTAACAGCTGATAACTGACAGAAGAAAGAATGCAATTACAGAGTCACAAGGTGTGAAAAAATTTGTCAACGCCGACTATATGAAAAATCCGCAATTACTTTTTGGGCAACCCAATATATATATTCTGGATCTTCCCGACATTCTGATTCGATTTAGCCATGTCCCTCCGTCGGTCTGTGGAAATCACGACAGCGGTCGAACGCGTAAAACTACCCGCTTGAAATTTTGCACAGATACTTAATATCGATGTAGGTCGTTGAAGATTGCAAAAGGGGCATTTCGGTTCAGATTTGAATATAGCTCCCACAGGCTGAAACTTTGAGCTTCGACTTGTGTGGTGCCCATCGTTATCACGGCAAGCTTAGCTGAAAGCTACCGGGCGCGTCCACAGGTTGCGGATGGTGGAAAGCTCCGGTTTTATGCGGAGTAGCTACAAATGCGGCCGCGGGCAGTAAGCGATTGGCACTGGCTCTTAATTAAATATTGAGTGCCAATGATAATCTAGATGACAAGGCGAGTTATTGGCGCCTTCAAATAACCAATGGCCAACATCAGCGTCTGTTCCCAGGTTAGGGGGGCTGGCGGCGAGCGTCGGATCTTGGAGCAAGCGGCTCGCCACAACGGGGAATACATGCAATCCCACAAACCCATGCGGTTGGGGCGCTGGGCCAGTAACCCGCCCTCGGAAAACATAGAACTACTATGAAAAACAAAGGAATAGTAAAAACGGACCCCCCGAACGTTGACGACCCATGCAAACGAAACAAGTAAAAGCGTGCTAAGTTCAGCCGGGCCGAATCTTATATACCCTCCACCATGGATCGCATTTGTCGAGTTCTTTTCTCGGCATCTCTTCTTAGACAAAAAAAAAAGAATATAAGAAACGATTTGCTCTGCTATTAGAACGATATTAAGATATGGTCCGGTTTGGACCACAATTAAATTATATTTATGTTGGAGACCTGTGTAAAATGTCAGCCAATTCGAATAAGAACTGCGCTCTTTGTGGGAGAGAGAGATCGATTTATATAGAGAGATCGATTTTAGATAGAGATCGATTTATATGGGAGCTGTATCGGGCTATAGACCGTTTCAGACCATAATAAACACGTATGTTAATGGTCATGAGAGAATCCATCGTACAAAATTTCAGGCCAATCGGATAATAATTGCGACCTCTAGAGGCTCAAGAAGTCAAGATCCCAGATCGGTTCATATGACAGCTATATCAGGTTATGAACGGATTTGAACCATATTTGGCACAGTTGTAGGATATCATAACAGAATACTACGTGTCAAAATTCATTCAAATTGGATAAGAATTGCGCCCTCTAGAGGCTCAAGAAGTCAAGACCCAAGATAGGTTTAAATATGACAGCTATATCAGGATATGGACCGATATGAACCATACTTGGCACAGTTGTTGGATATCATAACAAAAGACTTCGTGCAAAATTTCATTCCAATCGGATAAGAATTGCGCACTCTAGAGGCTCAAGAAGTCACGACCCCAGATCGGTTTATATGGCAGCTATATCAGGTTATGGACCGATTTGAACCATACTTGGCACAGTTGTTGGATATAATAACGAAACACGTCGTGCAAAATTTCATTTCAATCGGATAAGAATTGCGCACTCTAGAGGCTCAAGAATCAAGACCCAAGATCGGTTTATATGGCAGCTATATCAGGTTATGGACCGATTTGAACCACACTTGGCACAGTTATTGGATATTATAACAAAACACGTCGTGCAAAATTTCATCCCAATCGGATAAGAATTGCGCACTCTAGAGGCTCAAGAAGTCAAGACCCAAGATCGGTTTATATGGCAGCTATATCGAAACATGGACCGATATGGCCCATTTACAATACCAACCGACCTACACTAATAAAAAGTATTTGTGCAAAATTTCAAGCGGCTAGCTTTACTCCTTCGGAAGTTAGCGTGCTTTCGACAGACAGACGGACGGACGGACATGGCTAGATCGACATAAAATTTCACGACGATCAAGAATATATATACTTTATGGGGTCTCACACGAATATTTCGAGTAGTTACAATCAGAATGACGAAATAAGTATACCCCCCATCTTATGGTGGAGGGTATAAAAAGGACCATGATTTGCGGATCTGCACCTGGAATGTCCGCACTCTTTATAGAGAAGGTGCAGTATACGCGCTGGCGGATGTATTAGAGCAGCGCAAGGCAGATATAACCGCCTTACAGGAATTGCAATGGACTGGGAATGGCGCCACTACAACACCAAACGGTGACGAACTATACTATAGCTGCCATAACACGAGGCATGAATTTGGCTGCGGATTTGTGGTTAGTCGAAGACTGAAACACCTAGTCTCAAGCTTTACTCCGGTGGATGAGAGGCTAGCCACAATCCGCATAAAAGCCAAATTCTTCAACATCAGTCTTATTTGTGCCCATGCCCCGACGGAAGACAAAGACGAGCAGACCAAGGATATTTTCTACGAGCGCCTAGAGAGAGAATATGACCGCTGCCCCGCCCATGATATTAAAATCGTTCTGGGAGATTTTAATGCGAAAATAGGGAAGGAAGAAATTTTTGGTCCAACAGTCGGAAAGTTTAGCCTCCACGAGATAACGTCTAGTAATGGGTTGAGACTGATTGATTTCGCCGCGGCAAAAAACATGGTGGTTAGTAGCACCAGATTTCAACATAAATGTATTCACAAAGCCACATGGCTGTCACCCGATCAAAATACGAGGAACCAAATTGATCACGTTGAGATAGATGGAAGGCATTCACACAGCGTGTTAGATGTACGATCGATCCGTGGAGCGAATATAGATTCGGAACATTACCTTGTTGCAGCAAAGGTTCGCACCCGTTTGAACATGGCGAGGAAAGTACGATCTGACACTGCACGGAAGCTGGACATTGAAAAGCTGCAGACACAACAAATGGCAGCGGCATACTCCACTCGACTGACCCAACTGCTTGATGAAAGCACTCCTTGTTCCGATAATATAATGGCGCAGTGGCAAACTATTGCCCACTCCATGGAAAATGCCGCGAAATCCGTACTTGGGTACCGAAAGCCTCCTCCAAAAAACCCATGGTACGACCAAGAGTGTCGAGATGCTACTGAAGCCAAGAATGCGTCATGTAGAGCAATTCTGGAATTAGTAGCAACGCCAGATGAAGGAGAGGTATCGGGAGAAAAGGAGAGAGGAGAAACGTCTATTCCGCAGAAAGAAAAGGAAATGGAAAGACGTGAGTGCGAGCGAATTGAGATGTACTGGAGTCAGAATGAAGTTCGGAAATTCTACCAAAGAATTAAACACCAAACCGATGGCTTTGGTGCAGGCACATCCTCCTGCAGAGACAAAGAAGGAAATCTGGTAACTGACACAGACAACATGCTGAGGATATGGAAAGAGAATTTTACCCAACTGCTAGTGTGCGACGTTGGCGGCGAAGAGGATACCGCAGAACCAATCCCTGATGATGGTATAGAATGTTTACCTCCTAGTCAGAATGAAGTCCAAGTAGCAGTAACCCGACTAAAGAACAACAAGGCAGCAGGAGCCGACAGGTTACCCGCTGAACTATTTAAGACCGGAGGCGACACGCTGATAAGGCGTATGCATCAGCTTATCTGCGCAATCTGGCTAGAAGAACGCATACCCGATGATTGGAACCTCAGCATACTATGTCCCGTACACAAGAAAGGAGACAAGACGGAATGTGCCAACTACAGAGGAATAAGTCTCCTCCCCATCGCAGACAAGATACTCTCGAGCGTACTGTGTAGAACAACAAGGCAGCAGGAGCCGACGGGTTACCCGCTGAACTATTTAAGACCGGAGGCGACACGCTGATAAGGCGCATGCATCAGCTTATCTGCGCAATCTGGCTAGAAGAACGCATACCCGATGATTGGAACCTCAGCATACTATGTCCCGTACACAAGAAAGGAGACAAGACGGAATGTGCCAACTACAGAGAATAAGTCTCCTCCCCATCGCATATAAGATACTCTCGAGCGTACTGTGTAGAACAACAAGGCAGCAGGAGCCGACGGGTTACCCGCTGAACTATTTAAGACCGGAGGCGACATGCTGATAAGACGTATGCATCAGCTTATCTGCGCAATCTGGCTAGAAGAACGCATACCCGATGATTGGAACCTCAGCATACTATGTCCCGTACACAAGAAAGGAGACAAGACGGAATGTGCCAACTACAGAGGAATAAGTCTCCTCCCCATCGCATATAAGATACTCTCGAGCGTACTGTGTGAAAAATTAAAACCTAAAGTCAATGAGATAATTGGGCCCTATCAATGTGGCTTTAGGCCTGGTAAATCCCAACTAGACCAGATATTCACACTGCGCCAAATCCTGGAAAAGACCCGAGAAGGACAAATCAACACCTACCATCTCTTTGTTGACTACAAAGCCGCCTTCGATACTCCTTTACGTTCAAAGATATTTCAAGCCATGTCTGAGTTTGGTGTCCCTGCAAAATTAATAAGACTCTGCAAGATGACGCTTGCTGATACGCGTTCCTCAGTAAGAATAGGAAAGAATCTCTCCGAAACGTTTTATGTCAAACGAGGTTTCAGACAAGGAGTCAGTCTATCGTGTGATCTCTTTAATATCCTGCTGGAGAATATGTGAATGGATATGGCACACTAATCACAAGAGAACATATGCTACTCGCCAATGCCGACGATAGCGATATCATAGGTCGGTCACCGGAAGTAGTAACTGCAGCCTTTGAAAGAATCGAAAGAGAGTCAGTGAAAATGGGTCTGGCAGTACATAGAGATAAGCCGGAATGGATGGTTTCAACTCCCAAAACGCCTTGCACGACCGAGCAGATAAAGAAAATGGAGAAAGTTGGGAACCACAACTTTTAGGCAGTCAGTAACTTTATCTACCTTGGCACCGACGTAACCGAAATGAATGATACCAGTTTTGAGATTAAGAGAAGAGTAATACTGGCAAACAGATGCTACTTTGGACTAAGTAAGCAATTTAGAAACAAGGCCACCTCTCGAGAGACGAAGATACTATACATGGGTACTTGTGAAAGCCGATGAGGCAGTGCTTGGAGTATTTGAGAGAAAGATTATTCGTAAAATATATGGAGCAGTTTGCGTTAATGGAGAATATAGGTGATGTATGAACCACGAGCTGTATGAGAGATGAAGACTACTCTATACAAGATACTGATACTACCCGTGCTGTTATATGGTTCTGAAGCATGGGTACTTGTGAAAGCAGATGAGGCAGTGCTTGGAGTATTTGAGAGAAAGATTCTTCGCAAAATATATGGAGCAGTTTGCGTTAATGGAGAATATAGGTGATGTATGAACCACGAGCTGTATGAGCTATATGACGAGGATAGCATAGTTCCAAGCATCAAAATACAGCGGCTGGCTTGGATAGGTCACGTTGTCAGAATGGATGAAGAAGCTCCAGCAAAGAAGTCTTTTGAAGGCAAACACGGTGGTACACGCAATCCGAGAAGACCAAAAGCCTCATGGAAAGATCAAGTGATGGAAGACACCTCGAAACTTGGTGTCAGAGATTTTAGAATGAGCGCAGAAGATCGAGGCGCTTGGAACGCTATTGTACGTTCGGCTAGTTGAACAAATATTCTGTCATAGCCAATTAAAGTAAGTAAAGTAAGTGAGCCCGCCATCCTATGGTGGAGTGTATAAAAATAAATTTTTCCTTAGAAAAAAAAGTTTTTGCCCTGAGTATTCAAAACTGAAATCCTGCTGAATTATATTTCACTGCTTTAAGAAACCCTTTACCAACACTGCGAAAACAGGACATTTTCAAATGATGTAAAAAGTGGTTTGTAATACATTTCCAACTTCGAGAGTTTATAAATTCATATGCAATTGCATGAACCAGTTTCATAATTAAACAGTTTCCTACTCCTACTCAACTATATGCATTAGAAAACACCTCAAGCTTCAGGTGGTGAAAATGTAAGTCAACATTAAGTTCGAAGATTCTGCATATTTTCAACAATTGTCGCCAGTTTTGTTATGTGCCAGCAATTGAATGTATCATAGAGAGATATCACACAATCATAAACCAACTCTATGGCGGGCAACACAGAAGCAACGAAGGCTTCAGCTTCCATTTCATCGTTGAAGAGTTGAGAAGTGATATATACATGGAGTGTTGATGCATGAATATGCCGACACCACACAAATCACTGAGACATCACTTGAAATTAAATATTCATTTCAATGTATCAATTGCTGTCAGTTATCACAGGATTCAATTCCTTTTTTGCCTGTTTTTTGTTTTGGGGTTTTCTTTTTTCACCGCCACTCCATTGTCGCCTGACACTCACTCATTGATGGAATATGGAAACGTGTACACGACGAGCTCCAGCTCGGGCTCGACTCTGGAGTTGGAGCTGATGCACAATCACAGGAGAGTATTGAAACAATGACATAAAAAAGCTCCAGATGACAACAACAGCAGCAACAACTATGACGAGAATGACGACAATCCCAATGAATAAGTGAGTGACTGACTGAAGTGAAGTGAATGACAGTGCAACGACTATCTGACTAACTGACTGCCTGTATGTCATTCAGCTATTCAGCCATTCTGTATCGTTTGTCCCCTGCTGGTGTCATCTAAAGTGTAAAGTTATGTTTTTCTGTTCCATTCAATGGTGAAGCTGACAAAAAATCTTTGGTTTCTTGTTTTTTTCTGTTGCGAATTTCCTTTTCTGGGTAAGGGACAGCAAATTTTCGGTGATGATAGCAGAGTCAATTGCGGCAATGATATCGCTGTTAGTGTCATCAGAGATTTGCGTTGCAAGCATTTTATGGCTTTTCCATCACATTTCGTCAATATTCATGCTGTGTGAATCGTTAGCATCAGTTGATGGCAATTAAATGTGGTTATGATAGAGTTTCTATGAGTTCTTATTGTTTTTTTTTTTACGTACAAATTATTTGAAGACCTCTTGAAATTAGAAAACAAAAAATTAAAACGTATTTGAATTATAGCAGAGAACTACAATCAGACATTTTTACTAAAGACCAGCTAAAGTCCTGGCTTTCCACCAGAGAGAGAGAGAGAGAGAGAGAGAGAGGTGGGTTAAGTTGACCCATGGCACTATGAATAAACAACTGCAATTTTGTCATGAATATTCCATTAAGGCCAGCATTAGGAATGGATAACCACAGCTGAGAACTTTTTTCGGATGTTTTCGCCAGGATTCGAACCCATGACATAAAAAAGCAATGACATAAAAAAGGCGTCATAGGCAGAAATGCTAACCGCTGCGCTATGGCGGCCTCCGATACATTCACCTAAGCCTCTGTAAATACTAAAAAGTAACCTAGAAAAAGAAAATCCAAGTCAGGAATTCTGGGCTACTAAAAAAAAATCCTTAATTACTTTCCATACCATGCCTCTATGTCTGTTCATGTCTGGTATTGTGATCCCATTTAAGTACCGGTTTCTGCCATCTTCTCGCGAAAGACGCTGCACCCATCCAGTAGTCTATAAGAATCCCTGACTCCAAGGAATTCAATGAAGACTCCTGCTCCAATGCTCCCACTTAATTTAGACCCATCCGTGTATAAAGAGGGTCCTGGTAAGGTCAGGATCCCTGAGATTCCTTTTCGGCAAAACGACTTCCAAACCATCAACAATGAAGGATTCCCCTGGGATCAGTCGTGCAGCATATAGCATGGCACCAGGCGGCAACACCATCCCCCCGCAGAACACTTCAAAAACACGCTATTTTTCAAAAGAATAAAATCAGGCGCTTGAAATTTTGCACAAAAACTTCCCACAAATGTAGATCGGTTGCGATTTTAAATAGACCATATAGGTCCATATTTTTATATAGCTCCCATATAAACCGAATTCGGATCTTGACTTCTTGAGCCTCTAGAGGGCACAATTATGAGATTTGTTTTGACTTCTTCTTCTCTAGGATACATGTTTGTTGAACTATCTTCAAATCGTGAGAAAGTTTTAGTTGGTTGTGTCTACCGTCCGAATAATACGATTGACATACATGGGCTTCAGGTTGTACTGGAATCCGTAACACTGGGTTATATTGATGTTATAATCACTGGGGACTTTAACTCAAACATACTTCTAGATTAAACTCTGACTGATGCAATGTTGACACTTGGCCCCACACATTTCACGTCAACCGTCAATACATTAAGACTTGGACTTTGCCAATAATTCTTTGAAGATATCATTGTATGCTCAGATTTCTGTTCCATATTTTTTAAGCATGATCTGATTTATCTCGATTATGCTTTGGGGGAGGAAGAGTAGGAGATTTCTCATTGTGACTACGGAAATTTGAATTATGAACATTTAGTTGGCATGGCCTACCAGGTGAACTGGGATGACAACACACTTTTAACTGTCGATCAGCAGACGGCTTTCATGACGGATAACATTTTACGTCTCCATGATGCAACATTAATCCAATAAGGATTAAAAGGGCCTCGGCCAACACAAATCCATGGTTCAATTCAAGAATCAAGGTGCTTATCGGTGATAGGGACTTGGCTTATAGTAGATGGAAGCATTTCAAGTCTCCATAGCTTAAAGAAGAATTCCGTGAAACTAGGAGGAAAGTTCACAGTTTTATTAATGCGGCTAAAATGGAGTATTATTTCTCAAGATTTGGTTGCGCAGTGGGCTCAAAGAGTAGGTGGAAGTTGAAAGACTGTCCGTCTTCCGCTCTGATCATAGCTGCATTACTGCATTGGTTGAAGTGGCTGACCAGAAATGACATTGATGAGAACAAAATTGGATTTTTGGATCACTCCAAAGCTTTCGCAACTTGTGAATGAAACTGCGGATTTTATTCCCATTACCGAAGGATAGGGGTATATTCATTTCGTCATTGCGTTTGCAACACATCGAAATATCCATTACCGACCCCATAAAGTATATATATTCTTGATCAGCGTAAAAATCTAAGACGATCCAGACATATCCGTCCGTCTGTCTGTTGAAATCACGCTACAGTCTTTAAAAATAGAGATATCGAGCTGAAATTTTGCACTGATTCTTTTTATGTCTATAAGCAGGTTAAGTTCGAAGGTGGCCTATATCTTGATATAGCCCCCATATAGACCGATTGGCCGATTTAGGGTCTTAGGCCCATAAAAGCCACATTTATTATCCGATTTTGCTGAAATTTCGGACAGTGAGTTGAGTTAGGCCCTTCGGCATCCTTCGTCAATTTGGTCCAGATCGGTACAGATTTGGGTATAGCTGCCATATATACCGATCCGCCGATTTAGGGTCTTAGGCTCATAAAAGCCACATTTTTATCCGATTTTGCTGAAATTTGGCACAGTGAGTTGTCCTAGGCCCTTCGACATCTTTCTTCAATTTGGCTCTGATCGGTTCAAATTTGGATACAGCTGTCATATATTGGGTTGCCCAAAAAGTAATTGCGGATTTTTTAAAAGAAAGTAAATGCATTTTTAATAAAACTTAGAATGAACTTTAATCAAATATACTTTTTTTTACACTTTTTTTCTAAAGCAAGCTAAAAGTAACAGCTGATAACTGACAGAAGAAAGAATGCAGTTACAGAGTCACAAGCTGTGAAAAAATTTGTCAACGCCGACTATATGAAAAATCCGCAATTACTTTTTGGGCAACCCAATAGAACGATCTCTCGATTTAAGGTTTTGGGCCCATAAAAGGCGCATTTATTGTCTGATGTCGCCGAAATTTGGGACAGTGAGTTAAGTTAAGCATCTTGACATTCTTTTGCAATATGGCACAGATCGGTCCAGATTTGGAAATAGCTGCCATATAGACCAATCTCTAGGTTTTGGGTTTTGGGTCCATGAAAGTCGCATTTATTGTCCGATTTCGCCTAAATTTGGGACAGTGAGTTGTGTTAGGCTCTTCGACATTTTTCTGCAACCTAGCCCAAATCGGTCCAGATTTGGATATAGCTGTCATGTAGACCGATATCTAGATTTAAAGTCTTGGCCCCATAAAAGGCGCATTTATAATCTGATTTCACTGAAATTTGACACAGAGACTTATGTGAAGCTTTTCGTCTTCCGTGTAGTAAATGGTTCAGATCGGTTTATTTTTAGATATGGCTACTAAAAAGACCAATATTATATTACACACAATTGAACAATGACTTGATCTTAATAGTATTTGGTCCAAATCGGAACATATTTCGATATAATGAAAGGTGGATTATGATGAAAGGTGGTTTACATATATACCCGAGGTGGAGGCGGTATCCAAAGTTCGGCCCGGCCGAACTTAACGCCTTTTTACTTGTTTTAACTTCACCCACACTCTTTTACACCCACAAATATCCGAAACCCTCTGGCGAAAACATTCCTAGTTCCAGGTTTGATATAAGGTTGTAAACTTTTTTCGAGTTGTGATTCTTCGAGCCTGCGCAACTTGAATGTAGCTTTTAACAGCATAGTCCGTTATGTGTATGGTTTAAATAGGAGTCAGCATGCTTCGCAATATGTAGATTCTCTATTCGGACTTAGTTTAAACACTCTTTCTAAATACCAGATCACTAATATTTTTACATAAGGTTATTGTGGAAAAGAAGCCCAGATTATTGTTTGAGAGACTGAGATTTGCCCAATCTGATAGAGAAAAAAAGTCAATACCTTTTAGAAGACGGAGTCTTATGTCTGAACGACAATTCAATATTCGCAACATACATCTTTGGAATAATTTACCACAGCACATTCAATGCATCAGCAACATGATGACATTTAAAAAACGGATTGTTCAATTTTTCCCATGGTTATTATTGCTTTTGTTAAATTCACAATTATTGGGTTGCCCAAAAAGTAAATGCGGATTTTTTAAAAGAAAGTGAATGCATTTTTAGTGGCATTTAGAATGAACTTTAATCAAATATACTTTTTTACACTTTTTTTCTAAAGCAAGCTAAAAGTAACAGCTGATAATTGACAGAAGAAAGAATACAATTACAGAGTCACAAGCTGTGAAAAAATTTTTCAACGCCGACTATATGAAAAATCCGCAATTACTTTTTGGGCAACCCAATACATACGGCTGTTCTTTTTAACACTTTTTTTTAAACACTGTTTTGTTCCACTATTTATTTATTGTAACCATGTTTATTTATTGCGAACCTACTTACATAACAATAAATATACACTCTAATTATAAGATTATTATCTTGTTGTGTGGACGTTAAATCCATAAATAATTAAACTTCAAACAACTTTGCCAATAATGGTCTAAATCGACATCAAAAATAAACAGACACAGGGGCAAACTTCTCACATATTAATGAGTGCAGTCCGATTCAAGTTTAAGCTCTATGATAATGGCCTCCTTTTTATAGCGGAGTCCAAATGGCGTGCCGCAATGCGACACCTCTTTGGAGAGAAGTTTTACATGGCATAGTACCTCACAAATGTTGCCAGCATTAGGAGCGGAAAACCACCGCTGAAAATTTCTTCTGATGGTCTCGCCAGAATTCGAACCCATGCGTTCAGCGCCATAGGCGGATATGCTATCCTCTGCTCTAATGTGGCCTCCTAAATCGGCATCACTCTTATGTAAATCGATCTCCGGATTTTACTTCTTGAGCCCTCCTATAGCAACATTATCTCCCATAACCTTCAACTAACCTGCCTAGTATGGTCAAGTATCGGTCTATAACCTGAAATAACTCCCATATAAACCGATCTCCCGATTTTACTTCTTGAGCCACTATACACTTTACAATATTTCAGCTCAATATCTTCATTATTCATAGCTGTAGTGTAGTAACGACAAGCGGATAGACAAAAATAGGAATACCCCTCAACCGCATGATTACAACGCTCAAGAGCATATATGTATGCATTGTTGAATATCTATGTTACAAAATGAATATACACTCCCATCCTACGATGGTGGCATAACCCCATTGGCTATCATACAATAATCGTTTAGCAAATTATTTTAAGTTCATCTTCTAATCAAATCTTCATATGAAAAACTATGTTAAATTTTCCAATTATATTCTAGAATTTAGACAGCATTTCATACTTTCCACCATTGCCATTTCGAGTGTTTTCTTTCACTTTTTTGTATGGCCACTGAAGGATCTTCGTGCATGATGATGCTCGTGGAAGAAAAAACAAGTAGAGAATGTGAAATTTTTACTGCCAAACATTTTACGATTGTGGTGGGCTTGGATGATGCCAAACGATTTCCACATGAGCACGTACAGCCGGAAATATTAAAGATAACTTTCAACAAAACATGACGTTGTGTGGCATAGTGCTGCTAAGCAAACAAACATTTGCCACGAATGCTTCGAAGTCTGAGTGCCAAGAGTGAAACACAACCATTGAATGGTATATTGGGAAATGGCTAGAGAATGATGGCAAGAAACCGCCGGAAATATTGTAGACCACATTGAAAACAAAACTATTACTCTGCTGACATTGAGAAGTTCACAAAAATAAAGAAATTAGAAAACCAATAAGGATGGGCTAAAATCGAGCTCAGTCGCCTATGGAAGACCCTACAGCATAGAGACTACCGACTACTTGTAATAAATAGAACCTATGTGTAAATTATGTTAGACTTTAATTTTGTATGCTTACTCCGTAGTCGAGTTTGCGGCGTGCTAGGATTACAAGAGCGGGGTTTCGGAGGTCGATTTCCACCAGAAGCCCTGATCTGATTGTCTAAGTGATTCTGTAGAGGACTGCCACACTTACATAGCCTAACCTACACATAATTCTGGACCGATTTTGTTGAAATTTTGCACACACATATTGGGATGTCAAACAAAACACCTCGTGTAAAATCTGGTAAAGATCGGACCAAAATTGTGGCTTCCACACCCTTTAAAGACCATATCGGATGAAAGATATATATGGCGCTATATCTAACTCAAAGACTGAACTGAACGATGCAATTTTTGTTCGATTTGGCTTAACTATTGCAGATAGTGTTTGGTAGCAACTTCCAACAACTGTGCCAAGTATGGTTCTAATCGGTCTATAACCTGATATAGCTCCCATATAAGCCGATCTCCCGATTTGACTTCTTGAGCCCTTACACGATATAACATTCAACAACTGTGGTAATTACGATCCAAATCGGTCTATTACCAGACATAGCTCCCATATTTTAGTAGAATCTATTTGAAGATTCGGCCCGGGCGGACTTAGCACGCTGTTACTTGTTTAACCCTCCGATGAGTGAGAAGGTCCCTAGGGACCTTTTTGCCTTTTCAAACTGAAATTACACCTACTTCGGCCACTACAACCCACCCCCAAAGTTACTCTGTATTCCAAGAGTATTTTGGAATACTCCGATCAAGTCGATCGGATCATTACGTTAGGAGTTATTGAGGTTTTAGTGAGAATAGTACGCGAACGTGTGAATTGGTCCGTATGGACCTTGTACTGAATTTCACTAATAAATGCATGTTTTTGGGCATCATTATAATTTTTTTATACCCTCCACCATAGGATGGGGGGTATACTAATTTCGTCATTCTGTTTGTAACTACTAGAAATATTCGTCTGAGACCCCATAAAGTATATATATTCTTGATCGTCGCGACATTTTATGTCGATCTAGCTACGCCGTCCGTCTGTCTGTCGAAAGCACACTAACTTCGGAAGGAGTAAAGCTAGCCGCTTGAAATTTTGCACAAATACTTCTTATTAGTGTAGGTCGGTTGGTATTGTAAATGGGCCATATCGGTCCATGTTTTGATATAGCTGCCATATAGACCGATCTTGGGTCTTGACTTCTTGAGCCTCTAGAATGCGCAATTCTTATGCAAGTAGAATGAAATTTTGCACTACGTGTTTTGTTACGATATCCAACAATTGTGCCAAGTATGGTTCAAATCGTTTCATAACCTGATGTAGCCGTCATATAAACCGATCTTGGGTCTTGACTTCTTGAGCATCTAGAGTGCGCAATTCTTATCCAATTGGAATGAAATTTTGTACGACGTGTTTTGTTATGATATTCAACAACTGTGCGAAGTATGGTTCAAATCGGTCCATAACCTGATATAGCTGTCATATAAACAGATCTGGGGACTTGATATATATTTTCAAGGCCAACTCACTGAGTGGCCGCCCATCCTCCAAAACACCCCCCAAGCCGGTCACGTTTGCCGACTATGGAAATATGGGGCTCAAATCAAAGGTATTTGAAAGTAGACCACGTATCTGATATCAACATTAGGGACCAATTGTCTAGGGGACGTCCCACCACCATAACAACCCCCAAATAGGACGTGCTCACCAAGAAAATTTGGGTCGTAAAGAGAGTGGAACTAAATAATTATAGTTTTTAGGGCCAATACCCCAAACCAGACATATTTGCTGACTTTTGCTATAAGGAGTTTAAATGAGATTAGAAAACGAATTTTATATCCAATTTTGAGGCCAATGGCAATATGGGGTTCAAATAAATGATACATAGATATATGAGAATAGAGCACGTTGCTGATATATTTTCCGGGCTTAGTGTTTGGGGGACCACCCCAATCCGCAAAACACCCCTAAATCGGTCATATATACCGACCATGCGAATGTGGAGCTTAAATGAAAGGTATTGGGGGGTAGAGCAAGAATTAATATAAACTTTCGGGACCAATTTTCTGGGGGTCAACCCCATTCCCAAAATATGGGGTTCAAATAAATGATATATAGATATATGAGAATAGAGCACGTTGCCCATACATTTTCCGGGCTTAGTGTTTGGGGGACCACCCCAATCCCCAAAACACCCCCAAAATCGGCCATATTTACCGACCATGTCAATGTGAAGATTAAATGAAAGGTATTGAGGGGTAGAGCAAGAATTAATACCCACTTTCGGGACCAATTTTCTGGGGGTTAACCCCTTTCCCAAAACACCCCACAAGCAGCAATTTTTAGTGACTCAAATAAAGGTATTTGGGAGTAGAATACGAATTTGATATCCAAATTTAGAACCATGGGGTTAGGGAATCACCCCTTCCCCAAAACACCCCGTAAAGGGTAAAAAATTTTCGACCATACCAATATGTGGTATTTAAGATTAGAAAACGAAATTCATAACCTATTTTGGGCCATGTGTTTGGGGGACGCCTCATCGTGTAAACTCTCCCTCAAAACCAATGGCAATATGGGGTTTAAATAAATGGTTTTTGAAAGAAGAGCACGATGCTGATATTTTTTCACGGCCAAGTGACTGGGGGACCACCTCACCCCCGAAAACACCCCTAAATCAGATATCATGAGAGTAGCGGGCTGAAATAAAGTATTTTAAGAATGGAGTACACCTTACATCTAAACTAAAATTCGTAGAAAAATAAAAATGGTATGGGATTCGGACAAAGGCACTTATATTGTTAAATTGTTAGTCAAGCGATATATTGGGTTGCCCAAAAAGTAATTGCGGATTTTTTAAAAGAAAGAAAATACATTTTTAATAACAATTAGAATGAACTTTAATCAAATATACTTTTTTTACACTTTTTTCTCAAGCAAGCTAAAAGTAACAGCTGATAGCTGACAGAAGAAAGAATGCAATTACAGAGTCACAAGCTGTGAAAAAATTTGTCAACGCCGACTATATGAAAAATCCGCAATTACTTTTTGGGCAACCCAATACTATTTTCGTAGCATGGTATTTCACTAAAAGCTCTTTAATTGTCGAAAATAAATATTCCAAGGAAACTTTTGTTCCTTATAAAGTAAAAGAAGGCGCAGCGGAGCGTGCCGGGGTCAGCTAGTCGGGTTATAAATGCAGCTTTTATGGGCTTTTGACCCTTTATCGGCTGATCGATCTAAATGGCCGTTATATCTAAATATAGTCCGATTTGAACCATGTTTGGGTCGGGTGTTGGGAGGCTTCAAAATAACTCTCGCTTCAAATTTAATCGAAATCTGGTAATAAATGCAGCCTTTATGGGCCTCTCACCCTTTATCGGCAGATCGGTCTATATGGTAGCTATATCTAAATATAGTCCGTTCTGAACCATGTTTGGGTCGGATGTTGGGAGGTCTAAAACTATTCACTTTTTTCAATTTTCAGCGAAATCGGATAAAAAATAAATCTTTTATCGGCTTCAGACCCTTTATCGACAGATCGGCCTATATAGCAGCGATATCCAAATATGTTCCAATTTGGCTCGTTCAAGAACTTAACGTACCTGTGCCGAAATTTCAGCTCAATATCTCAGTTTCCGAAGGCTGTAGAGTGATTACAACAGACGGACGGACAGACACACGGACATCCTTTAAAAGCATCTCGGAATTATTCGACGATCCGAAATATATATACTTTGCAGGGTAGGAAATTGATATTTCGATGTGTTGCAAACGGAATGACTAAATGAATATACCCCCTATCCTAGGGTGGTGGTGATGAAAACTCATCTCGGAATCATTGCAATGTGAAGCATATTTTGTAGAGTTAAAATTAGTCTACATTTATTGAAGCCTCATGTAACCCCACATCATCACATCTCACACAGCACACCAGGATTACTTCATACACTCTACATTTACGTTTCTTCGCTTGCAATTCCTATATGCAATATGTTGAATGTTCACAGACTCGTTATTGCATAGGGGTGGAGAAGCTGCCAGTCTGAATGCATTGCACATATCCTAGTTTGCCAGTAGGACGATTTAAAAATTCCTCTGCTCCGCTGGTCGTGCTTTGTTCCTTTGCAGGAGAGTCATATGACTGTGTTAGTTGCAAACATTTTTGTTCTGGATGCTGAGTAAATATTTGATTTTTGCATTAAAGTCAATTTGCTTTCATGATTCCGTAATTCATTGTTTACATTTATTTACCCAAAATGTTAGCGAAGTTTTAGCAGTAACTTTTTCAGCCCTCTGCATCGCAAAAAGGGCGGAGTAAAACTGCCTGGCATAACACTACCGTCTGTATTATCACTATCACCACCATCACCGCCATCGTCCTAGTCCTTAGACTGTCTGTGCGTTTGGTTTGTTTGAATCTCTGGTGTTCCTGTGCCGGTCCTCAACAAGTGAAAAAACACTTTATATTGTTATACCCTCTACCATAGGATGGGGGGTATACTAATTTCGTCATTATGTTTGTAACTACTCGAAATATTCGTCTGAGACCCCATAAAGTATATATATGCTTGATCGTCGTGACATTTTATGTCGACCTAGCCATGTCCGTCCGTCTGTCTGTCCGTCCGTCCATCCGTCCGTCTGTCTGTCGAAAGCACACTAACTTCCGAAGGAGTAAAGCTAGCCGCTTGAAATTTGGCACAAATACTTCTTATTAGAGCAGGTCGGTTGGTATTGTAAAAGGGCCATATCGGTCCATGTTTTGATATAGCTGCCATATAAACCGATCTTGGGTCTTGAATTCTTGAGCCTCTAGAGGGCGCAATTCTTATCCGATTGGAATGAAATTTTGCACGACGTGTTTTGTTATGATATCCAACAACTGATATAACCTGATATAGCTGCCATATAAACCGATCTTGGGTCTTGACTTCTTGAGCTTATAGAGTGCGCAATTCCTATTCAATTGGAATGAAATTTTGCACGACGTGTTTTGTTGTGATATCCAACAACTGTGCCAATTATGGTTCAAATCGGTCCATGACCTGATATATCTGTTATATAAACCGATCTTGGGTCTTGACTTCTTGAGCCTCTGGAGTGCGCAATTCTTATCCGATTTGAATGAATTTTGCACGACGTGTTTTGTTGTGATATCCAACAACTGTGCCAAGTATGGTTCAAATCGGTTCATAACCTGATATAGCTGTCATATAAACCGATCTTGGGTCTTGACTTCTTGAGCCTCTAGAGGGCGCAATTCTTATCCGATTGGAATGAATTTTTGCACGCCCTGTTTTGTTGTGATATCCAACAACTGTGCCAAGTATGGTTCAAATCGGTCCATGACCTGATATATCTGTTATATAAACCGATCTTGGGTCTTGACTTCTTGAGCCTATAGAGTGCGCAATTCCTATTCAATTGGAATGAAATTTTGCACGACGTGTTTTGTTGTGATATCCAACAACATTGCCAAGTATGGTTCAAATCGGTTCATAACCTGATATAGCTGCCATATAAACCGATCTTGGGTCTTGACTTCTTGAGCCTCTAGAGGGCGCAATTCTTATCCGATTGGCATGAAATTTCGCACGACGTGTTTTGTTATGATGTCCAACAAGTGTGCCAAGTATGGTTCAAATCGGTTCATAACCTGATATAGCTGTCATATAAACCGATCTGGGATCTTGACTTCTTGAGCCTTTAGAGGTCGCAATTATTATCCGATTTGCCTGAAATTTTGTACGACGGACTCTCTCATGACCATCAACATACGTGTTTATTATGGTCTGAATTGGTCTATAGCCCGATACAGCTCCCATATAAATCGATCTCTCTGTTTTACTTCTTGAGCCCCCAAAGGGCGCAATTCTTATTCGAATTGGCTGACATTTTACACAGGTCTCCAACATATAATTTAATTGTGGTCCAAACCGGACCATATATTGATATCGCTCTAATAGCAGAGCAAATCTTTTCTTATATCCTGCCTTGCTTAAGAAGAGATGCCGGGAAAAGAACTCGACAAATGCGATCCATGGTGGAGGGTATATAAGATTCGGCCCGGCCGAACTTAGCACGCTTTTATTTGTTTTTATTTTGTTTTCTCTTTGTTGCCTCTTCTTTGATTTGTTTATTCGTTTATTTGTTTGTTTGCTAGCAGCAAGTGACTTTAATTTTTATTCGTGCCAACACTTTTCTCTGTTCACTTTTCTCCAAGTGTGTATTTGCCACATCACTTGACTTTACATTGTACCGCAGCAATGGTGGGAAAGCAGAGATTTGCACATTGCTTTCATTGTCTTATTTCGTAGTTATACCCAACACATCGAAATATCCATTTTCGACCCTATAAAGTTTATATATTTTTGATGGGTGAAAAAATCTATGACAATCTGGCCATGTCCGTCCGTCCATCTGTCTGTTAAAATCTCGTTACAGGCTTTAAAAATTAAGATATTGGGTTGCCCAAAAAGTAATTGCGGATTTTTCATATAGTCGGCGTTGACAAATTTTTTCAACAGCTTGTGACTCTGTAATTGCATTCTTTCTTCTGTCAGTTATCAGATGTTACTTTTAGCTTGCTTTAGAAAAAAAGTGTAAAAAAAGTATATTTGATTAAAGTTCATTCTAAGTTGTATTAAAAATGCATTTACTTTCTTTTAAAAAAATCCGCAATTACTTTTTGGGCAACCCAATAATTAGCTAAAAATTCGTGCAGAATCTTGTTTTGTCCATAGGCAGGTTCAGTTCGAAGATGGGTTACATCGGACATTATCTTGATATAGCCCTCATATAGACCGAACGTCCGATTTAAGTTTTTAGGCCCATTAAAGCCATATTTCTTATCCGAATTCGCTGATAATTGTTTTGCGTTAGGCTCCTCGTCATTCTTACTGAGTATGATCAAGATCGGGCTATATTTGAATATAGCTGTCATATAAACTGATCTCCCGATTTAGAGTCTTGGGCCCATAAAAGACTCATTTATTGTAAAATTTCGCTGAAATTTTGGCATAAGGACCTATGTTAGGCTTCTCGGCATCCGTTTCTTATATGGTTCAGATCGGTCTATTATTGGATATAGCTACGCTGTATATCAATCTTCCGATATTAGTTCTTGGATCTATGAAAGCAGCGTTTATCACCCCTGTGTTAGGCCCTACGACCTGTTTTAAGGGGTTGGTTCCATAAAAGGCGCACTTATTATGCGATTTCACTGAAATTTGGCATTGTGATCCATGTTGGGCTTTTCCACACGTACCCTATATGGGTCATGTCAATTTATATTTTGATATCTGAAGGGGGGGCGGACCCTCCCCCTCACTCTAATTTTCAGAAACGCCAGATGTCGGAAATGTGTGGTGTTTAATCTAAGAACAACATTTTTTTCCAAATTTCGGATGGGGTACATTGGGATGGGGGGCTGCCCCACCCCAAAACCTATCATATATATATATACACCAACCACGGCAATATGGGACTCAAAAGAAAGGTATTTTCGAGTAGAAAACGAATCAGATACCTAAATGTGGGACCAAGTTTCTGGCGGTTGACCCCTACCCCAAAACACCCCCCCAAACAGGACTATTTTACTGACCATTGAAATATGGGGTTCAAATAAGAGGTATTTTAGAGTAGAACACGAATCTGATATCTATCTTCGGGCCCAAATCACTAAGTAGCCGCCCAATCCCCAAAACACCATCCCTAAAACACCCTCAACCCGGACATGTTTGCCGACTTTGAAAATATGGAGTATTTGGGAATAGACCACGAATCTGATATCAACATTCGGGACCAATTGTCTGGGGGACGTCCCACCCCTTTAACAACCACCCAATAGGACGCATTTGCTCACCATGACATATGGATCTTAAAGAGAGTGGGGCTCGATATTGGTAGTTTTTAGTGTCCATAAACCAAAAACAAACATATTTGCTGGCTTTTGCAATTAGGGGTCTAAATGAAAGGTATTTAAGAGTAGAAAACGAATTTGACATCCAATTTTGAGGCCTATGGCAATATAGAATACAAATCTTCTTTTTATATATAAAATTCAATTTTTGTTTGTTTGTATGTTTGTTCCGTATAGACTCAAAAACGGCTGAACCGATTATCTTGAAATTTTCACAGATAAGGTAGGTTGGTTCGGAAGGAAACATAGCCTATATCATTTTTTGATATCGGTAGGGGGCCGGACCCTCCCCCTTACCCCAAATGTACTACCCAAAAATAAAAGTGGATCGATCGGGACAATATGGGATTCAAATGAAAGGTATTCAAGAGTACAGTACGAATTTCATAATAAAAGTTGGGTCCAAGTAACTAAGGGGCCGCCCCAGTCCCAAAACCCCTTAATATAGCTTTATTTGAAGATAATGACAATATGGGACTCAATGAAAGGACTCGGTTTGTTTGTTCCGTATAGACTGAAAAACGGCAGAACCGATTTTCTCGAAATTTTTGCATATTGTGTAGGTTGGTCTGGAAAGAAAAATAACATATAAAGTTTTTCGTTATCGGAGGGGGGACGGACCCTCCCCCTTATGCCAAAATCACAACCCAAAATCAAAAGTGGACCGATAGGGACAATATAGGCATCGAATTAAAGGTATTGGAGAGTAAAATACGAAATTGGTATTAAAATTTGGATCCAAGTACCCATCGGGACGCCCCAACCCCAAAACTCCAGCGAACAGACATATTGGACGTTCATTTCAATATGGGGCTCAAACGAAAGGTATTCCGGAGTAGATTTCGAATCAGGCATACAAAATCACATCGAAGTATAGGGCGCCACGCCACCCCTCAAAAACGCCATTAGACCCATTATGACTAAATGGTACTTGGCTGAACCCATTCTCTTAAAATGTTCATAGATTGTATACGTTTGTCTGGAAGGAAACATAGGCTATATAATTTTTAGATATCGGGTGGAGGTGGACCCACCCCATACCCCAAAAACGCCACCTATATCCGAAAGTGTTCCGATGGGCACAATAAGGGTA
Organism: Stomoxys calcitrans; assembly: GCF_963082655.1. Classification (NCBI taxonomy): domain Eukaryota; kingdom Metazoa; phylum Arthropoda; class Insecta; order Diptera; family Muscidae; genus Stomoxys; species Stomoxys calcitrans. The sequence continues at coordinate 226,973,860 of NC_081552.1, read as the reverse complement.
TAAAATGAAAGGTATTGGAGACCAGAAATCGAATATGGTATCAAAATTTGGGTCCAAGTACCCAGCGGGCCCCCCAACCCCTAAACTCTCCTAAACAGATGTATTCGAAGTTCATATCAATATGATATTCAAATGATGAGTAATAGGCCGTAGATTACAAATATGACATAAAACCTTAGGTCCAAGTAAGGGGAGGTCGCCCACCCCCAAATACCCCAAATGGGCATATTAGCCGACCATGGCTATATGGGACTTAGATGAAAGGTATTTAGGATTAGATTACGAATATGACATTAAAATTTGCGTTCAAGTCTAGGTGGCGCTTTTCCTCCTAAGGATACGTCAAATGGGGTTTTTGACCCATTATGACAATATGGGACTCAAATGAAAGGTATTTGAGAGTAGAAGACGAATTTGATACCCAATTTTGGAGCCAAGCACCCCCTAAACTGAACTTCATTTCCGCAGGGAATAAAGAACGAATTTAATATCTATTTTCAGGGCAAAGTGCCGGTGGCCGCCCCAGCCCCAAAAAAATCCTCCAAACGGTTCATATTTAGCGACCATGTCAATATGGAGCTCAAATTTAACGGATTTGGAAGTGCAGCACGAATTTGATATCAATATTTGAGTCGAAATGTCCGAGGTGCAGTTTCCTCCCCTAATGAGAACATTACCACCAGGAATCGAGACGGGACAAATTCTCACACATCAATGAGTGCTTTCCGATACAAGTTTAAACTCAATGGTAAGGGACCTCTTTTTAATGGCCGAGTCCGAAAGGTGTTCCGCAGTTCGACACCTCTTTGTGGAATTTTTTTTCTAATGACCATGCATGGCATTGTACCTCGCATATGTCGCCAGCATTAAGAGGGGATAAACACCGCTTTGTCCAATGTTCTAGCTAGGATTCGAACGCGTTGAGCGTCATAGGCTACAATGGCACGAATTCGATATCCGCATTCAGGGCGAAGTGTCCCCACCCTAAAAAGATATTAGAGAGATAAAGAAGGTGCAGCGGAGCGGGCCCGGTTCGGCTAGTAAATAATATTTGAGAGTAGAGCACGATGGCTAAGTGTTTGGGGGACCACCCCTTCCCCACAAAACCCCTAAGTAAGACATATTTACCGACCATGTCAATGTGGGGCTCAGCTAAAAGATATAGGGGGATTGAGCATGAAATTGATACCCACTTTTCCCAAAACACCATACAAACAGCAATTATTTACTGACTGTCGCAATATGGGGCTCAAATAATGGTATTTGGGAGTAGAATACCATTTTGATATCCAAATGTGGGATTATGCATTTGGGGCACTGCCGCTTCCCCAAATCTTCGCCCAGAGAGTAGAAATTTACCGACCATGGCAATATATGGCTCAAATGAACGGTATTTGAGAAGAGAATACGAATTTGATAACCAATTTTGGGGCCAAGTTTTTGGGTACGCCTCATCCCATAAATTCTCCTTAAACCAATTGCAATATAGGATTTAAATAAATGGTATTTGAGAGTAGAGGGCGATGCTGAAATATTTTCCGGGCTAAGTAGCTGGTGGATCACCTCACACCCGAAAACACCCGTCCGTCCGTCTGTTTGTCGAAAGCACGCTAACTTTCGAAGAAGTAAAGCTAGCCGCTTTACATTTTGCACAAATACTTTTTATTAGCGTAGGTCGATTGGGATTGTAAATGGACCAAATCGGTCCATGTTTTGTTATAGCTGCCATATAAACCGATCTTGGGTCTTGACTTCTTGAGCCTCTAGAGGGCGCAATTCTCGTCCGGTTTGACTGAAATTTCGAACGTGGTGTTTTGGTATTACTTCCAACAACCTTGCTTAGTATGGTTTAAATCGGTCCATGTTTCGATACAGCTGCCATATAAACCGATCTTGGGTCTTGACTTCTTGATCTTTTGGAGGGCGAAATTCTTATCCGATTGGAATGAAATTTTGCACGATGTGTTTCGTTATGATATCCAACAATGGTGTCGAGTATGGTTTAAATCGTTTCATTACCTGATATAACTGCCATATAAACCGATCTTGGGTCTTGACTTCTTGAGCCTCTAGAGGGCGCAATTCTGGTCCGGTTTGACTGAAATTTCACACGTGTTGTTTTGGTATAACTTCCAACAACCTTGCTTAGTATGGTTTAAATCGGTTCATGTTTTGATACAGCTGCCATATAAACCGATCTGGGGTCTTGACTTCTTGAGCTTTTGGAGGGCGAAATTCTTATCCGATTTGACTGAAATTTCACACGTGTTGTTTTGGTATTACTTCCAACAACCTTGCTTAGTATGGTTTAAATCGGTCCATTTTTTAATACAGCTGCCATATAAACCGATCTTGGGTCTTGACTTCTGGAGCCTCCATAGGGCGCAATTCTCATCCGATTTGGCTTAGATTTTGCATGAGGTGTTTTGTTATGACTTCCAATAACAAATCGATACATAACCTGATATAGCTGCCATATAAACCGATCTGGGATCTTGACTTCTTGAACCTCTAGAGGGCGCAATTCTCATTCGATTTGGCAGAAATTTTGTACATCTGGGCTTCTCTCATGACCTTCACAATACGTGTCTAATATGGTCTGAATCGATCAATAGCTTGTTTCGTCTATCAGTTATTCATAAACACTAACAACATAAACAAAAAGCCATTCATGTGGTCTTTCTATGCAGACATGCAAAACATGTTTTGGTTTGAGTAGAGAACACATATATGAGAGATTTTGCCGAGTAGAGAACAAACTTGAGCGTAAAAAGTGAAAAAGAAGGGGAAATTAAAAAAATAGTTTGGATTTTAGAAATTCTTATATATTTTCGGAAATATAATGGCTTGCGTTTTAATATAAGAACTTGTTCGTGTATTCTAAGTTCAATACATAAATAATATGTATAAAATAAAGTATGAATGGAATTATGAAAAAAATTCCTAAACATTTTGTTCTGTGTAATACCAAAGGAAAAGGAATACAAATCCACCTCCGAGTGCCTTCCATTGAACCAGCCACGTTGTTTTTAAAAAAAGCCTAAAAACTAGCAAATATTCAGATTCTTCTTCGTCTTTCTATTATCCTCAGAGAAATCCTTACTTGCATACTTTTGTATATCAGCTGTTTTCATGTCATGATGGAAGCAACGAGTGAGACTTCTATTCTAGCCAACGATAACATAGCGGCAAATCTCTTCCCGCTTAAATTGGGTCACATCTCTCATCCGTTGCTCTTTGGGCCTTATCTCAAAGAATTATCAGACTTGTTGCTGTAGGCCAGTTCCCCTGGAATTTGAAACTCCGTAACAGAAAGTTAATTTAAACATTTTACACACTAGTTATTACAACACTTTTAAATCATCCCTCTTCACCACTGTGCCCCTTTAAGATGAAAACTTCTAACGGGAAAAATTATTTATTTATTTTAACATTCAATTTGTCTGACTGCTACTTAGGTTCATCCTGGCACACACACTATACTCGGAATCTGTGTACACGTCTATGCGTAGTCATTTGATTCTATTCTTTCATTTGTAATATGTTCTCTATTTTTCAATGTCCTTGTTTCTCGTTGTCGTTGTGACTATGCCAGAACTTGGCAATGCAATTGAAATTAAATCTGATTTTTAATGTGATTTCAGATTTTATTTATTCATACCAAATATTTGCTGTAGAAATTGTATTCTCTTGCATTTTATTTCTAAGAACATAGACACCATAGAATGCTTAAGCAAACAATAGTGATAAGTAATTTGTCTTATTGTATTTGTTCAATAGCATAGTACAGGGTGGCTGATGAAAGCCGCTACCAAAAAAAAATGTAATAACTTTTTTTCTATTTAATAATAATAATTTAATAATTAATTTAATTAATTAATTAATTAATTTAATTAATAATAATTTAATAATTAATTTAATAATTTAATTTAACATGAATAAAAGAAAAATGTATTCCATACACCGAAAAAAAAATGTAGCAATATTCATCATTGTAGCAATATTCATCAGCCACCCTGTAGAATAATAGATATGCCGAATGTCTTGTTCCTAGGATCTCGTGCCAAACTTTGGCTACAGGGCATTTTATGTGGGTTGTGAGAGACGTACAAACTTGTTTATCGATTGTCTATGAATTGATTTTCGGCTATCCTTAGGCAGATAACTACATGTGTTTACTTAGAACTAAAATTGTTTGATATGTTATTGTAGAGTAAAGGCTTTAGTCGTTATAGATAACAATATTAAGTAGAGTTTAGCAGACAATGATTGCTATTGTTAAATATTTGAATTTTTTATGAATATGTCTCTAAGGATTTTCAACTTGGTCACTTTGCTTTGAATGCTTTAGTTTGAAGGTTTTGGAGTCTACAATGGATTTCTTATAATCATAATTCTTGTTTCATATAGACGAAGTAAAATAAGTTGCTAAGAAGAAAGATAGAGCAACCCTGCAATCAGCAGCAACGCGCCAGATGAAGGAGAGGTATCGGGAGAAAAGGAGAGAGGAGAAACGTCTATTCCGCAGAAAGAAAAACGAAATGGAAAGACGTGAGTGCGAGCAAATTGAGATGTACAGGAGTCAGAATGAAGTCCGGAAGGTCTACCAAAGAATTAAACACCAAACCGATGGCTTTGGTGCAGGCACATCCTCCTGCAGAGACAAAGAAGGAAATCTGGTAACTGATACAGACAACATGCTGAGGATATGGAAAGAACATTTTACCCAACTGCTAGCGTCTGATGTTGGCGGCGAAGAGGATACCGCAGAATCAATCCCTGATGATGGTATAGATAGTTTACCTCCTATGCAGAATGAGGTCCAAGTAGCAGTGACCCGACTAAAGAACAAAAAGGCAGCAGGAGCCGACGGGTTACCCTCAGAACTATTTAAGACCAGAGGCGACACGCTGATAAGGCGTATGCATCAGCTTATTTGCGCAATCTGGCTAGAAGAACGCATACCCGAAGATTGAAACCCCCCAGCATACTATGTCCCGTACACAAGAAAGGAGACAAGACGGAATGTGCCAACTACAGAGGAATAAGCCTCCTCCCCATCGAGCGTGCTGTGTGAAAGATTAAAACCTAAAATCAATGAGATAAATGGGCCCTATCAATGCGGCTTTAGACCAGGTAAATCCACCCTAGACCAGATATTCACACTGCGCCAAATCCTGGAAAAGACCCAAGAAGGACAAATCAACTTCTACCATCTCTTTGTTGACTACAAAGCCGCCTGGTAAATCCACCCTAGACCAGATATTCACACTGCGCCAAATCCTGGAAAAGACCCGAGAAGGACAAATCAACACCTACCACCTCTTTGTTGACTACAAAGCCGCCTTCGATACTCCTTTACGTTCAAAGGTATTTCAAGCCATGTCTGTGTTTGGTATCCCTGCAAAATTAATAAGACTCTGCAGGATGACACGCGTGCCTCAGTAAGAATAGGAAAGAATCTCTCCGAACCATTTAATACCAAAGGAGGTTTCAGACAAGGAGACAGCCTATCGTGTGATCTCTTTAATATCCTGCTGGAGAAGATTATACGAGATGCAGAAGTGAATACATATGGCACACTAAACACAGGAGAGCACATGCTACTCGCCAATGCCGACGATAGCGATATCATAGGTCGGTCACCAGATGTAGTAACTGCAGCCTTTGAAAGAATCGAAAGAGAGTCAGTGAAAATGGGTCTGGCAGTAAATGGAGATAAGACAAACTGGATGGTTTCAACTCCCAAAAAGCCTTGCACAACCGAGCAGATAAAGAAAATGGAGAAAGTTGGGAACCACAACTTTGAGATAGTCAGTAACTTTATCTACCTCGGCACCGCCGTAACCGAAACGAATGACACCAGTTTTGAGATAAAGCGAAGAATAATACTGGCAAACATATGCTATTTTGGACTAAGTAAGCAGTTTAGAAACAAGGCCACCTCTCGAGAGATGAAGACTACTCTATACAAGTTACTGATACTATCCGTGCTGTTATATGGTTCTGAAGCATGGGTACTTGTGAAAGCCGATGAGGCAGTGCTTGGAGTATTTGAGAGAAAGATTCTTCGTAAAATATTGGGTTGCCCAAAAAGTAATTGCGGATTTTTCATATAGTCGGCGTTGACAAATTTTTTCACAGCTTGTGACTCTGTAATTGCATTCTTTCTTCTGACAGTTATCAGCTGTTACTTTTAGAAAAAAAGTGTAAAAAAAAGTATATTTGATTAAAGTTCATGCTAAGTTTCATTAAAAATGCATTTACTTTCTTTTAAAAAATCCGCAATTACTTTTTGGGCAACCCAAATATGGACCAGTTTGCGTTAACGGAGAATATAGGCGACGTATGAACAACGAGCTGTATGAGCTGTATGACGACGATAGCATAGTTACACGGCTGCGTTGGCTAGGTCATGTTGTCAGAATGGCTGAAGAAGCTCCAGCAAAGAAGTCTTGTGAAGGCAAACACGGTGGTACACGCAAACCGAGAAGACCAAAAGCCTCATGGAAAGATCAAGTGGTGGGAGACACCTCGAAACTTGGTGTCAGAGATTTTAAAATGAGCGCAGAAGATCGAGGCGCTTGGAACGCTATTCTACGTTCGGCTAATGAAACAAATATTCTGTCATAGCCAATTAAAGTAAGTAAGTAAGAAGAAAGATACCAAAATAATCCACATTAAAACGTAAATTCTTGTTATAACCTAAGAACTACATTACACGAAAAGAGCTATATAAACAATACCAAAGAATGAAAAACCTTTGCATACGAAAACAAAACAAAACAACCGATGGCTTTGGTACAGGCACTTACTCCTGCAAAGACGTAGAAGGAAGTTTGGTAACTAATACATATATTGTGCTTGGCATACGGAAAGTGTTTGACATGTCCGCCTATGAAACTGAACGCCTGGATTTGAATACTGGCGAGAATATCAGAAAAAAATTGTTCAGCGGTGGTTATCCCCCCCTAATGCTGGCTACATTTGTGTAGCACTGCGGCACGCCGTTCGGGCTCGGCTATAAAAGTAGACCCCTTATCATTGAGCTAAAAATAACTTGAATCGGACTGCACTCATTAATATGTGAGCAGTTTGCCTCTGTTCCTTAGTGGAAAGTTCATTGGCAATATTTTCATTTGCAAAAGGAAGTTAGACTTATCCAAATATATAAAAAAGGGATTTATTTCCTCCCATTATCATTTTAAGTTTATGCTTTTAAAGAGATTTAGCGTTCAGAACTTTACAAATGCGACCTATTGTGGAAGGTATATATAATTCGACCAGACTGATAGATTATAGATTGATTTCTCGAATTGAAAGAGTTTTCTCCTTGGATACTTGACTCGACGATACCTGTCTCGACGATTATAGACGGAAAAATTAGACGAGTGGTGGGCACACTAACACAGTTGAAAATACTTAATTCAATAATTTGCAAGCGTTGTTCGTTTGTAAGACGATTCATGGTTAAATTATAGAACAAACTGAAGATGTTTGACAGTGAAACAAAACACCAAACGTATATGAGCAGTTTAAACCGGTGTTGCCAAAAAGATAATAGCTAAAAAATCACCCTTTCTGTCTGGTTTAGGAGGAGTTTATGGGATGGGTCTTCTTCCAAACATTTTTCCCTAGAACTCTCAAATACCTTTCATTTGAGCCCCTTATTGCCAAAGTCGGTAAATATGTCAAAATTGGGGGTGTTTAAGCGGTGGACGACATCTCTTATTAACATAGGCAGCGGTCAAATATAAGCGGTAAGGGGTGTTTAAGAATTGAGCCCTGTCAGCATTTTGCTTACTCTCAAATTCCTTTTATTTAATGCACATATTTCCAACGACATCAAACACATCCAATTCGGGGGTGGGGCGACCCCCTTGAGAATTGATCCCGAAAGTGGATTCGTGCTCTCCTCCCAAAGGCCTGCCATTTGATCCCCATATTGTAATTTTCGGTAAATATGCACTATTTGAGTAGTGTTTTGTGGATGGGCGGCGTCCGATACATTTGGCCCCAAATTTAGATTTCACATTCGTTTGCTACTCCCAATGTCTTGATGGATTTTAACATTTGCTAAAAAGTAGAGATGGTATTATCGATACTAATTTTTTTTTACAGAATATCGATTGATAATTTTCCGATGAATACTATCGCAAAAGTTAAATTGTTTGCAATACTAAACAAAAATAAGCAATCCGACACTGAATGGATCCTTTCAGATACGTTGCGCCTATAGAGCGCACAATTTTCGTCCGATTACACTAACATTTTGTACAATGATTTCTCTCATGACTTCCAACTGACTTTATTAACCTTAGTTTTATTTGGTCTGTGTGTTGATATTGGTTCTATATAAATCGATCTCCTGATTTTTACTTCTCATTTTCGTTTGAAATATAGGTGATGGGAAATTAACGATATTGTCGATACTATCGATTTTAATTATTAAAACTATCAAAAATATCGAATGTTGCGATTATCGAAAAGATTTGCTCTGCTATTAGAGCGATATCAAGATATGGTCCGGTTTGGACAACAATTAAATAATTTGTTGGAGACCTGTGTAAAATGTCAGCCAATTCGAATACGAATTGCGCCCTTTGGGATTTATATGGAAGCTTTATCGGGCTATAGACCGATTCAGATCATAATAAACACGTATTTTGATGGCCATAAGAGGATCCGTCGTACAAAATTTTAGGCAAATCGTTAATAATTGCGACCTCTAGAAGCTCAAGAAGTCAAGATCCCAGATCGGTTTATATGGCAGCTATATCACATTATAGACCGATTTGAACCATACTTGGCACAGTTGTTGGATATCAAAACAAAACACGTCGTGCAAAATTTCATTCAAATCGGATAAGAATTGCGCCCTCTAAAGGCTCAAGAAGTCTAGACCCCAGATCGGTTTATATGACAGCTATATCAGATCATGGACCGATTTGAACCATACTTGGCACAGTTGTTGGATATCAAAACAAAACACGTCGTGCAAAATTCCATTCCAATCGGATAAGAATTGCGCACTCTAGAGGCTCAAGAAGTCAAGACCCTAGATCGGTTTATATGGCAGCTATATCAAAACATAGACCGATATGGCCCATTTACAATACCAACCGACCTACACTAATAAGAAGTATTTGTGTAAAATTTCAAGCGGCTAGCTTTACTCCTTCGAAAGTTAGGGTGCTTTCGACAGATAGACGGACGGACGGACATGGCTAGATCGACATAAAATGTCGCGACGATCAAGAATATATATACTTTATGGCGTCCCAGAAGAATATTTCGAGTAGTTACAAACAGAATGACGAAATTAAAATACTCCCCCATCCTATGGTGGAGGGTATAAAAATCAATTTGTGTTTGTTTGCAGATTTGTTTTGTTTGTTTTACTTTTTTTGATATCTGAAGGGGAGGCGGACCCTCCCCCTTACCTTAATTTTCAGAAACCCCAAATCTCGGAGATGGGTGGAGCGATTTAAGCGAAATTTTGTGTGCTCTCATATAGTACACTAAAAATAAAAATTTGGTATCCAAATTTCGGATTTCCCCATTCCCAATGGGGAAAAATTTAAGACCATAGCAATATGGGGCTCAAATAAAAGGTCTATGGGAGTAAAGTACGATCCCCTTACCCTAATTTTCAGAAACCCGAGATCTCGGAGATGGGTGGAGCGATTCAAGCGAAATTTTGTGTGCTCTCATATAGTACACTAAATATAAAAATTTGGTATCCAAATTTTGGATGGGATACCTAGGGGGGCTGCCCCACCCTATAACCTACCAAACATATATTTAGACCAATCACAACAATATGGGACTCAAATGAAAGGTATTTAGGATAAGAAAACGTATCTGATATCCAATTGTCGGACCAAGTACTAGGGGGACCACCCCAACCCCCAAAACACCCCTAAATCGGACACATGGCAATATGGGACTCGAAAAAAGGTACTTGCGAGTGGAATACGAAAAGTGGGACCACTTTCTGGGGGGTGGACCCCTTCCCCAAAATACGCCCCAAACTGGACTTATGTACTGACCATGAGAATATGGGGTTTAAATAAAAGATATTTGAGTGTAGAATACTAATTTGACATCCTAATATTCCCAATGGGGAAAAATTTAAGACCATATCAATATGAGGCTCAAATGAAAGGTCTATGGGAGTAAAGTACGATTCTGATATCAATATTCGGGAAAAATGTCTATGGGGCCACCCCATCCCCTCAACACCACCCAAATAGGAAGTATTTGCTGACTATTGCAATATGAGGTTCAAATAAGAGGGTTTTTAGAGTAGAACTTAGTGATCCCCCGGGCTTAGTGATTGGGGGACTACCCAATCCCCTAAATACCCCTGAATCGGACATATTGGGTTGCCCAAAAAGTAATTGCGGATTTTTGTTCTAACGCAAGCTAAAAGTAACAGCTGATAACTGACAGAAGAAAGAATGCAATTACAAAATCACAAGCTGTGAAAAAATTTGTCAATGCCGACTATATGAAAAATCCGCAATTACTTTTTGGGCAACCCAATATTTAGCGACCATGTAGAACAAGAATTGTTATCCACTTTCGGGACCAATTTTCTGCGGGTTTACCATTTTCCCATAATACCCCACAAACAGCAATACAAATTTGATATCCAAATGTAGGACCATGTATTTGGGGCATCATCCCTTCCCAAAAACACCCCCCAAAGGGTAAAAATTTTTCGACCATGCCAATATGTGGCTCGTATGAAAGGTATATGAGATTAGGAAACGAATTTGATAACCAATTTTGGGGCCATGTATTTGGGGGACGCCTCATTCTGTAAACTTCCCTTAAACCAATGGCAATATGGGGTTTAAATAAATGGTATTTGGGAGAAGAGCACTATGCTGTTTTTTTTTCATTACCATGTATCTGGGGGACCACCTCACCCCCGAAAACACCCCTAAATCAGACATCATGAGAATATAGGGCTGAAATGAAGTGTTTTAAGAATGGAGTACACCTTACATTCAAACTTAAATTCGTAGACCAATAAAGATCATATGGGATTCAGATAAAGGCACTTATATTGCTAAATGGGTTTTCAAGCGATATACTATTTTCGTAACATGGAATTTCACTAAAAGCTCTTCAATTGTCCAAAATAAATATTACAAAGAAATTTTTGTTCCATATAAAGTAAAAGAAGGCACAGCGGAGCGGGCCCTGTCCAGCTAGTGTGGTAAATTTTTTAAATGGGATGGTCCATTCGGTCCACACCTAGTTCTAAATTCAAATGTTCATAAAGTATTATATTGGGTTGCCCAAAAAATAATTGCGGATTTTTTAAAAGAAAGTAAATGCATTTTTAATAAAACTTAGAATGAACTTTAATCAAATATACTTTTTTTTACACTTTTTTCTAAAGCAAGCTAAAAGTAGCAGCTGATAACTGACAGAAGAAAGAATGCAATTACAGAGTAACAAGCTGTGAAAAATTTGTCAACGCCGACTATATGAAAAATCCGCAATTACTTTTTGGGCAACCCAATATTTTTCTAATATGATAATCAAGAAGCATTCGATGCAGGTGGTGCAGTTTACAAGAAACTCTCAGTTCAAAGTATTCTTTTATATTAAAAATCCTGCAAAGACAATCTAGTAGAATACCTACTTTCAATTGAGAGTGTCCATAACGTCTCCTATCATAATTATTTACGGAGACAATTCGCCTTAATGGTCCATTAAGTCCACTCCATTGACTTGAACCTTGAAGTGCCAGCTTACACAATAAATATACATAATTGAATATTATGTAAAGTCCCCAAACGACATGCTGCCTACTTGCCTACATCCATTCATGTATTTCAAATGAATGAAGGTTACATCCCATTCATTCTTGTTTTGTCAGTGATAGACACAACACGTATTCTGCGCTAGACAACTTTCTTTTGTTTTTGAATTAAATTCGTACCAACAACGTGTGTGACACCCAAAATATTCACCTGTGACAAATATACACTAAGTGCAAGTGCACCCAATCTGCATATAAGCAATACACACCCATCGCTACATAGACAAAACAAGTCTGCGTGCTGAGTGCACTGCTTGCACTCAGTATGTCGACGAGTGATGTACAGAACAACAACAACAGCAGCATTGATGATGAAGACGATGACTGGCAACGTGTAACATCAAAACGAAAACATACAGGGTCTCCAACTTCAGTAAAGCAACATGCCAAACGTTTTAATGCTGATGATGTGCCTTCAACATCAACCAACCGTTTTGTAAGTCTTGCAAATAATATGGAACCTGACAATGATGATGACGATGATAATGCTACTACCCAGCCTGAGGAACCGAAGCCGCCTCCAATCTTTATTCCTGATGTGGCAGATATAGCAAAAATGGTTGCTAGTATAAGTAAGATTATAAGTAGCAATAATTTTTCTTTTAAATCACTAAGAGACGGTCAAGTTAGACTAATTACAAAAAACGTAGATTCGTATCGAAAAATTATAAAATTTTTGGAAAGTTCTAAAAAAGCATTCCATACGTACCAACTTAAAAATGAAAGGGCTTATAAAGTTGTAATCAAGGGTCTACATCATTCAACTTCGACCTCTGATATCAAAGCTATGTTGCTTTCTTTAGGACACCAGGTGCGCAGTGTCAGGAACATTATCAGCCGTCAAACGAAATTACCGCTACCAATGTTTTTTGTAGATTTGGATCCCAGTCCAAATAACCATGAGATTTATAATTTAAAATCATTTGATAATGCGATAATTCAGATTGAACCCCCAAAGCATTTTGACGACATAGTGCAATGTTTTCGCTGCCAGGAATTCGGCCACACTAAGTCTTATTGCAAAAAGTCTTTCAGATGTGTGAAATGTGGGTTAGGTCATTCAACAACTGAATGTACTAAAACTCATGAAGTTCCCCCAAGGTGTGTAAACTGTTTACAAACCCATACAGCCAACTATAAGGGATGTCTCGTATATCAAAATATGCTGAGAAAAAAAACGAATGCAGTGAATAAAAAAGGGAGTTCGCAACCAAACTTTGACGCTCGCAGCCATCAATATGATTTTCGAAACCAAAATAATTTGCCAAATATGTCCTACTCAGAGGTAACCAGAGGGGTGGAACCAAGTCCAAATAATCTATTGCAAAAGATTGAAGCCATGCTTAACAAACAAATTGAGTTGACAAATACCCTCATCAACATGATGTCAATGATCATGAATAAATTATGCAATTAGATCTAATCATATCCATATGGAACGCCAACGGCGTTACCAATCATTTAAACGAAATCGAATTATTTCTGAAACTAAACCATGTTGACATTTTTTTAATTTCTGAAACTCATTTAACGAGTAGATCCTTTTTTCGAGTGCGTGGATATGACCTAATAGGCTCTAATCACCCAGATGACAAGGCCCATGGAGGTGCTGCCATTTTGATTCGGAGTAGTATTAAATACGAAATTTCTGAACCACTTCACGAAAAATTTCTTCAGGCTGCAGGTGTAAAAATTAAATGCAACAACATCGACGTGGAAATATACGCCATATATTTTCCTCCACGGTTCAGCTTGAAATGCGAAGATTTTGAAAAGTTTTTTAGAAAGTTGGGCAACAGATTTATAGTCGGAGGAGATTACAATGCCAAACACCCGTGGTGGGGTTCTCGTTTGACTAATCCTAAGGGCAAGGAACTGTATAAGTGTGTTGTTAAGAACAACTATTCAACTTTGTCAACTGGAGCCCCAACATACTGGCCAAGCGATCCGAGAAAGACCCCGGATCTACTCGACTTTGTCGTTTATAATGGCATTTCTGGCACATCTTTTGATATTAAAAGTTCTGATGACCTAAGTTCGGATCACAGCCCACTCATTGCCAACTATAAAACGTTACCTTCATTGAGGAGTAAAAACTCGAAATTGTTAACCAACAGCTCGGATATCGAGGTGTTTCAATCATGGATTGAAACCAACTTATATCTTAATACCCAAATAAGGAATGGTGAAGAAATAGACCAGTCAATAGAATCATTTAATAGGCTAATACACGAGGCTGCATTCAGGGCTACACCTGAGCATACAACTTTTGTTTCTAATCTGAAAATTTCCACTGAAATAAGAAATCTCATAAGACAAAAAAGGCGTTTGAGAAGAAGATGGCAGAAGTCTAGAATACCTTTCCATAAAACTACATTTAATCGTTCTGTTAGAAACCTGAACCGGTGTATTAAGGATGCAAAGAATGAATCCGTGGGAAATTATTTAAGCAAGCTGCACCCAGCTGGTGACAATGACCATAATTTGTGGGTAGCCACAAAATACCTTAAAAGACCACAAAAGAGGAACGTACCAATCAAAAATTGGTCTGGAACCTGGTGTAGAACGGATAAGAGTAAAGCGGAAGCATTTAAACATTTTTTGGAAGAAACTTTTACGCCCTTCTCTTTTTGTTCCAGTTCTGACAGTGATGCAATCACCGAGTATCTAGATATTGCATGCCAGATGTACAAACCAATAAAGCCTTTTCGTTCTAAAGAAGTCGAGAATGAGATAAAGAAGCTTAACCGCAAAAAGTCACCTGGATACGACAATATTGATGGAAAAACATTAAAATCTCTCCCTAAAAGAGCTATAATTTACATAACTATATTATTTAATGCAATATTGCGACTATCATATTTCCCTACCCAATGGAAATACGCAAAAATAATAATGATTTTGAAGCCCAACAAACCCGAAAACGAGGTAAGCTCATACCGACCTATAAGCTTGTTGCCTATACTGTCGAAGCTATTTGAAAAGTTATTTCAAACAAGGCTCCAACCGATAGTTGAATCAGTTAGAATACTACCGGAACATCAATTCGGATTTCGACAAAGTCATGGCACTCCTGAACAATGCCACAGGATCATTAAAAAAGTAAGAGAAACTCTAGAAAACAAAGAATATTGCTCTGCAGTTTTCTTAGATGTAAAACAGGCATTTGATCGTGTATGGCATGATGGCCTTTTATATAAGCTGAAACAATTGCTCCCGGCCCCATTTTACTTACTTCTAAAATCATACCTCCAAGAGAGGAAATTTTATGTTAACATTAACGACGAAGATTCCGTCTTTGGTGCAATAAGGTCTGGTGTACCACAAGGTAGCGTGTTGGGGCCAATATTATACACAATATTTACATCTGACATGCCATCTAGCAATCATGTAACAATTGCCACATACGCCGATGACACTGCTATTTTAGCATCGAGTAAATCGCGTACAGAAGCTTCGGACATAGTGCAAAGGGAACTTTACGAAATCCAAAATTGGTTGACAAAATGGAACATAAAAGTTAATGCCGAAAAATCTACTCATGTAACTTATAGCCTAAGGATGGGAGATTGTCCTAATCTACTGCTAAATGGTGTTGCTATACCCACTGCGAACAGCGTCAAGTATTTAGGCATACATATAGATAGACGCCTAAATTGGCAAACACATATAAAAGCCAAAAGGAAACAGTTGAATATAAAAACTAAAAGACTATATTGGTTGCTTGGACCGAATTCAAAACTCAGTTTAGAAAACAAGATTTTGATCTACAAAACGATTTTAAAGCCAATCTGGACCTTTGGAATACAGCTTTGGGGAACAGCAAGTAATTCAAATATTGAAATCTTGCAGAAATATCAATCAAAAACACTTAGATCACTTGTTAACGCACCCTGGTTTATGACAAATTTAAATATACATAAGGATCTTAATATTCCAACAGTACATGAAGAAATCAGAAAATACAGTACAAATTACCTAAGTAGACTCAGCAACCATCCAAATGTATTAGCTATAACACTTTTAGATGATAGCGATGAAACTAAAAGACTTAAAAGACTGCATATTCTTGATCTCCCATTTAGAAAATAATTAAATTTTTGTTATTCTCATATCTTAAGTTAATGATGTAAACTATCATATTATTATAAACTAAAATGAGTTTATTCTGTTAAAAGAATAATATATCTTTGTTTTAAGTTCAATAGAACTTAATATTTCTGTCATTGTTATAAATTCATAAAACTTTGCTTATTATTTCTTTGTAAATAGATTGCAAATAAAGAATACTTTAAAAAAAAAAAAAAAAAAAAAAACATCCCATTTGGTGTGAAAATAACAACAATACAGAAGAAGAATCATGGCAAAAGTTTCACTTTTCACACCTCATAAACACAATAAAAAGGAAACTTTGCAAAACAACAACAAAAAGAGCAACACAACAAAAGCCCAAATACCCATTCATATGGTTCGTGATGGCATTACCACGTTTATGGCTTTTTATTAAAAACTTCCTAATATATGAGTGCGTGGTGGTCCCAAAAGAGCTTTAAATTAGAAAACGCTAAGGACAATAAGCACACAAAAAACACCGGAATGATGTGAAAAATAACACACAAATCGAAATGTGTGTCACTTTCTCACATGCCACATACGTGGTGTGTGTGGACGCATGTAAAAAGGTTACGTTTTTGCAGAAAAAAATTATGCTCAAGCGAATAGAGTGGAGCGGGGGTGCAGATATGGCATAATTTACTGCAAAGTTCCATTTTTTTGGAGTTGGGGTGAAAAAATAAACTAAATATGATTAAGTGAGTTTGTGGCTAAGGGCTAAAGGCCAACTACCCAACATGGAGTAATGCACAATGGGCTGAAACACTCGAACAACCGTGGAGAGTAGCCATGCTGATACTGAAACAAGTAAAAAGGCGTTAAGTTCGGACGGGCCGAACCTTGGATACCCACCACCTCGGTAACATATATATAAACCACCTTTTGCAAAATCTGGTGACAAATGCATACCTTATGCCCCATATATGCAGCTATATCAAAATATGTTCCGATTTGGACCAAATACTAATAAATACAAGTCAATGTTCAATTGTGTATAACAAAATATTGGCCTTTTTGGTAGCTATATTTAAAAATAAACCGATCTGAACCATATACGACACGGATTTCGAAAAGTCTAACAAAAGACACTGTGTCAAATTTCAGTGAAATCGGATTAGAAATGCGCCTTTTATGGGGCCAAGACTTTAAATCGAGATATCGGTCTATAAGGCAGCTATATCCAAATCTGGGCCGATTTAGGACAAGTTGCAAAAAAATGTCGAAGACCCTAACACAACTCACTGTCCTAAATTTCGGCGACATTGGACAATAAATGCGCCTATTATGGGCCCAAGACCTTAAATCGAGAGATCGGTCTATATGGCAGCTATATTCAAATCTGGACCGATCTGGGCCAAATTGAAGAGCGACGTCAAAGAGCCTAACACAACTCACTGTTTCAAATTTCAGCGATATCGGACAATAAAAGCGTCTTTTATGGGGCCAAGACTTTAAATCGAGATATCGGTCTATAAGGCAGCTATATCCAAATCTCGGCCGATTTAAGCCAAGTTGCAGAAAATGTCGAAGAGCCTAACACAACTCACTGTTCCAAATTTCGGCGACATCGGACAATAAATGCGCCTTTTATGGGCCCGAGACCTAAAACCGAGAGATAGGTCTATATGGCAGCTATATCCAAATCTGGACCGATCTGTGCCATATTCCAGAAGTATTTCAAGGGGCTTAACTTAACTAACTGTCCCAAATTGCGGCGACAACGGACTTTAAATCGGAGAATCGGTTTATATTACTTTATAGCTTTATCCAAATCTGGACCAATCTAGGCCAAATTAACGAAGGATGTCGAAAGACCTAACACAACTCACTGTTCCAAATTTCAGCAAAATTGGATCATAAATGTGGCTTTTATGGACCTAAGACCCTAAATCGGAGGATGGGTCTATATGGCAACTATATCCAAATCTGGACCGATCAGGGCCAGATTGACGAAGGAGCATAACACAACCCACTGTCCTAAATTTCAGCAAAATCGGATCATAAATGTGGCTTTTATGGGCCTAAGACCCTAAATCGGATGATCGGTCTATATGATAGCTTTATCCAAATCTGAACCGATCTGGGCCAAATTGACGAAGGATGTCGAAGAGCATAACACAACCCACTGTCCTAAATTTCCGCAAAATCGGATCATTAATATGGCTTTTATGGACCTAAGACCCTAAATCGGAGGATGGGTCTATATGGTAGCTATATCCAAATCCGAACCGATCTGGGCCAAATTAACACAGGATGTCGAAGGGTTCAACACAACTCACTGTCCAAAATTTCAACAAAATTGGATAGTAAACGTGGCTTTTATGGGCCTTAGACCCTAAATCGGCCGATAGGTCTATATGGTAGCTTTATCCAAATCTGGACCGATCAAGGCCAAATTGAAGATGGATGTCGAAGGACCTAACACAACTCACTGTCCCAAATTTCAGCAAAATCGGATAATAAATGTGGCTTTTATGGGCCTAAGACCCTAAATCGGCCGATCGGTCTATATGGCAACTATATCCAAATCTGAACCGATCTGGGCCAAATTGATGCGGGATGTCGAAAGGTCTAACGCAACTCACTGTCCCAAATTTCAGCAAAATCGGATAGTAAACGTGGCTTTTATGGGCCTAAGACCCTAAATCGGCCGATAGGTCTATATGGGGCTATATCCAAATCTGAACCGATCTGGGCCAAATTAATACAGGATGTCGAAGGGTCTAACGCAACTCACTGTCCCAAATTTCAGCAAAATCGGATAGTAAACGTGGCTTTTATGGGCCTAAGACCCTAAATCGGCCGATAGCTCTATATGGGGGCTATATCCATATCTGAACTAATCAAGGCCAAATTAACACAGGATATCGAAGATCCCAACACAACTCATTGTCCCAAATTTCAGCAAAATCGGATCATAAATGTGGCTTTTATGGGCCTAAGACCCTAAATCGGCCGATCGGTCTATATGGGGGCTATATCAAGATATAGTCCGATATAGCCCATCTTCGAAATTAACATGCTTATGGAAAAAAAGGATCTGTGCAAAGTTTCAGCTCAATATCTCTATTTTTAAAGACAGACAGACGGACAGACGGACGGACATGTCTAGATCGGTAATGACAAAATGAATATGCCCCCATCCTTCGGTGGTGGGTATAATAAAGGTTGTAGGAACCGAATAAGGATGATCTAGATACCGGTTAACATGGGAGCAATAGCAGTTTTTAGATTGTTTGGACCGTATTTGGCACAGTTGTTGGAAATCGCAACAGCATGCAAAATTTCTGCCAAATCTGACAAGATCAGGAGATCGGTTTAAATGAGAGCTACATCAGGTTATAGACCGATTCGGACCATACTTGGTACAGTTGTTGGAAATCTTACCAAAACACTACATGCAAACTATCAGCAAAAATAGGACATAAATTGCGGCTTTCAATGGTTCAAGAAGTCAAATCGGGAGATCGGTTTATATGGGAGCTATATCAATTTATACACCGATTCGGACTGTACTTGGCACAGTTGTTGGATATGTTAACAGAACACTACATGCAAAATATCAGCAAAAACAGGAAAAAATTGCGGCTTGTAAGGGCTCAAGATGTCAAATCGGGAGATCGGTTTATATGGGAGCTATATCAGGTTAAAAACCAATTCGGACCGCACTAGGCGCAGTTGTTGGAAGTCATAGCAGAACACTACATGCAAAATTTCAGCAAAAATAGGACAAAAATTGCGGCTTGTAAGGGCTCAAGAAGTCAAATCAGGAGATCTTAACGTGTGGCAACCTTTGAAAACACTACACAATTTTTATACGCTCTACCATAGGACGGGGGTATACTAATTTCGTCATTCTGTTTGTAACTACTCGAAATATTCGTCTGAGACCCCATAAAGTACATATATTCTTGATCGTCGCGACATTTTATGTCGATCTAGCCATGTCCGTCCGTCTGTCCGTCCGTCCGTCCGTCTGTCCGTCCGTCCGTCTGTCTGTCCGTCCGTCCGTCCGTCTGTCTGTCGAAAGCACGCTAACTTCCGAAGGCGAAAAGTTAGCCGCTTGAAATTTTGCACAAATACTTTTTATAAGTGTAGGTCCGTTGGTATTGTAAACGGGCCATATCGGTCCATGTTTTGATATAGCTGCCATATAAACCGATCATGGGTCTTGACTTCTTGAGCCTATAAAGTGCGCAATTCTTATCCGATTGGAATGAAACGTGTTTTATTATGATATCCAACAACTGTGCCTAGTATGGTTCAAATCGGTTCATAACCTGAAATAGCTGCCATATAAACCGATCTTGGGTCTTGACTTCTTCAAATCGGCCCTTGATCTGATATCACTGTCATATTAACCGATCTTGGGTCTTGACTTCTTGAGCCTCTAGAGGGCGCCCAAGAACCCCTTGAATGAATTTTTGCTCGAAGTATTTTGTTATGATATCCAACAACTGTGTCAAGTATGTTTCAAATCGGTTTATAACCTGATATAGCTGTCATATAAACAGATCTGGGGACTTGACTTCTTGAGCTTCTAGAGGTCGCAATTCCTATCCGATTTGGCTGAAATTTTGCATGACGTATTTTATTCCTATTTTCAACAACTGTGTCAAATAAGGTTCAAATCGTTTCATAACCTGATATAGCTGCCATATAAACCGATCTGGGATCTTGACTTCTTGAGCCTCTAGAGGTCGCAATTATTATTCGATTTGGTTGAAATTTTGTACGACGGATCCTCTCATGACCATCAACATACGTGTTTATTATGGTCTGAATCGGTCTATAGCCCGATACTGCTCCCATATAAAACGATCTCTCTATTTTACTTCTTGAGCACCCAAAGGGCGCAAGTCTTATTCGAATTGGCTGATATTTTACACAAGTCTCCAACATATAATTTAATTGTTGTTCAAACCGGACCATATCTTGATATCGCTCAAATAGCAGAGCAAATATTTTCTTATATCCTTTTTTGTCTAAGAAGAGATGCCGGGAAAAGAACTCGACAAATGCGATCCATGGTGGAGGGTATATAAGATTCGGCCCGGCCGAACTTAGCACGTTTTTACTCGTTAAATATAGAACTGGTGCCATCAGAAAAACAAAAGAAATGTGAAGGTCTTTGCTCTGATTTTTAATTTCTTTGAAAAAAAAAACAATACAGAATGTTGGAGTAACTCATCCCATAGTGCATTGCAGTTCATATCACTGTGAATGTGTGCCTAGGGTAGCATACGTGAATCTCTTGTGCATGTGTTTTACGTGCTCACGTACACATCATATCACATTTACCTTCTCATACATTTATATGTGTTTCGTGGTTATGATTACATGGTAGGCAGTGTGTGCCCTACCATGAATTTGTTTAAAAAGCATCTTTTGGATGATAAAGTTCTAAATTGCTCTGATGATCGGATTGTACTGAACTGTGATCGGATTGTATGTTAAAAAATGTGTTCTAATTACTTAGTTATTATCTTCCAAACCTAATGGAACCATATTGACAGCTCCTACATAGATACAAAGTACGTTAATATGTTTATGTATGGAAAGGCAAAAGTCAGGCGGAGCCGACTATATAATACCCTACACCACCTCTTGTACGTAGTACTTTTCATATGTAGAACTTATCTCGAAATCTAATCAGACTTAAATTTGGATACCTATTGAAATATCAAATAGAACCTTGTAAGATTTTCCTACGATAGAACAACAAATTTGGATGTCCACATCCTTAAAAGGCACATAAAAGATTATATGGGAATTGTATCGAAATCTGTGTCAATTTTGATGGCACATTCTGTGACGTCAAATAGAACATCTCACGCCTAATATTGTAAAGATGTGACATTGGAGCTATATCTAAATCAGGACCGATTTTAATGAAATTTTGCATCAACAACATCAAATAAAACACCTCGTACTACATCTTGTTAAGTTCGGACTAAAATAGTGGCTTCTTCAGTCTTAAAAGACCATATCGGACAAAAGATTTATATGTGAGCTATGTCTTAACATAGACCGATTGCACTTGCATTGGGACTTAAAAAAAACAACTTACGCTAAATTTTGTAGAAATCGGTCCAAAATTGTGCCTTTTACAGCCTTTAAAGTCCATATCGGATGAAAGATATATATGGGAGGTATATCTAAATCTGAACCGATTTTTATGACATTTTGCAGTCATATCGAAACTTTAAAGAAAACACTTCGTGCAAAATTTTGTAAAGATCCGACCAAAATTATGTCTGCTACAGCCTTAAAATGCCATATCGGATGAAAGTTATATATGGAAGCTTTATCAAAATCTCAACCGATTTTTATGAAAATCGGCACACATATTAGGACATTGAATAAAACACACCATATCAAATTTTGTAAAGATCGGACGAAAATTGTGGCTTTTACAGCCTTAGAAGGTCATATCGGATGAAAGATATATATGGGAGGTATATCTTAATCTGAACCGATTTTTATGAAATTTTGCAAACATATTAGGACATTGAATGAAACACACCATGTCAAATTTTGTAAAGATCGGACGAAAATTGTGGCTGCTACAGCATTTAAAGGCCATATCGGATGAAAGATATATATGGCAACTATATCTAAATCTGAACCGCTTTTATGAAATTTTGTACACATATTAGGACATTGGATTAAACACCTCATGCTAAATTTTGTAAAGATCGAACGAAAATTGTGGCTTTTTCAGCCTTAAAAGGCCATATCGGATGAAAGATATATATGGGAGGTATATCTAAATCTGAACCGATTTTTATGAAATTTTGCACACATTTTAGGACATTGAATAAAACACACCATGTCAAATTTTGTAAAGATCGGACGAAAATTGTAGCTTCTACAGCCTTTAAAGGCCATATCGGATGAAAGATATATATGGAAGCTATATCTAAATCTAAACTGATTTTAATGTAATTTTGAACACATATAAGGACGTTGGATTAAACACCTCATGCCAAATTTTGTAAAGATCGGACGAAAATTGTGGCTTTTTCAGCCTTTAAAGGCCATATCGGATGAAAGATATATATGTGAGGTATATCTAAATCTGAACCGATTTTTATGAAATTTTGCACACATATGAGGACGTTGAATAAAACACAGCATGTCAAATTTTGTAACGATCGGACGAAAATTGTGGCTTTTACAGCCTAAGAAGGCCATATCGGATGAAAGATATATATGGGAGCTATATCTAAATCTGAGCCGATCAAAATCAATAGCGTTCGTCCTTGAGCTAAACAAGAGACCTGTGCAAAATTTCATGACAATCGGATAATAAATGCGACCTGTAACTTGATCACAAGAATACATGGACGGACATAGCTAAATCGAATCAGGTAGTGATTCTAAGCCGATCGGTTTACTTATCAAAGGGTCTAACTCTTCTCCTTAGCGTTGCAAACAAATGCACAAACTTATAATACCCTGTACCACAGTGGTGGTGTATTACTATTGTATATAGAGGGAGCTATATGCGCATATAAACCAATTTTGAGCGTACGGAGAAGGCTCATAGATGAGGGACACTATGTAGACGGGCCGTGGGCTCGAAATGGGGTCTGAATCCTTGGATAGTCCATTGGCTCTACTGGAGCGTGATTAGACCATTACACACTTACGCCTCAGTAGTTTGGTGGACTGCTATGGAGAAAAAGTGCAACATAAGGACCATACAACAGGTTTAGGGAACATGTTGTCTTGGCATAGGCAAAGCGATGAGGACCACGCCCTTTAAGGCACTGGAGACTTTTCTAGATATACGACCCATTGACATACAAATTAAGTGTGAGGCAGCCACTACGGCTATGAGACTTAAGGTGATGGGAAAATGGATTGAGGATGGGAGCAAATGGTATGACCTGCTCCCATCCTCAATCCATTCTCCCATCGCCTTAAGTCTCATAGCCGTAGTGGCTGTCGCACACTTAATCTGTATGTCAATGGGTCGTATATCTACAATAGTCTCCAATGCTCTACTGGGCGTGGTCCTCATCGCTTCGCCTATGCCAAGACAACATGTTCTCTGAACCTTTTGTATGGTCCTTATGTTGCACTTTTTCTCCACAGCAGTCCACCAAACTACTGAGGCGTAAGTATGTATTGGTCTAATCACGAGGCGACGATAAGAAACTTGGAAAGAAGAGAAGTGATTTCCGATCGGATGCCCCTGAGATGAACCTTGAAGTCGAGTGCGTGGCACTGCTGCCATCGGCACAGTCTTGGACTGACGGAACCCTAGTATTGTCATCTGGAAGATCATGTTACACGGATGGATCAAAGCTAGAGGACAGAGTAGACCTGGGGGTCTTCATTGAGAACTCAGGTACTGAGATCTGTTTTAGACTGCCTGACCATTATATGGTCCTGCAGGCGGAGATACGGGCGATCACGGAATGCGTGAAGTGGTGTGGTGCTAACGCAAGGACGTCAAGTGTGAACATCTTTAACGACAGTAAAATTTCCATAAGGGCAATAACAACCAGGTCGGTAAGATCCACGAACAGTCTTGTAGAGTAAGAAGGAGATTAATGCCTTCTCTGAGGATGGCAAAATCCGCATGGTTTGGGTGCTGGGCCATAACGTAGTAAAGGGGGAATTAAAAGGCAGACGATTTGGCGCTGAAGGCCAGAGGACTGCAACCAATTACCTTGGTTAATCCGAAGCCCTTTGGGTCGAAGCAGTCCGAGTAAAGGGAGTGGGCGAAGAATACGCATGCTATTGGTTTGCCCAAAAAGTAATTGCGGATTTTTCATATAGTCGGCGTTGACAAATTTTTTCACAGCTTGTGACTCTGTAATTGCATTCTTTCTTCTGTCAGCTATCAGCTGTTACTTTAAGCTTGCTTTAGAAACAAAGTGTAAAAAAAGTATATTTGATTAAAGTTCATTCTAAGTTTTATTAAAAATGCATTTACTTTCTTTTAAAAAATCCGCAATTACTTTTTGGGCAACCCAATATATTGAGGAACAGCGACATGGTCGGTAGGGCGGCAAAGATCCTATGTGGGGGACCCAGATCGTGAGAAGACGAGGCCATTACTGAAAGGAAGGCAGAAGGAGGTCAGTATAGCTATTGTTATCATAACGGGACACATAGGACTACGAGCTCACTTATATAAAATCGGTGCGGCAAAGTGATGAGACATTGGACCGTTTCCTTTGTCATTGCCCGGCTTTCGCGTCTTAGCGAAAGCGGCACTCTAGCGGCACCTAGAGGGGGTTACAATACCAGATATGAACCATCTTAGGGCACTGGTTTTGAAAACAATTCAGGATTTTGTAAGTAGCACGGAATTCCTAACATAAAATTTTCTTTTTCGAGGTTACTTTGAAGTTTTTATAGCACACAACAAGCCGATTACTGGCTTAGGTGTTTGACCATAGTGGCGTGGGGCAGATTAGTATCCACACCCTCTTTTCAACCTAACCTAATTTACTTCTAATTCTTTCTTCAGAAAAATTTTTGTTGGGGCTACTTCAATTCGACTTGACCGTTATCATTATTCTTCTTCGGCTTCCCTATGTTGTTCATAAAAAAAAATACCTGGTATTCATGCTGCAGTTGAAAATGTGCGGTAGCAAATGTGTTGACATTATTATGATGTTTGTGGTCGGCTTCAGAGCATTCAGATTGCAGTGGTTGGTTGTTGTTTGGTTTGTTTTGTCGGTAAATTTTGTTGTTTTAGCTTTTAACTTTTTCCTAAATGTCCACATGGCTAATTAAAAGGTATTTAAATTAATTTGCATTGCAAACATTCACACATGTTTGCATATGCATTTGAATTAAGTTTGGGAAAAACTTAGTATGGAGCATCACATTTTCAAGGCAATCATTTATAATGAAAACTGTATCGAAAATGATTAAACAAATTTTTCTCTAAAGACGAAATTTGAATGTAATTAGCTCTGAGTAAAATCTTCAAAATTTAAATGAAATTTTCTCTAAAGAAAAAATTTAGGTGGGAATGTGTTGCTTACCCCGAAAGGCGTGTGAACTCGGAGACCTTTGCGGCCCATTGCAAGACCCTAGCAAGAAAAAGAAGAAGGGAAGGAACATGGAAGAGTTGTGAAAAATCATGATGATGAAATACACTGCCCCCCACTCTGACGGAAGAGATGACAGGGGCAAGAAGAGGTATGAATAATACAGGAAATAAAGGAATGGAATGGAGAGCAGGCGCCCTTCCACCACGCGACTACACGAGTGCTTAAGCCCAATCTCACTCAAGTATTCACTCGCCAAGTGCCAAGAATTGGTACTGCATGGTGAGATTGAAGAAGAACCGTCTCTCAAGGATTGAAACCCAATGCCCCTGTAGACCCTTGCACTAGCAGAGCAGGTGTTCTCTGGGGAGATAAGACGGAACGCACACCCAGAACAAACCAGGAGATGGTAGAGCTACTGATGGAGGCATCTTCTCTAGGTAGCCAGGGAGAGGACGACGAGCAGGACATCATAATACTCTCTACGGTTGACATCTCATCGGTGAAATCTTTGACGAGCAGTAGATAGCGTGGGCGATTCGATGTTCTAGCCGTTTAAATCAGATAGCCCAGACGGGATCATCCAGGCGCTGCTGCAGGAATCCCTTTGGGCACACTCTGCAATGGCTGGAACGGATTAGCAGGGCAAGTCTGGCATTCTCCTATATACGAAGGGCCTGGAGGGTGGGAAAAATAAACCACAGTACTGCGAAGAAGTCATCGTTTTTACTTGAAACACTAGAAAGTTTGGTTAACCTGAAGGTTGAGGGAGAGACTGACACCGGAAAATTTCAATGTACGCAGGTGGAGATGTCTCTCTAGCAGAAGGAGTACACGAAGGCGGTCTTCCTCTATATGAAGGGGGCATCTAATAACGTGGAGATAGGCTCGTTTGTACTCTTCGGTGGATAGTTAAAATTTACGAAAGGTGTAGATGTCTCTCTAGCAGAAGGAGTACACGAAGGCGGCCTTCCTCTATATGAAGGGGGCATCTAATAACGTGGAGATAGGGTCGTTTGTACTCTTCGGTGGATAGTTAATATGCTTCACGGCAGGTTTAGTACGGGTGAAAAGAGGGGAACGCCTCAAGGAGAGGTGTTTTCGCCGATTCTCTGGAACCTAGTGATAAAAGAAGTCCTATTGAATCTCATTGGAGATGGCGTGAAACTAATCGCCTATGCGAAAGATGTCGTCCCATTAATTCAAGGCAGATTTCTGTCGACGATCAGCGAGATTACAGAAAGGTCATTGTGGAGCCCATCGAGATGGTCTGAGAGGAATGGATAAAACAAAGAAAGACAGAGTTTATGGAAAACGGATTTCAGACTCCCATCCTTAGACGGTACCACTCCGCAGTTGTTAAGGGAGGCGAAATACCTTGGCCTAGTCCTCGATTTGTAACTGTCCTAGAAAAGAAATACAGAGAAAAGATACCGAAAGGCTATGTATGCCTTGTACGCCTGCAGCAGGATGTTCGGTAGGTAGTGGGAAATTAGTTCGAAGATGATAAACTGGATGTACACGGCCATTGTGAGACTAGCGCTGAAATATGGCTTGGTGGAAGGCTGTGCAGTAGAATTCACTGACGAAGGAAACAAGGGGCCATTTAGATCCACACCGCAGGCGAGTTTGGATTTACAAACTGAATTTATAACCTGTTGAAGTTTATATTGGGGGCTGTGCCGATTAGGTGGAGCTTCAGCTGAAGAAATTTGGCACGCTGTGAAAAGGCGTATACGGCCACCGCTCTATTGTGTAGATAATAAATGCAGAGGGTAAGCTGTGGAGGGTCTCAGACTACCTGTCTCCAAGATTTGAGAGAGAAGCGAGGAGTGGTACTCATTTGGTACTCAAATTTCAGATGGAGTACCTAGGGGGGCGCCCCACCCCTAAACCTACAAAATATATATACCAATCACGACAATATGGAACTCAAATGACAGGTATTTAAGATTAGAAAACGTATCTGATATAGCTGCCATATAAACCGATTTTGGGTCTTGACTTCTTGAGCCTCTAGAGGGCGCAATTCTCGTTCGATTTGACTGAAATTTTGCATGAGGTGGTTTGCTTTCACTACCAACCACTGCGCTAAGTTTGGTTCAAATCGGTTCATAATCTGATATAGGTGCCATATAAACCGATCTTGGGTCTTGATTTCTTGAGCCTCTAGAGGGCGCAATTCTCATCCGATTTGACTGAAATTTTGCACGTGGTGTTATGGTATCACTTCCAACAACTGCTTTAAGTATGGTTCAAATCGGTCCATGTTTTGATATAGGTGCCATAAAAACCGATCTTGGGTCTTGACTTCTTGAGCCTCTAGAGGGCGCAATTCTCATCCGATTTGACTGAAATTTTGCACGTGGTGTTTTGGTATCACTTCCAACAACTGCGCTAAGCATGGTTGAAATCGGTCCATGTTTTGATATAGGTGCCATATAAACCGATCTTGGGTCTTGACTTCTTGAGCCTCTAGAGGGCGCAATTCTCATTCGATTTGACTAAAATTTTGCATGAGGTGTTTTGGTATCACTTCCAACCACTGCGCTAAGTATGGTTCAAATCGGTTCATAATCTGATATAGGTACCATATAAACCGATCTTGTGTCTTGACTTCTTGAGCCCCAAGAGGGCGCAATTCTCATCCGATTTGACTGAAATTGTGCACATGGTGTTATGGTATCACTTCCAACAACTGCTTTAAGTATGGTTCAAATCGGTCCATGTTTTGATATAGGTGCCATATAAACCGATCTTGGGTCTTGACTTCTTGTGCCCCTAGAGGGCGCAATTCTCTTCCGATTTGACTGAAATTTTGCATGAGGTGTTTTGGTATCACTCCCAACTACTGCCCTAAGTATAGTTCAAATCGGTCCATGTTTTGATATAGGTGCCATATAAACCGATCTTGGGTCTTGACTTCTTGAGCCTCTAGAGGGCGCAATTCTCATCCGATTTGACTGAAATTTTGCACGTGGTGTTTTGGTATCACTTTCAACAACTGCGCTAAGTATGGTTCACATCGGTCAATGTTTTGATATAGCTGCCATATAAACCGATCTTGGGTCTTGACTTCTTGAGCCTCAAGAGGGCGGAATTCTCATCCGATTTGACTGAAATTTTGCACGTGGTGTTATGGTATCGCTTCCAACAACTGCTTTAAGTATGGTTCAAATCGGTCCATGTTTTGATATAGGTGCCATATAAACCGATCTTGGGTCTTGACTTCTTGAGCCCCTAGAGGGCGAAATTCTCGTTCGATTTGACTGAAATTTTGCACATTGTGTTTTGGTATCACTTCCAACTACTGCGCTAAGTATTGTTCAAATCGGTCCATGTTTTGATATAGCTGTCATATAAATCGATCTTGGGTCTGGACTTCTTGAGCCTCTAGAGGGCTCAATTCTCGTTCGATTTGACTGAAACTTTGAACAACGGCTTCTCTCATGACCTTCAACATACGTGTCTAATATGGTCTGAATCGATCAAGAGCTTCATACAGCTCCCATATAAACCCATATGCCGATTTTGCGTCTTGAGACCCTACAAGGCGCAATTCTTATCCGAATGAACTGAAATATTACACAAGATATTCTACAATGTTCAGCATTCAGTTATGGTCCGAATCGTACTATAACTTGATATACAGCGGTCAAAAAAAGTATTCATCATTAGCAAAATTGATAATAAATTCACTTATTTTGGGTAATTGAAGAAAATTTAAAGTAAACAAATAATGCAGTTTTATGCAATAGTTTATTTTTCGTAATATGTTTTAAAATAAATTCAAAAAATAAATTTAATTAGCGCAAAAAATGCAATTTTATATAATAACACCAAAAACAGAACAAAAAAAGTATTCATCATTGATGTGCTATCATCAAAGTCAAATTCAAATATTATTTGGGAATCCCCCTTTTCTTTTTTATTTAGTAAAGGAGGCTTTGCCCTTGACAGCAAATATTTAATTTCATTGAAAATATAGTTTTTGTCAAAATGGGTCGTAAGCAAAACAAACACCACAGGAATGGTTTAACTCAAAAAACTATCAGTGAAATATTAAATAGACCACGATCTACTATACAATCCATCATCAGAAAGTGGACAGAAACGAAAACTGTTGACAATAAACCAAGATCTGGTCGACCAAAAGCACTTTCAGTTGGAGATGTGCGTTGGCTAGTGCGGCAAGTTCAGAAAACTCCGAAGACAAATGCGACCATTCTTCGTAAAAACACTATGGAATATTTAGGGAAGGAAGTTACTACACAAACAATTCGAAATACACTCAAAAGGCATAGTTACAGAGGAAGAACTGCACGTAAGAAGCCCTTTATAAATAAAATAAACCGAGTGAAAAGGCTAAACTTCGCAAAAATGTATGTAAAACAGCCCGAATCATTTTGGAAAACAGTCATTTTTGCAGACGAGAGCAAGTTTAATCTTTTTGGGTGCGATGGAAAGGTCATAGTGTACAGAAAACCAAATACAGAGCTTGAAGAACAAAACACAGTTGCTACTGTAAAACATGGTGGAGGTGGTTTAATGGTTTGGGGGTGTATGGCGGCTTCAGGAGCGGGAAATCTTGAAATTATTAATGGAGTAATGGATCATAAGTATTACATTGACATTTTAAAGAGGAATTTAAAAGATAGTGCTGTAAAACTTGGGCTTGGTAATAACTTTCAATATTATCAAGATAATGACCCCAAACATTCTGCTTTAAATACCAAGATGTGGATGCTGTATAACTGCCCCAAAGTCATTAAAACTCCTCCTCAAAGTCCCGACTTGAACCCAATTGAACATCTTTGGGAACATCTCGAACGCAAATTGAGAACGCGCAATTTTTCGAGCAAGAGTCAAATGCAACAGGTGATAATGGAGGAATGGACTAATATAGACCAAAATATAACCGCTAAATTAGTCCAATCGATGTCAAACCGTTTAAAAGAAGTTATAAGACGCGGTGGTCGAATAACAAAGTATTAATTTTTTTAAATTATGTTATTTATTTTTTTGTTTTTTTGCAATGATGAATACTTTTTTTGTTTAATTTTTTGTGTTCAGCTGTAAAATGGCCCTTTTTGTTCCAATAAATACTGTTTTTTTCTTTAAAAACAATGAAATTGTGTACATATATATCACACAAGCACTACTGCATCATTAGTTTAATATGTTTTTATTCCAATTGTCTTTTGTAGACTTATTAAAAAAAAAACATTGAATGATGAATACTTTTTTTGACCGCTGTAGCTCTAATAGCATAATTGTTCTTATTCAATATTCTTTGTTTGCCCAAAAAGAGATACCGTGCATATAACTCGACAAATGCGATACATGATGGAGGGTATATAAGATTCGGCCCGGTCGAATTTGGAACGCTCTTACAGGTTTTTTTAAATATCTTAAATTAAAGTTTTGTCAATAAGTCTTGCTGTTGTTTTCGCCTGCCCCATGACAAACTTAGGAAAATCAAAGCCTACTATGCTAAAATTAGTTGAAAATCAAAACATTTTGTATGTATGTCAACCAGTAATGAAAAATCTCATTTCATTTGCTACCGTGCTCACGAACACACGTCCGTTTTCATTATATAATGAAAGACTAATTGAGGAAACTTCAAATTTGGGAATAAAGGTTTGTATAGAAATATTTGCATAGTTTAAGGGTTTCCAAAGGACTAATTCGTTTAATTTTAGATAAAAGAGTTTGTTTTTCTTTGTCCCAATTGAAAGAAAAACTATGGATTGTGTAATGAATCAATCGTCATCTAGCAAAAATGTTGTTGCGGATGTTTCATTTGAGGGGTATCTACCAAACATTGTGAATTCCGAATTGTTAAGTTTTCCATTGCCTCAAAGGACAGATAAAGCCAATTTGCCATTTAGTCCAATAAATTATGTCAACTTTGACATTTCTGAAGGTGATTTTGCTCTGAACAATGATGAGGGATCATTTTCAACCTCTCAAAGTCCTCCAAATGGTTCTGAATTTAATTCACATCAATTAACTCCAGCTGAGTTCAAGTTTGCAACTTGCCAATCGCCTTTATCAAGTAATGCTGTGATCCAATCGCCAATGTCTCAATCGCTACCGAACATATATTCCGAAAATCAATTGGAAATGGCTAACTCCTCAACCGGCAATGATGACAGCCCTACAATTATTTCAGAAGTTAAATTGCCAGAGAATCGCTCCAGACAACCCACCAAGAAAAGGATTTTCAAAATGCGTGAAAGACGTTACATACAACCCATCGATAAAGTTGCAGCTATACTACGCATACGACAAGGCGCTACCAAAGCCTCCATTTCGCGAGCTATAAATGTGCCCGAATCCACCATCAGAGGTTGGTGTAAAAATGAACGCAAACTACGTCAGCTGTGTGGTCTGGAAGAAGCCTCCGCGATGGATGTCATAGCGAATCCCTACCAAGACACAGTTGTGACCTTACCATGTGATGATAACCCATCTGCCAGTATTTCTTCCACTGCAGCAGCATCTTTGGAAAATGATCATCCCTTAATTATGGAGAAAATATTTTCCTTTAATGATACCTTGCAGAAGTTGAAGGACCTTAACATTGGTACTTCGATGCACAAACTTGAAGCAATACATAATCCCAATTCTATGATCTACACGTCCAGTGCAAGCATTTTAAATGCCGAATATAGCCAACTTGCTGTTGCACAAAATGTATATTTGTCAGCTCTTCTGTATCCTCCAAAGGCTACAAAGCTATCAGGGGTTACGCAATATGTTAAAAAGAAAAGGACTTTGAAAAAGTTCCTGAAAAAGGTTACCAATAAAAATCAAGGATAAGGTTTTAAAGCACGAAAGAAACCTTGGAAAATTTTGTATTAGTTGGTGTTCAATTAATGAAAGTTTTCATTATTCATCAATGAAGCAAAACAACTTTAATGTGTTAGTTTAAAAAAAAATTTATAACTAGTTATGAACTTTTACTACCTAGTCTCTAGTTAATAAATAAAACAAAAATCGAAACCTTCAAACGCGTGTTTTAGGTTTTCCATTTCCAAAATTTCTAAAAAAAAAAAACCAAAAAAGTAAAAGCGTGCTAAGTTCGTCCGGGCCGAATCTTATATACCACCCTCCACCATGGATCGCATTTGTCGAGTTCTTTTCCGGGTATCTCTTTTCAGCCAAACAAGCGATAAAAGAAAAAAATTGCTATGCTATTTGAGCTGTATCAAGTTATAGTCAAATTCGGATGTGTGTGAAGATAAATTCCGAATTTAACTAGTGGAGACACAAACCACTGACTTAACAGTCCTCTGTTACTGCCATTAGCCGAACACTGTTAAGGAACTTTGTAGGCAATTAATTAATTTAAAAAAAAGTATTTGTTCATAAAAATTAAATTTCAAACACACAAAAAACCAAAAAAAGATCTAGAAAATAATAAAATAAACCAAAAAAGATCTAGAAAACATTAAAATTTAGTTCCCTCAATAACCGCAAGGTGTACTAACAAGATAAAGAAGATTGTAAAATTGATTGATCCACTGTGCACAAATGGAAAATAGTAAAGCGACGAGACCGGAATCAAACGACAGCTAGGGAAGCCTAGTTTCTCATACATATGCCCACATTTTCCAAATAATCGTCTAACTATCGAATTTTAGGCAAAAACTTGAAAAAATTACCCAAATGCTAAATTTTAATGTTGGATCACCTTATTATTTTCTAGATCTTTTTTTGGTTTTTTGTGTGTTTGAAATTTAATTTTTATGAACAAATACTTTAATTTAAATTAATTAATTGCCTACAAAGTTCCTTAACAGTGTTCTGCTAATGGCAGTAACAGAGGACTGTTAAGTCAGTGGTTTGTGTCTCCACTAGTTAAATTCGGAATTTATCTTCACACACATCAAATTCGGATCATAACTAAATTGAAAGTTGGAGACCATAGTAGAAGTCATTGTGTAAAATTTCACCCAATTCGAATAAGAATTGGCCCCTTTAGGGGCTCAAGAGTAAAATAGGGAGCTCGGTTTATATGGGATCTGTATCAGGCTGTAGACCGATTAAGACCATATTTGAAGGTCATGGAAGAAGCTGTTGCATCAAATTTCATCCAAATCGGATAATAACTGCGCCATCTAGAGGCGCAAGAAGTCAAGACCCCAGATCAGTTTATATGGCAGCTATATCAGGTTATGGACCGATTGAATATATTTGGCAGAGTTGCTGGAAGTCATCTCAAAACTCGTCGTGCAAAATTTCATTTAAATTGGATAAGAATTGCGCCATCTAGAGGCTCAAGAAGTCAAGACCCCAGATCGGTTTATATAACAGCTCTATGAGATTATAGACCGATTTAAATTATATTTGGCACAGTTGTTGGAAGTCATAACGAAACTCGTCGTACAAAATTTCATTTAAATCAGATAAGAATTGCGCCCTCTAGAGGCTCAAGCAGTCAAGATTCAAGATCGATTTATATGGCAGCTATATCAGATTATGGACCGATTTGAACCATACATAGTATACCTGTTGAAAGTCGTAACGAAACACATCATGCAAAATTACAGCCAAATCGAACAAAAATTGCGCCCTCTAGAGGGTCAAGTAGTCAAGATCACAGATCGGATTGAATGACAGCTATGTGAGGTTATGGAGCGATTTAAATTATAATTGGCACAGTTGTTGGAAGTCATCTCAAAACTCGTCGTGCAAAATTTCATTTAAATCGGATAAGAATTGCGCCCTCTAGAGGCTTAAGAAGTCAAGACCCCAGATCGGTTTATATGGCAGCTCTATCAGATTATGGACCTATTTAAAATATATTTGGCACAGTTGTTGGAAGTCATAACGAAACTCGTCGTACAAAATTTCATTTAAATCGGATAAGAATTGCGCCATCTAGAGGCGCAAGAAGTCAAAATACAAGACCGATTTAAATGGCAGCTATAACAGGTTATGTACCGATTTAAAATATATTTGGCACAGTTGTTGGAAGTCATAACAAAACTCGTCGTGCAAAATTTCATTTAAATCGGATAAGAATTGCGCCCTCTAGAGGCTTAAGAAGTCAAGACCCCAGATCGGTTTATACGACAGCTCTATCAGATTATGGACCGATTTAAATTATATTTAATACAGTTGTTGGAAGTCATAAAAAACCTCGTCATGCTAAATTTCATTTATACCGGATGAGAACTGCGCCCTCTAGAGGCTCAAGAAGTCAAGACTCAAAATCGATTTATATGGCTGCTATATCAGATTATGGACCCATTTGAACCATACATAGTATACCTGTTGAAAGTCGTAACGAAGCACATCATGCAAAATTACAGCCAAATCGAACAAAAATTGCGCCCTCTAGAGGCTCAAGAAATCAAGAACCCAGATCGGTTAATATGACAGCTCTATCAGGTTATGGACTGATTTCAACCATACTCAGCACAGTTGCTGAAAGTCATAACAAAACTGGTCGTGCAAAATTTCATTTAAATCGGATAAGAATTGCGCCCTCTAGAGACTCAAAAGTTAAGACCCCAGATCGGTTTATATGACAGCTCTATCAGATTATGGACCTATTTAAAATATACTTGGCACAGTTGTTGGAAGTCATAACAAAACTCGTCGTGCAAAATTTCATTTAAATCGGATAAGAATTGCGCCCTCTAAAGCTCAAGAATTCAAGACCCCAGATCGGTTAATATGACAGTTATATCAAGTTATGGACCGATTTCAACCATACTCAGCACAGTTGTTGGAAGTCATAGCGAACCACATCATACAAAATTACAACCACATCTGACAATAATTGCGCCCTCTAGAGGCTAGTTTTGGCACAGTTAATGAAAATCATAACGAAACACGTCATGCTAAATTTCATTTAAAGCGGCCAAGAATTACGCTCTCTAGAGACTCAAGAAGTCAAGACTCCAAATCGATTTATATGACAGCCATATCGGGTTATGGACCGATTTAAACAATATTTGGCAAAATTGTTGAAAGTCATAACAAAACTCGTCATGCAAAATTACAGCCAAATTGGATAGGAATTGCGCCCTTTAGAGGCTCAAGGAGTCAAGACCCCATATCGGTTTTTTCGACAGCTATATCAGGTTATGGACCGATTTTTACCATACTCAGCACAGTTTTTGGAAATCATAAATAACAAGTCATGCAAAACTTCAGCCAAATAGGATAAGAATTGCACCCTATAGTGGCTCAAGAAGTCAAGATCCAAGATCGGTTTATATGGCAGCTATATCAAAACATAGACCGAACTGGCCTACACTAATAAGAAGTATTTATGCAAAATTTCAGCGGATATCTTAACTTTTTCAAAAGTTTGTGCTGCTGACAGACAGACGGACAGACACGGCTAGATCGACTTAAAATGTAATGACTAGAGATGGGTTTCTACCGGGTTCATACCCAACGCTTGGGTATTTATTGGGTAAATACCCAATAAATAACTTTTTTGGGTATTTATTTGGGTATTTATAATTTTGCAGATATCTTGGGTATAAAAACATTTTTCAAACAATTTTTTTGTGATTTCGTATTCTTTGTATATAAACCTGATCTTCAGATCTCATAAAATCGGATTTTAAATATATATAGAGCCGCTATATAGACCTATGTCCAGACTTAAAGTCTTGAGGCAAAAAAATCACCCAATTTCGATGAAACTTGGCACAGTAATTGCTGGTGGACCCCTTTACATTTCAGTAAAGTGTGGTTCAGATCGGACTATATTTGGATATAGCTGACCTATAGACCGACCTTCCGTTCTCCCGATGAAGGGTATTGAGGCCAAAAAAGATCAATCTACTACCCGAATTCAATGAAATTTGACACTGTGTGTTCTGTTAGACCCCTACCCATTCCTGGCAAATCTGGTCCAGATCGGACCATATTTGGATATAGCTGCCATATATACCGATCTCTCGATATAAAGTATTGAGCCCATAAAAGAAGCATTTTTCATCCGATTTTGATGAAATTTGAAGCAGTGCGTACCCCTCTAAACCATTTTGTTGAATATCTTCTAGTCGGGGCCATATAGGGAATGTGGACCAGATACTCTACACAATACTCTATACAACTGTAAATCGGAAGATCGGTCTATATGGCAGCTATATGCAAATATGGTCCGAAATTTTGTCTTTAGAGAAAATTTCATTGAAATTTTGTCTTTAGAGAAAATTTCATTGAAATTTTGTCTTTAGAGAAAATTTCATTGAAATTTTGTCTTTAGAGAAAATTTCATTGAAATTTTGTCTTTAGAGAAAATTTCATTGAAATTTTGTCTTTAGAGAAAATTTCATTGAAATTTTGTCTTTAGAGAAAATTTCATTGAAATTTTGTCTTTAGAGAAAATTTCATTGAAATTTTGTCTTTAGAGAAAATTTCATTGAAATTTTGTTTAGAGAAAATTTCATTGAAATTTAGTCTTTAGAGAAAATTTCATTGAAATTTTGTCTTTAGAGAAAATTTCATTGAAATTTAGTCTTTAGAGAAAATTTCATTGAAATTTTGTCTTTAAAGAAAATTTCATTGAAATTTTGTCTTTAGAGAAAATTTCATTGAAATTTTGTCTTTAGTGAAAATTTCATTGAAATTTTGTCTTTAAAGAAATTTTGTCTTTAGAGAAAATTTCATTGAAATTTTGTCTTTAGAGAAAATTTCATTGAAATTTTATTTTTAGAGAAAATTTCATTGAAATTTTGTCTTTAGAGAAAGTTTCATTGAAATTTTGTCTTTAGAGAAAATTTCATTGAAATTTTGTCTTTAGAGAAAATTTCATTGAAATTTTGTCTTTAGAGAAAATTTCATTGAAATTTTGTCTTTAGAGAAAATTTCATTGAAATTTTGTCTTTAGAGAAAATTTCATTGAAATTTTATTTTTAGAGAAAATTTCATTGAAATTTTGTCTTTAGAGAAAATTTCATTAAAATTTTGTCGTTAGAGAAAATTTCATTGAAATTTTGTCGTTAGAGAAAATTTCATTGAAATTTTGTCTTTAGAGAAAATTTCATTGAAATTTTGTCTTTAGAGAAAATTTCATTGGAATTTTGTCTTTAGAGAAAATTTCATTGAAATTTTGTGTTTCGAAAAAATTTCATTGAAATTTTGTCTTTAGAGAAAATTTCATTGAAATTTTGTCTTTAGAGAAAATTTCATTGAAATTTTGTCTTTTGAGAAAATTTCATTGAAATTTTGTCTTTAGAGAAAATTTCATTGAAATTTTGTCTTTAGAGAAAATTTCATTGAAATTTTGTCTTTAGAGAAAATTTCATTGAAATTTTGTCTTTAGAGAAAATTTCATTGAAATTTTGTCTTTAGAGAAAATTTCATTGAAATTTTGTCTTTAGAGAAAATTTCATTGAAATTTTGTCTTTAGAGAAAATTTCATTGAAATTTTGTCTTTAGAGAAAATTTCATTGAAATTTTGTCTTTAGTGAAAATGTCATTGAAATTTTGTCTTTAGAGAAAATTTCATTGAAATTTTATTTTTAGAGAAAATTTCATTGAAATTTTGTCTTTAGAGAAAATTTCATTGAAATTTTGTCTTTAGAGAAAATTTCATTGAAATTTTGTCTTTAGAGAAAATTTCATTGGAATTTTGTCTTTAGAGAAAATTTCATTGAAATTTTGTCTTTAGAGAAAATTTCATTGAAATTTTGTCTTTAGAGAATATTTCATTGAAATTTTGTCTTTAGAGAAAATTTCATTGAAATTTTGTCTTTAGAGAAAATTTCATTGAAATTTTGTCTTTAGAGAAAATTTCATTGAAATTTTGTCTTTAGAGAAAATTTCATTGAAATTTTGTCTTTAGAGAAAATTTCATTGAAATTTTGTCTTTAGAGAAAATTTCATTGATATTTTGTCTTTAGAGAGAATTTCATTGAAATTTTGTCTTTAGAGAAAATTTCATTGAAATTTTGTCTTTAGAGAAAATTTCATTGAAATTTTGTCTTTAGAGAAAATTTCATTGAAATTTTGTCTTTAGAGAAAATTTCATTGAAATTTTGTCTTTAGAGAAAATTTCATTGAAATTTTGTCTTTAGAGAAAATTTCATTGAAATTTTGTCTTTAGAGAAAATTTCATTGAAATTTTGTCTTTAGAGAAAATTTCATTGAAATTTTGTCTTTAGAGAAAATTTCATTGAAATTTTGTCTTTAGAGAAAATTTCATTGAAATTTTGTCTTTAGAGAAAATTTCATTGAAATTTTGTCTTTAGAGAAAATTTCATTGAAATTTTGTCTTTAGAGAAAATTTCATTGAAATTTTGTCTTTAGAGAAAATTTCATTCAAATTTTGTCTTTAGAGAAAATTTCATTGAAATTTTGTCTTAAGAGAAAATTTCGTTGAAATTTTGTCTTTGGAGAAAATTTCATTGAAATTTTGTCTTTGGAGAAAATTTCATTGAAATTTTGTCTTTAGAGAAAATTTCATTGAAATTTTGTCTTTAGAGAAAATTTCATTGAAATTTTGTCTTTAGAGAAAATTTCATTGAAATTTTGTCTTTAAAGAAAATTTCATTGAAATTTTGTCTTTAGAGAAAATTTCATTGAAATTTTGTCTTTAGAGAAAATTTCATTGAAATTTTGTCTTTAGAGAAAATTTCATTGAAATTTTGTCTTTAGAGAAAATTTCATTGAAATTTTGTCTTTAGAGAAAATTTCATTGAAATTTTGTCTTTAGAAAAAATTTCATTGAAATTTTGTCTTTAGAAAAAATTTCATTAAAATTTTGTCTTTAGAGAAAATTTCATTAAAATTTTGTCTTTAGAGAAAATTTCATTGAAATTTTGTCTTTAGAAAAAATTTCATTGAAATTTTGTCTTTAGAAAAAATTTCATTAAAATTTTGTCTTTAGAGAAAATTTCATTAAAATTTTGTCTTTAGAGAAAATTTCATTAAAATTTTGTCTTTAGAGAAAATTTCATTGAAATTTTGTCTTTAGAGAAATTTTCATTGAAATTTTATGTTTAAAGAAAATTTCATTACAATTGTGTCTTCAGTTTAAGAAAATTTTCAATTGAATTTTCTGTAAATTTTTGTTTTGAATTTTTATATTTAAATAAAATTTTATCATAAAATATTCCATCTTTGTCTTCTTATGCAATGAATTTTGTTTACTATTTAAAAAAAAAAAAGTTGTCCGTTCCTGTTTATAAATTTTTGGTTACCGTTCACACAAAAGCTTTTTCTGTTTATGTTCGCTTAGAGCAAGTCTAAATAATTTCCTTTCAAACCTGCTATCAACACAACCACTTTTTTGCAACCCCCAAATCTTACAACGAACAGCAAGAAGGCACTCACAACCCCACCTGACACACAACATCGAACCGAACCACTTATCAAACAGAAAAAAATCAACGAATCAAAGTGTTGGAAAAATTGAAAGCCAATGCTTCGACGGAACAGCCGAGCAGTTCTCATCCAACTGATCATTCATTAAATCAAAATAATTCAAAATGTTACTCGAATACCTACAATTGAAGTGGATCAAATATTAACTACACAAAAATCTGCAACCATTCACTGCAGCATTTTCAACAGCTAGGTTTCTTTTATATTTGCAGGGACAATTTTGAGAGTGTTTTAAGATGAACCACAAAAAATCATGAATTGTTAAAATTTTTTTAATAAAATATAACAAAAGTTCGTTATGTTTCACTTACCTCTAGTGTTTGTTCTTTTCCCCGTCTCCAATTCAGTGGTCACCAAATAAGTATATTGACGTATTACGTTCGTACGCATGTTTGTGTGCTGTTTGTTCAATGTATTTTTTTAGTTAGTAATAAGTTTTTGCAAAATCTCAGCCATAAACCTTTCCAGCCAGTTCATACTGTCGGTACAACTTTTATGCAATACAAACAACGAATCACTTGCAACCCTTTGCTTTGCAACGCTGCACTCACAAAACGTTCGGTTCGAGACACGACGAGGTTACGGTACGAGCAACTCAATTCATATAAACTGGTGAAAATGTTTGAAGAAATTGAAGCAAGAAAAACGTCAAGTTCTGATTGGAGTCTGCATGTTTTAAGGGCACAATTGTTATGTACATATATATAGCCGCTAAGAGACCACAACAGGTGACACACACACAGCACGATATTTGGTAGAAACACGAAACGAATGAAAACACACGAACAAGATTATTAAACAAATAACGAGAGGTTGCGTAACTTTTAGCACAAATACCGGCCACCAATCTGTCTGAATTTTTTTTTGCTGATGGTATTTTCTTGAAATGGGCACACTTTCGTATTTGACAAGAAGCAAGTCAACATGCATGCATTTCCATACCGGCAATTTAGATGACATGTTGATTCTATTTTATTTCAAAGGCTCCAGTTAACCGCCCGCTACACGCAAATTGAGATTTCGTTACAGCACACAACATAAAAAAACTACAGGCTGCGAAGAAAAGCTTTTATGTTAACACACTTCTATACGCGCAATGTTCGATTTCAACACGTCTAAGGGATTACTTTCCGACCCTATGCTACACGACAAACCGCACAACTACAAGCAAACCACTTGCCGAACATCCGAAAATGCAACCAACAAGTAAATTACTGCGACCGAATTTCTTCTAAATATTGAAAGACCGACACTTTATGTTGATCGACACTTGGTACATTTAAGTGATTGCCATTTTTTTCACATCCATGTTTTTAACAATGATTTAACAACAATTAATCAATGCTTATGACCGACGATTTTATGTGCGTTTAGATCGATTAGAAAGTAAAGAGAGAATATGTTCTCGTGGGGGTAGGAGCAGCAAAAGACCATGAGCTGAACAATGCTTTACATAGTAACTTATAACATTCAGCCATATATTTTTGTAAAATGTCAACACTAGTTTAGTCCAGTTGTAACATGAAACTACTTTCGTATTTTTCCAATAAGCTTTGTTGGTATCAAATTGTTAAGCAAACGTTTTCATATTTCACAAGAAATTAAACGCACATATTTATACCGGCGAATTAGGATGTGACACCTTTTTTTATCTTATGCACCATACGGCGAAAACATGTCTTTTCTTATTAACACACATTTCCCCCCTCCCACACTTATGCACTCGATCATTTAACACCGTCTTGATTAAGAGTTTGCTTTCCGACACGACACGACACACCGCACAACTACAACCGAACCACCTACCGAGCAACCGAAAATGCAAAATTTTACTCCAACCCTTCTGGGGGTTTTTTTTACTTGGCTTTTTGCATCACAAATTTCTTATTATTTTAAAGACTAACACTTTTATTTGATGAACAATATGTACATCTAAGGTTTTACCAAGTTTTACACATATCCGTTATGTTTTAACACTTTGTTTAACAAATTATTTAAGCAACGACGATTTTATGCGCGAGTGGTTCAATTGACTAATAGAAACTAAAGTCATTGCGAAGGTGGCAATAGAGAAGGATGAGAAATGTTCAAGAGTGTTGTCAACGGCATTAGTTATAAAGCGCAAAACGCGTGTTTTTCTGTTAGCGATAGCGATGGGTTAAAATAAAGTGGACAAGACTTTAGCGATTTGCGAAATTTATTAAAAGTATTACGAAGGCGACAGATAAATACAGTAATCAAATAAATAAAGTCTTTAGATAAAGTTAATAACATTTTTTTGTGTTTACAAAACAAAATTACGGGTGTATATGGTTTTGGTTAGATTTGTTTTAACATCGGCAAAAGGCCGGTACTATGTTCGTTTTTCGCGACATATTTCGCCGATTACTTTTTTTAGATAAAAGATGTTAAAGCGAAAAAATTTGCTGAATTCATTCAGTAGGATATTCCCTCATTACTTATGTGGACACTTTTCTTCTTCTTTTAAATCCCTTTATTTTATTTATATTTAGTTAAAGTTTAAGAGTAAAGTACAATAAAATGTTTGATATCAATAGAAAAGTAAAACAGTAATCAATGTAAACTAATGGAATGGCGTTCGGTTTTAACTCGCGTCTTTACGTCGTCACGGCTGCGGATAGACTGATTTCTGTGTGCTTCGCTTACTCGTCTTCGTGTTTACCAAAGCCAAACACACATACATTCAAACCTTTCCCACAATTCGGCCATCCTGCGGGGAATTCGTCTCGAATTCTTCATCCTCGCCCTCAAAATCGCACCACCTCTTCATGTATTCTGCACAAGTTGTAGTTTTCATCGGTCCCTCACCAGAACCACGTTTGAAAACATCGTAGGTATCATTTGGCTTTACCCTCATCACTTCGTAGGGTCCCAAATATTTCGGTTTCAGCTTAAGGCCTGGACCAAATTGCGTGCGCTTTATAGCAATTAAGTCACCCTTTTGGTATTTAGTGGCCTTACGTCGTCGTAGATTGTAATACAATCTGTTTTCCTGTTGGACTTTTAAAATTTGCTCTTTCGCAGCTTGTCTGTAAAAGTTTCTTTCTTCAACGAAATTCGAATTCAGCTCATCCTCAATCATCTTCAGAATTTCAGATTGTTCGGGAGTCCTCATCTTTACTCCAAACATTAGTTCAAAAGGTGTAGTGCTAATACTTCTGGAAATTGTCGAATTTATGACTTGCTGTACTTTTGCAACGTGTCGATACCACTTTACAGGGTCATCCATACTCAACTTTGACAAAACGGCTATAATCGTCGAGTTCAATCTCTCAATTTGCCCGTTGGCTCGTGGCAAGCCCGTCGTTATCAGGAAATGTCTGATGTTCTCCGTCTCACAATACAGTTTGAAGTCCTCTGAGGTAAAAGCAGTTCCTCTGTCCGAAATTATTTGATGGGGATTTCCAAATAGAACACTTTGCGACTTCAGCTTAGATAAAACTTCGTTCGTCGATGTTGTCTTTGTTGGGTACAACCAACAGAACTTTGTGAAGGCGTCTATCACGGCAAAAATATGTTTATACTGTTTGCTAGTTGATTCCAATGGTCCTAGATGATCAATGTGGTAGGTATGCAATGGTTGAAACTCTTTCGGTAATGGGTGGAGTTCGCCCTCCTGTTTTCCTTTTTTCCGGTTAGCCATTATGCATGGAATACAATTCTGCAAATGATATTTGACCTTCTCTTCTAATTTGGGTATATAATACTCCCTTCTTATAATCTCTTTGACTTTGTCTTTGGCAAAATGCCCTTTCTCATGAACAGCTCGTATTACTTCCCTCTGCATTCCCTTAGGAATCACCATTACCTCATAGTCATCAACATACCTGCACAAAATATTTCCTTTCATGAAATAGTTATCATGAACGTCTTTTTCTTGAAGAATGCTTATAATTGCCAATAACTCATCGTCTTGTTGTTGAGCTTTCTCCAATCTGGTTAGTAAACTATCCTCCACTATCGTCATTATTGGAAATCGGCTTAATGAATCGACATGTTTCATCCTTACACCAGGTCTATGCTCCACTTCATAGTCGAATTCTTGCAGTAGCAACACCCATCT
Source organism: Stomoxys calcitrans (assembly GCF_963082655.1). Taxonomy (NCBI): domain Eukaryota; kingdom Metazoa; phylum Arthropoda; class Insecta; order Diptera; family Muscidae; genus Stomoxys; species Stomoxys calcitrans. The sequence goes on along the minus strand of NC_081552.1, from coordinate 226,929,435 downwards.
GGCAACTCGTGTACATAAATCTTTTTTCTCCATCGTCTTGGTGAATGCATTGCAGTCGGATACTATTTTAAAATGAATTCCAAGTAAGTATACTCTGAACTTCTTCAGTGCCTCCACAACTGCGAGTATCTCTAACTCGTAACTGGAATATTTCCTTTCGGCGTCCGTCGTCTTCCTGCTCATGTAGTATACTGGATGCCAACCGTCGTCATCTGGAGATCGTTGCAATAAGATTGCGCCATACCCGTCCATCGATGCATCCGTATGAACTTCTGTTTCGTATCGTTGATTAAAAATATTTAATACGGGTCCTTCTGACAAAATCTTTTTCAAAGCGTTAAACGTAGCAATCTGTTCGTGACCCATCTCGAATAATCTTCCTGCCTTCGTTAAGTCGCTCAAAGGTTTAGCCAATATTGAAAAATCTGGAATGAATTTCCTAAAATAACTAGCAAGCCCTAGGAAACTCTGTAACCCTTTAACGTCTTTCGGCATTGGGAATTTCAATATAGCGGCGACCTTGCTGTTCGATGGAAATATCTGCTTATTCTCGATTACGTGGCCAAGAAATTCCACGCGTCTGACTAAAAATTGGCTTTTCTTCAAGTTTAGGTCAAGTCCATAATCCTTGCAAACTTGTATTACCTCCTTCAGATTTCGCAGGGCCTCGTCTTCGTCTTTCGATGGAATAATAACGTCGTCGACGTAAGGAAGTGCAACACCTCTTCGTGTCAAATCACGAAAAATTGTGTTAATAAACCTCTGGAACACAGCAGGTGAGTTTGACAAACCAAATGGCACCTTACAAAACTGGTATCGCCCGTTGTGAGTAACAAATGAGGTGTACTTACGGCTTGCTTCGGCTACACTCACGTGGAAGAATCCGTTCTTTAAGTCAATTGTGCTGAACACCGTAGCCTCTTGCAGTCGGTCTAGCTGATCTTCGATGAGTGGTAGGGGGTATCGGTCTTTAACTATGATCTTATTCATGCGTCTAAAATCAACGCATAGTCTATACGAACCATCCTTCTTCCTAACCATCACCACTGGACTGCTATATTCAGACACAGATTCCTCAATGATGCCATCAGCCAACCACTTGTCCACTTGCTCATCCACTGCTTCCCTTTCAATCATTGGTAATCTACGAGGTCTGGAAAATATGTTAGTGTCTTCGCTCAGGATGATATTCATTTCGACATTCGTAGTTTTGTTCTTCTCAGGTCTGTAATTATCAATGAGCTTCATAACTTCGCGTTTTGCACCATCACTTGCCATTAAATTCACGTCTACTTGACTCTCTGGCTCGTCAGCTGTTCTTATGAGCATAATGTTGTGCTGCTGGGAGGTAACGTCGTCTTTGATCTTTTCGAACTTTAAACTATTCGCCGTAATTTCAACACGAACATCGGAGCAGAAATCCTTTCCTAGCACCACGTCGATATCCATAGAATTTGCTGGAACTACGTGGAATGTCAATTGGTAGTCCTCCTCGTCGATTTCAACTTGATGCGTGAAGTTTCCCAGCGGCTTTATTCGGTTGTTGAGAGTCCTTTCACCAAATCCAACCAAATAAAAATCAGATTTCTTAAGAGTTGGTCTTCTTAGATCATTGTAAACTTTATCGCTGACAACATTATACCTGCTGCCTGTATCGAAGATCGCCATGTATTGTAAATCAGAAAATTTAACAACTTTCTTCATTATGTCATCAGGAACTAAACGTCGCATATTGGCTCTTTCATTTTTGCGCGGACATTGTTTTGATATGTGGCCAAACTCATTACATCCAAAACACTTGGTCCCTTTATCTTTATCGCTGCAATTTCGGGACGTGTGCCCTTTTTCGCCACAGTTGTAACACAACTCCTTTTTCTCGGCCTTGTTTGTTGTCTTATCCGGTTGTTTCGTCTTATCAGGTTGTTTCGTCTTGTCAGGTTGTTTTTGGTTAAAATTAAACCTTGGTTTAATCTTTTCCTGCATCGTCTCGTAGCATCTTAATTTCTCCTTAAACTCTTTAAGATTTCTGGCACCATACAGCATCGCCTTATTTGTTGCTAAATCATTTATGCCGTCGATTACGTATTGTATCAAAGCGTCGTCTTCTATGTTGCCTCGAGAAGCTAGCTCTTTCATCTTTAAAAGATATTCCAGGTAATTTTCGCCTTTTTGGATTCGTCGTTCGGACAATTGTTTATGAAGCTGTGCGCTGTTTGTCGTCGACTGGAATTCTTCTACCAATTTGCTTTTAAGGGTACTCCAAGATGTTATACCACGTTCGCTTGATATAAACAATTTCGCAAGCCCTTTCAATGAGCGTTTAGCAAACACAAATTTCTGGAGGTCATTCCATCCCATAACAAAAGCAGTTTCGTCGAATTCATCCAACCATGCGCCAATGGGTAAGTCATCAGTTCCATCAAAAGGTCGAATGGAGTCTTCAATATCTCGGAAATTTAAAGTAAATCTGGGAACGTCATTGTATTGATGCGTCTGACACGATGAAACCTCTCTATTTACACCACTAGGCAGTTCGCAATTCATTGTTTGCTGTACGTGAACACTTTCAGCTTTGAGACACTGTTCGCGAACCAAATCGCCTGCAAGCAACAGCTTGTCATTATGTGAACCACCACCAATTGATTCTCTAACACTTGCTTGGCTATCTGCTCTCATTATTGTGCGGTCGTCTTCGTTGCTTTCGCCGTCGTCGTCGTCGCCTTCATCATCGTCTTCGTCGTCATCAACAGCAGCAGCTAACATTGCACCCTTTCGCAGATTATTAAAGATGTGTAAACACAAATCACCATCGATGTAGTCGATACCCAAAGCGTTACATATCGACACCAGGTCAGCTTGACACAAATTTGCCTTTATGTACGTTGCTTTGTTTGCATACATTTCGCTGTCTACATCGTAGTCGAAGCCGTCGAACAAGCGTAGTCGTTTTCGGTTGTCACGATCTCCTTCTCTTCCAAAAATGAATTTATGCATCGCAACCACCACCGTACGCTTGGCAGTTCTTAAACGATTGTCAACCGCCGTAAAATCCCCTAAACATGCCATGGTTCTCTTTTATTTATTATGAGTATTCTTTCTACACAAGTGTGTGTGTGCGTCTTTGTTATAGTTCTATTTTCTTATATTCACAAGAACTGTCCGCTGCACACAAACACATAAACGTGCACTCAATTCAAATCAGATATTGTATCAAATGTCCAAGGTGTCTTGACAATGTCTTACACACAATCACACTCTTCTCCTCAACTTGCCTCTACACACACAACGTTGGGATGTCGGCGTTCTCATATACACTTCTGAAAATTAACCGTCGTTTTGTGTATGGTTGCGAGAGTCCGTCTCTCTCTCACTAACACATACACTCGTCGTCTGTTGTTATTTAAACCACCTCCGTATTTTCAAATTCAACCGTCGTTTTGCGTGATTGTGTGAGAGTGTGTGCGTTGCAGAATTAAAGAAGTTGTACACCTGTGATTCCGTGCTTGGACATTCGTGGATAGAAACTATTCTGCTTTTTTCTTCTCTTTTGATGTGCTTGATGCAGACAATAAATATACTTCCTCGTCGAGTCTTTTCCTTTCTTTTTCTTTCTTTTTTAACCGTTCAGGCTGATTGTCGCCTTTCCACATTAACCATTGAATTACTCCGTTCGTCTCGACCGAGTCGCGTCGCGAGGTTTCTTCTTTCACTGCGGCTTTTATTGGCCGATCGTCGTTTTAGTTCACTGAGTCGACTCTATTTCGGTTGAGCCCCCAATTTGTGGACACTTTTCTTCTTCTTTTAAATCCCTTTATTTTATTTATATTTAGTTAAAGTTTAAGAGTAAAGTACAATAAAATGTTTGATATCAATAGAAAAGTAAAACAGTAATCAATGTAAACTAATGGAATGGCGTTCGGTTTTAACTCGCGTCTTTACGTCGTCACGGCTGCGGATAGACTGATTTCTGTGTGCTTCGCTTACTCGTCTTCGTGTTTACCAAAGCCAAACACACATACATTCAAACCTTTCCCACACTTATGATAAAATTTTAATAAAATTATTATTCTATCATTGAAATTTGTGCAGTGTTTCAAAAAAGTAATGGTGAAAAACATGGGTCAACGGTGAAAAACAAACATAGTACCAGCCATTATGTGGCATTAAGGGCAAAGACGCACTGAAAAGTACTCGTTTTATCTCGAAATATGTTTCTTGAAAAAGTTCATAGATTGTGTAGGATGGTCTGGAAGGAATAATTTGGGAAAACACCACCAGAACTGTAATGCAGTTCCATCGGGACATTATGAAAAGTATTTAGGAGTAGAATACGAATCTGATGTCATATTTTGCCGTAAAGTCGCAGGAGGGCCGAAAAAAAAGAAAAGTAGACCGGATGATATTGCGAGGACCCCAAAAAAAAGGGAAGGTGACCGAATGACATTGGATTTCTTCATTTTCAAGTTTTTTTGCCCGTTAGGGCGAATATCATTTAATTTTACAATTTTTGTTTGCATCTCTTTCGAGACGAGCTCAACGATCGAAGATTTTTCTTTGCAAATGAATTTGGTTGAAGGGTATTTGATAGTCAAAACTGATACCACAATTTGGCACAAAGCCTCTTTGGAGCCGCCCCTCTCCTAAAATTCCCCATCCCCTGAAAGTAAAAGTAGTTGAACATGAGACTCAATTAAAAGAATCATGAGCTCAATGATCTAAGAGTTTTCTTTGCAAATGGATATCGTTGAAGGGTATTTGGTAGTCAAAACTAATACCAAAATTTGGTACAGTCTCAATGGGCTCTCACTTCCCCATCCCCTGAAAGTAAAAGTGGTTTAATATGAGACTTAATTAAAATGTATTTGAGAACAATATTGAAAATAAGCAATAAGAAAAATTTGCCATTCTAATTCGTGACCTTGTGTGTTGAGGGGGCCTCACTCTCAATTAACCTTCAAACTCTTGCGAGGTATACACCTCAAGCAAAGTTTCCGGTAGAAAACACATGGCGACATTCTTTGGCCAATCCGCCACACTTTTTGGCAAATAAATTACACATTAATGACAATTTTGATGTACAAGTAAATCCATTGCGCGGTGCAAATAATGGTTAAAGCTTTAGTTTTCTTTCAATGAAACCGAAAAAAAAATGTTTAATGCTTTCAATGTCACCCTGTAAAATGTAGATTAGGATATGTCAATGCATTTCTTATGGCAACGAAAATTTTGTGTGAGCTGCGTAACGTCCATAACATGTAATATTTCGAAACATTATTGTATTCAAACGAAAGCTCTTTGGAAATAGGTTATGGATCTGATAGCAAAAGTAGGGACCAAGTACTTGAGGACTGGCAAAAATCCCCTGATGGGATATGCAGAACGGGTGGAACACGAGTGCCGTTTTTAATCCAGATGCCTGACATCACAGCCCAAACCTGCGAGGCCCAAGGACGAATACAATGCCCTCACATGTGGGTTACCTGTTCACCTCCTTGGATAGGAGCGGAGCATAACGTAAAACTTTTTCCGATCTATGGGTCAAGGTACCCGGTTGAAAACGCAACTCTACGCCGAGCCTATGCTCTACCCGCGATTTGGCTACAAACCACAGCCAGCACGTTGATCCCCACTGGGGCCTCACCATCTTCAGGCTGGAACCGAAGTTCTAGGGGCTCCTGACACCCGTGGTACCAAATTAAAGTCTCCGGTCAGACTTCATAACCTTAAAAGCCTACTACCACCTGGGAGAAAGAAATCGCCCTAAGCCGACCTAAAGCCGGCATACGAAAGTATTCACTAAAAAAACATACATCAGGACGATATACACAAGACACGGCAGCCCTCATGGGGTACGCCACACATATCAGCTCTAACATGGGACTAAACAATCAACGCGGCCACACTCACGGATGACCGAATACGACCACAACAGCTACGCGAAACAATGGTGGGTAAACGCTGCAGCATCAACATGGGCAAGGCAGGTGCCAGACCATGTCGTGCGCAGCACCAAATCACTCGGTCGCACCAGTACAGCAACACCATGGATAACTAGCGTGTATTCATCCCTCCACTAAGTCTTGTCCGTCTCTTAAGCAATATTTCCCGAGAAAAGGTGGCCAGCCTTCCAATAGTCATCTCGTCTTCAAGAGCTTTACTGAAATCCCACACCGCCTCTCTAATCCCCTTCGCGCCCAAATCTCTAATGTCTGCATAGTACGGACATTCCGTCAGTACATGCCTCCAGTCCTCAGGTTTCCCACAGTCGGTCGCAAAGATCAGTCGCGGACAAGTTCCTCTGATGCAAAAATGCATTAAAGGAGCCATGTCCTGTCTGTATGAAGTCCAGACTTAGGCCGGATGGTTTTGTACGAACGTCGCGTGACGAATAAATTCGTAAGTCACTCAACCATTGTCACTCTTCGTTCATCTAGTTTTCCACCTATCATCAAGACGCTCCAATAGGAGTGCAGTGAGCCGCCTAACATCCACATCTGCCAAATCAGAAGCAGTGACCCAATCCTCACGCACTAATGGCCTTTTTTACACTATACAAAACGGCCATGTAACTCACGAGTAAATCAAGCGGAGGCGGGCCAAGCAATACCTGTAGTGCATCTGTCAAAACAGTCCTACACACAGGCAAGCAAGCCAGCATTGCCAACCTCTGACAAGAGAGGATCGTCTTTCGCAGCATTTCCATGCCATACAGGTGCTCCATAAGTTGCAAGCAACAAATAGACCACCATATATGGACCGAACAGCGCGACGACTAAGACCCCTGCTACTTCTCAGAACACGCTTAACCATTCCGGCTACTCCAGTCATCTTTTCCTTCACCCGAACCAAATGGACCAGGTAAACCATTCTCTCTAAACTCTGATGCCAGCTCCACCAGATCGAATCGTGGATGAACGATTCCGCCACAAGATGCCCTTGAGCAACATTGTCACGGTTTTATCCTCCGCGACGTCAACACCAACACGATCGCTCCATTCGCGCCCAATGCCCATGGCAAGCTCACCTAAGTTTCCTGCGCAAGTCTGGCATCTTCATCAACCAGGATGAGCAGGTCATCCGCATATACACTGATTTTGAAGGACTCAACGAGACGTCCCAGCAGGCGATCCATCATAAGGTTCCATATATATGGAGTACAGATGGACCCCTGAGGACAAACACGCTGAATATCCTTCCGAACCGCTTCGCTAGCACCAACCACTCAAGCTCTTCGGAGAAGTACCCTCCTCGTAGCCCTCTCTTGTCACCATTATCCTCTTCAATACTTTTGCAAGCACGGGGAGGAGACTCATGCCCTGATACGATCTTGGATTGCTCCTCAATCGACCGAGCGGTTTCAGAAGGACTACGACTCGAGTACATTTCCACGTACGAGGGAAATAGCCTACTTCCACACATCGTGTGAGGATCAATTCGACATGGTCAGGTATAGCAATCCAGATGCTTTTACTCATCTGTCCGGTCATACCATCCATGCCAGGAGACCTCCCGCTTCTGAGACGGCAGACACTGACCACTATCTCCAGAACGGGTGGAACAATATGGAAGTCAAAAAACAGGACTTGAGAGTGAAAGTTGTGAATTTTATTTTATCCGATTATGGGTCCAAGTTTCTTGGACCCCGCCAAAAAATCCTCAAACGGACATGCACTCATAAAGGGAATACGAATCATACATAATCCAAACCTTGTGGGGTAATAGTAGTATGCGAGACAGTGTCGGCCATTGTGTTGTCCGTTCGGTGTATGTGATGAATGTCTGTAGTGAATTACCCAATATGGTTCAGAGATCTTAGTTGCCCGCCTTTACTTAAACGCAAAAATGAGCACTTACCATGCAATATACCGCCCATAGAATAATCCAAACCATCAACATAGGAGCATTATCACTTTAGTAACTAAAATAAAACAGCATCTGCTAATTATTACTTGCATAGCTTGAAAGCTAGAATCATTTCTTTGGTCCCATCAATTGCCTTTTTTTATTGCCTTTCTATACGAAGAATGGTTTATTAATCCACCCCACTATAGACATACACCTAAGCGAGTAATCGTCTTCTTGTGCGTTCATAATACTAAAAAAGTAACCTCGAAAAAGAGAATCTAAGTTAGGAATTTTGTGGTACTTACAAAATCCTTAATTGATTTCCGTGCCACGCTCCTAAATTTCTTCATGTCTGGTATTGTGTCCCCACCTAAGTACCGGTATTTGTTAGCTGCGAATGCCGAGCAATAACAAACGAAATCCTCCAACGTTTTATCATCTTCTCCGCATGCACTACACATTCTATCACTTGCCGCACAGACTTTGCATAAGTGAGCTCGTAGTACTATGTATCCCGTTATGATACCGAAAGCTATGCTGACCTACTTCTTTCTTTCTTTCAGTAATAGCGTCGACTTTTCAAGATCTCGATTCCCCATAGCATTTCCGCCGCCCTACAGATCGTTTCGCTGTTCCACAGGGTTAAATCCGCATTCATCGCCCACGCCCATAACTCGGACTGCGTCGGCCTTAAAGGCTTCGGGCTTACTAAATTTATTGACGGCAGTTCTCTGGTCTTGACTGCCAAATCGTCTGCCTTCTCATTCACAGTTACTCCGCTGTGGCCCGGCACCCAAACGATACGGATCGTATGATTCTCAGAGAAGGTGTTAATCTGCTTCTTACATTCCAAGACTGTTCTAGATATCCGACCTATAGACATACATATTACATGTGAGGCAGCCGTTGCGGCTATGAGACTTAAGGCGATGGGAGAATGGATTAAAGATGGGAGCAACTCATACCATGGTGATATAATCGGGGCAACGATAGGAAACTTGGAAGGAAGGGAAGAGGTTTCCGATCGGATACCAGAGACGATCCTTGAAGTCGAGTGCGAGGCACTGCTGTCAGCGGCACAGTCTTGGACCGACGGAACCCTAGTATTGCCGTCTGGAAGATCATGTTACACGGATGGATCAAAGTTAGGAAACAGAGTGCGCCTGGAGGTCAACATTGAGAACCCAGGGACTGATATCTGTTTTAGACTGCCTGACCATAATACGGTCCTGCAGGCGGAGATCCGGGCGATAATGGAATGCGTGAGGTGGTGTGATACTAGCGCGAGGATGTCGAGTGCGAACATCTTTACAGAGAGTAAAATGGCCATAAGGGCAATAAAATGGGGAGAGTAAGATCACGAACCGCATCGTTTGGGTGGCGGGCCATAACGGAGAAAGGGGGAATGAAAGGGCAGACGATTTGACAGTGAAGGCCAGATTTGCCGTCCATAAAATTGGCTAACCCGAAGCCTTTCGGGTCGACGCAGTCCGATTTAAAGGACTGGGCGACAAACCCGAAACAGTCGATAGGACGGGGAATATCTTATGGGGTGATCCGGATCGTGAGAGGACGAGGCTATTACTGAGAGGAAGTAAGAAGATGATCAGTATAGCTTTTGGTGTCATAACGGGGCACATCAGACTACTAGCTCTCTTAAGCAAAATCAGTGCGGCAAGTATTAGCATGTGTAGGACATGTGGAGAAGATGATGAGACGTTGGACCATTTCCTACGCCATTGTCCGGCTTTCGCGGCCAACAGACACCGGTACTTAGATGAGGAAACGATACCAAACATGAGCCAACTTAGGGGAGTGTTATGGAAAACAACTAAAGATTTTGTAAGTATCACAGTATTCCCAACTTAAAATTCTTCTTTTTCGAGGTTACTTTTTTTGTATTTAGAGCACACAAAAAGCCGATTACTGGCTTAGGTGTATGTCCATAGTGACATGGGATGGATTAATATCTGCTCCCTCTTTTCAACTTAACCTTACCTAACCTAGTAAGTAATTAAATAATCTAGTTAGAGGCAGATAAAGTTCACTAGCTCAAGATTTCAGGGTATAGGTCGGAACACCATCAGGTCCAGGGACGAATGTCGAGCGTAATGTCCTAAGCCTTGATAAAACCTTCCTTCCGTCAAAATATTGTGAGGTAAATGGCTCAATTTCCCCAACTTAATATCATAATGGCGATTAAAAGTGTCCTAAGTATACGAGGACTGAAAAAATCGACAACCAAATTTGCAATTTCAGAGTCATCCGACGGCTCCTTGCTTTTAAGTTTTGTAGGGCTCGTAGGCGGGTGTTTGCACCCTTGGGAAGGTAGGGGGTCATGGTAGGCGAGATCAAGGAGGTTACTGATGCCTTGGTGGGTACGGTCTATGAGGCTAGGGTGAGTGACGGTATGGCGAAGAGGGTATTCCAGTACGCTGGGCAGTATGAGGAGCTATGCGCCTGATGCTGGAGAATGAGGCGATTAAGGGGAGGTTGTCGGCGTACGAGGCGATGGCTGCTCGCGGCGAGTTGGTTGGTGGGTGGAAGCCCTGTTTCACAGTCGGTGCATATTACCCCCGCTCTCAACCAATGCACCGGCACGACGGCTACCCCCGTCTCTGTCACTGTCACTGCCGTCCCGTCTGTGCCGGTTGCGAAGTCGGTGGAGACGTGGTCAGTGGTGGTAAAGTGCAAGAGGAAGGCGGTGACAACTTCCGCGGAGGTTGTTAAGAAGGTGGTAGAGGAGGTGGGCCCCACACTTGCTGCGAGGGTTCTAGGGGTCCGACCGACTCGGGATGGCGGGGCGGTTATCCGCACCCCCTCGGTGGCCGAGAGGGACCGGATTAGACCGAACGGCAAGTTCAAGGAGGTGGGGTTGGAGGTGGAGGTCCGCGAGAAGCTGGACTCGAAGATGGTTGTGAGGGGGGTGCATGCTGCCATAACTCCTGATGAGTTCATGGCAGAGTTGTACTCCATCAACTTGATGGAGACGGTGGGTGAGAAGACGGTTTGTCGTCGGTCACTGCGTCTGGCTTCCGCGCATTGGAAGCCGGAGGGTGGCGCTGCCAATGTCACGCTGGAGTGCACTCCGAGGGTGGCAGATAAGTTGTGCGAGGAGGGGGTGTAGGTGAAGTGGTTCCCCTTCACCGCCCGGATGCAGGATGGGGTCTTCGCATGCAATCGGTGCATGGGTTTCGACCGCAGAGTGAGGGATTGCCGCGTGCAGGGTGATGTTTGTCGCCGTTGTGGATTGGGCGGACATGTGGCTTCGGCCTGATGATGATGATCTCCGCGGCCTGTCCGATTTATGCTGGTTTGGCGGCTAGGGCGAACGCTAGGCATTAAGGATCGTCATGGGGATTACATTTTTTCATTTTAATTGCCAGCGATCTAGAGCGGTGGCGCAAGAGTTGCGTCATGTCATGCGCAGCACTGGTTGCGCTGGTACAGGAACCGTGTGTAATGGATGGTAGTGTCGTAGGATGGGGGGGGGGATGCGAGTCTTTACTGACAGCGGGGGTGACTCTACGATAATTGTAGATGACAGCGACATCGACTGTACGGTGGTTAGCTATAGCCAGTGGGGAGTCTGCATTTGTGCAGAAGGGCGTTGTGGTAAGATGTTCTTGGTTAGCATGTATTGCAGGTTTAGCGCCGACTTGGAGCCCTATCTCGGATATATGGATACGGTGCTACTACTCGCTAGCAGCAATCCGCTCATCCTAAGTTTAGACGCCAACGCAACCTCCACGGTTCTCGAAAATGACCCAGCACTCGCTTGGTCATGAGAATAGCCATCGAGGGCAGTTACCCATCGAATGGTTGACTTTGAATGACGTCGGTGTGTTGAACATACCGAGCGAGAAGTATACCTTTGATGGGCCTTCAGGCGTTAGTGACATTGACGCTACAGCTGCAAATGGGGCTGCATTTACTGCTTACCAGTTTAGGTGGAGGGTTTGTGACGAATGGGGCTCAAGTGACCATAATCCGATTGAGATTATGGTCACTTCCAGGGATCGACGGACTCGGGTTACGACTGAACGATCCAGGTGCTGGAAATATCGAGACGTGAACTGGGACTTGTATGTGGAAAGTTTTAGGGAGACTGCATCAGCATTGTCTTTAGATGACTTTAGGGCACTGACCGTAGATGACCAAATTGCTAAGGTAGACTAGTGAATGAGCGCGGTGAATAATGCGCTCCTTGGCAGACGTCGAAAGGCGAAACCAAGTAAGGTCAAATGGTGGACCCGTGAGCTGGAAGCAATGCGGCGGATCGTGAGGCGTCTGAGGAAGTGATTCCAATGAGCCAGAAGTTTCAATGTTGAGGATCTTGTCTCACGCCGAAACGACTACCTTAGCAATTTGAGGACGTCCAAGCAATTGTTGATTAGGAGCAAGGAAGATCACTTAAGGAGATTTGTACAGGACAACAGAAATGATCCATGGGCAAAGTATACCGCGTGTGCCGGCGCGGTGGACAATAGGGTTCTAGTCTGGGCGACCTGGGCGGTTTTAGAGTGGAGGACAATGTGTTGACTTCTTGGAACGAGTGTGCTAGGGTGTTAATAGGAATGTTCTTTTCTGATGCGGATGAGCACGAATTGGCTTCCAGTGTGGAGATGATCGTGCCTCCTCCAAGTCTGGAAAGGGTCGAGATAGTGGACAGTGTTTGCCGGCTTAAAAGCGGTAGGTCACCTGGCATGGACGGTATGACTGGACAGACGTGTAAAAGCATTTGGAAGACTATACCTGACCATGTCGAGTTGATCCTCACACGATGTGTCGAAGTTATTTCCCTCGTACGTGGAAATGTGCTCGAGTCAAGTCCTTCTGAAATCGCCCGATCGATTGAGGAGCAATCCAAGATCGTATCGGGGTATGAGTCTCCTCCCATTGCTTGCAAAAGTATTGGAGAGGATTATGGTGACAAGATTTAGGGAAGTTGAGGAGGGTACTTATCCGTACCAGTTCGGCTTTCGGGAGGAAAATGCACTGCGGATGCCTGGACCTACGTGCAGAACTGTGTGAGAGAATCGAGCGCCAAATATGTCCTTGGCATATTTGTCGATTTCAATGGCGCGTTTGATTACCTTTCATGGCGTTGTGTACTGACGAGGTTAGGCGAAATAGGTTGTCGGGAACTTTCTCTCTGGCGTAGTTACTTCTGTGATAGAAGAGATTGCGTGGTTGGTGCTAGCGATACGGTTTGGAAGGATATTCAGCGTGGCTGTCCTCAGAGGTCCATCTGTGCTCCATATATGTGGAACCTCATGATGGATCCCCTGCTGGGACGTCTCGCTGAGTCCTTCAAAATCAGTGCAAATGCGGATGAACTACTTATCCTGGTTGAAGCAGATTCCAGACTTTCTCTGGAAACTCGCGGTGAGCTTGTCGTGGGCATTGTGCGCGAATGGAGCGATCGTGTTGATGTTGAAGTCGCGGAGGACAAAACCGTGACAATGTTGCTCAAGGGCATCTTGTAGCGGAATCGTCCATCCACGATTTGATCTGGTGGAGTTAGCATCAGGAATGTAGCGCTCGTAAAATATCTGGGAATGACTGTAGGTTTCCTGGTCCATTTGGATCGGGTGAAGTAGAAGATGACTGGAGTAGCCGGTATGGTTAAGCGTGTTCTTAGAAGCGTTTGGTGTCTTAGTCGTCGCGCTGTTCGGTCCATATGGTGGTCTATTTGTTGCTTGCAACTTATGGAGCACCTGTATGGCACGGAATTGCTGCGACAGTCTTAGGACTGAAGAAGATCCTCTCTTGTCAGAGGGTGCCAATGCTGGCCTGCTTGCCTGTGTGTAGGACTGGTTAGACAGATGCATTTCAGGTATTGCTTGCCCGCTTGATTTACTCGTGAGTTACATGCTCTGTATAGTGTGAAAAAGGGAATTCCATTAGTGCGTGAGGATTGGCTCACCGCTTCTGAGCTTGCAAATGGGGATGTTAGGCGGCTCAAGGCACTCCTTCTGGAGCGTCTTGATGATAGGTGGAAAACTAGACGGACGAACAGTGACAATGGTCGAGTGACTTACGAATTTATTCGTGACGCGACATTCGTACGAGACCGCCTGGACTTTGGCTTCGGCCTAAGTCTGGGCTTCATACTGACGGTACTTGGTTCCTTTAATGCAGAGGAATTTGTCCGCGACTGATTTGTGCGACTGTGGGAAACCTGAAGACTGTGGGCATGTACTGACGGAATGCCAGTACTATGCAGACATTAGAGTTTTAGGCGCGATGGGAATTAGCGAGGCGGTGTGCGAATTCAGTGGGACCCTTGAAGACGAGACGACTGTTGCAAGGCTGACCACCTTTTCCAGGGAAGTGGTTCTTAGGAGGCGGACAAGACTAATTGGAGGTATGAATACACGCCTGGCACCAGCCTTTCCCTGCTGATGTTTCGGCGTCTGCCCATCGTTGTATTCCGTAGCTTTTGTGGTCGTTTTTGGTCATCCGTGAGGGTGGCCGCGTTGATTTTTGAGTCCAATATTGGAGCGGATATGTATGGCGTTGCCCGTGATGGCTGCCGTGTCTTATTTTTGTTTGTGTATATCGTCCTGATGTATGTTGTTTTGTTTCATACATTCGTATGCTGGCTTTAGGTCGGTTAAGGGCTACGTAGTCTGACCGGAGACTTTAATCTGGTACCACGACTGTTAGGAGCCACTGGAACTTCGGTTCTAGCCTGACGATGTTGCGGCTTAGTGGGGAGCAACGGCTTTGGTTTGTACCTGAATCGCGGGTAGAGCATAGGCTCGGCGTGGAGTTGCGTTTTCAACCGGGTGCCGTGACCCATACATCGGAAGGAATGTTAGGTAGTGTTCCGCTCCTAAACAAGGAGGTGAACACGTCCAAATACGTAGGATCAAATTGGTACTCATGTGTGGGTTACCACATGTGGAGGCGTTGGTAGACGCATTGTATTCACCCTTGAGGCTCGCAGGTTTATGCTGTGATGGCAGGCATTTGCCATCACAATCCCCCCATCGGGGGATTTTTGCCAGATCTTAAGTACTTGGCCTATACTTTTTCTATCAGATCCGTAGCCAATTTCCAAAGATCTTTCGTTTGAATTCAATAAAGTTTCGAAATATTACATATTAAGGACGTTACGCAGTTCAAACAAAATTTTCGTTGCCATTAGATATGCATTGACATATCCTAAGCTACATTTTACAGGGTGACATTGAAAGCATTAAATTTTTTTTCGGTTTCATTGAAAGAAAACTAAAGCTTTAGCCATTTTTTGTACCTCGCAAATGGATTTACTTGTATATAAAAATTTTTAATTTTGATAAATGCAAAAAAGTGTGGCGGATTGGCCAACGAATGTAGCATGTGGTTGCTACCCAAAACTTTGCTCGAGGTTTATACCGGGCCAGAGTTTAAAGTTTTTTTGAGAGTGAAGAGCCCTCCACACACTAGGTCACGAATAAGAATGGCAAATTGGTACTTTTGCATATTAAAAAATTTTTCACATATACCTTTTTTTGAGTCTCATATTAAACTACTTTTATTTCAGGGGATGGGGAATTTTTAGAGAGGGCGGCTCCATTGAGACTTTGTGCCAAATTGTGGTATCAGTTTTGACTATCAAATACCCTTCAACGAAATTCATTTGCAAAGAAAAATCTTCGATCGTTGAGCTCGTCTCGAAAGAGATGCAAACAAAAATTGTAAAATTAAATGATATTCGCCCTAACGGGCAAAAAAACTTGAAAATGAAGAAATCCAATGTCATTCGGTCACCTTCCCTTTTTTTGGGGTCCTCGCAATATCATCCGGTCTACTTTTCTTTTTTTTCGGCCCTCCTGCGACTTTACGGCAAAATATGACATCAGATTCGTATTCTACTCCTAAATACTTTTCATAATGTCCCGATGGAACTGCATTACAGTTCTGGTGGTGTTTTCCCAAATTATTCCTTCCAGACCATCCTACACAATCTATGAACTTTTTTAAGAAACATATTTCGAGATAAAACGAGTACTTTTCAGTGCGTCTTTGCCCTTAATGCCACATAATGGCTGGTACTATGTTTGTTTTTCACCGTTGACCCATGTTTTTCACCATTACTTTTTTGAAACACTGCACAAATTTCAATGATAGAATAATAATTTTATTAAAATTTTATCATAAGTAATGAGGGAATATCCTACTGAATGAATTCAGCAAATTTTTTCGCTTTAACATCTTTTATCTAAAAAAAGTAATCGGCGAAATATGTCGCGAAAAACGAACATAGTACCGGCCTTTTGCCGATGTTAAAACAAATCTAACCAAAACCATATACACCCGTAATTTTGTTTTGTAAACACAAAAAAATGTTATTAACTTTTTCTAAAGACTTTATTTATTTGATTACTGTATTTATCTGTCGCCTTCGTAATACTTTTAATAAATTTCGCAAATCGCTAAAGTCTTGTCCACTTTATTTTAACCCATCGCTATCGCTAACAGAAAAACACGCGTTTTGCGCTTTATAACTAATGCCGTTGACAACACTCTTGAACATTTCTCATCCTTCTCTATTGCCACCTTCGCAATGACTTTAGTTTCTATTAGTCAATTGAACCACTCGCGCATAAAATCGTCGTTGCTTAAATAATTTGTTAAACAAAGTGTTAAAACATAACGGATATGTGTAAAACTTGGTAAAACCTTAGATGTACATATTGTTCATCAAATAAAAGTGTTAGTCTTTAAAATAATAAGAAATTTGTGATGCAAAAAGCCAAGTAAAAAAAACCCCCAGAAGGGTTGGAGTAAAATTTTGCATTTTCGGTTGCTCGGTAGGTGGTTCGGTTGTAGTTGTGCGGTGTGTCGTGTCGTGTCGGAAAGCAAACTCTTAATCAAGACGGTGTTAAATGATCGAGTGCATAAGTGTGGGAGGGGGGAAATGTGTGTTAATAAGAAAAGACATGTTTTCGCCGTATGGTGCATAAGATAAAAAAAGGTGTCACATCCTAATTCGCCGGTATAAATATGTGCGTTTAATTTCTTGTGAAATATGAAAACGTTTGCTTAACAATTTGATACCAACAAAGCTTATTGGAAAAATACGAAAGTAGTTTCATGTTACAACTGGACTAAACTAGTGTTGACATTTTACAAAAATATATGGCTGAATGTTATAAGTTACTATGTAAAGCATTGTTCAGCTGCTGCTGCTCCTGCTGCTCCTACCCCCACTCCCCACCCCCCACGAGAACATATTCTCTCTTTACTTTCTAATCGATCTAAACGCACATAAAATCGTCGTCGGTCATAAGCATTGATTGTTAAATCAATTGTTGTTAAATCATTGTTAAAAACATGGATGTGAAAAAAATGGCAATCACTTAAATGTACCAAGTGTCGATCAACATAAAGTGTCGGTCTTTGCAATATTTAGAAGAAATTCGGTCGAAGTAAATTACACTTTGGTTGTATTTTCCGATGTTCGGCAAGTGGTTTGCATGTAGTTGTGCGGTTTGTCGTGTAGCATAGGGTCGGAAAGTAACCCCTTAGACGTGTTGAAATCGAACATTGCGCGTATAGAAGTGTGTTAACATAAAAGCTTTTCTTCGCAGCCTGTAGTTTTTTTATGTTGTGTACTGAAACGAAATCTCAATTTGCGTGTAGCGGGCGGTTAACTGGAGCCTTTGAAATAAAAGAGGGTCAACACGTCATCTAATTCGCCGGTATAGAAATGTATGCATGTTGACTTGCTTTTTTGTCAAATACGGAAGTGTGCCCATTTCAAGAAAATACCATCAGCAAAAAAAAAATTCAGACAGATTGGTGGCCGGTATTTGTGCTAAAACCTACGTAACCTCTCGTTATTTGTTTCGTAATCTTGTTCGTGTGTCTTAATTCGTTTCGTGTTTCTACCAAATATCGTGTTGTGTGTGTCACCTGTATGTACATAACAATTGTGCCCTTAAAACATGCAGACTCCAATCAGAACTTGACGTTTTTCTTGCTTCAATTTCTTCAAACATTTTCACTAGTTTATATGAATTGAGTTGCTCGTACCGTAACCTCGTCGTGTCTCGAACCGAACGTTTTGTGAGTGCAGCGTTGCAAAGCAAGGGGTTGCAAGTGATTCGATGTTTGTATTGCATAAAAGTTGTACCGACAGTATGAACGGGCTGGAAAGGTTTATGGCTGAGATTTTGCAAAAACTGATTGCTACCTAAAAAAAACATTGAACAAACAGCACACAAACATACGTATGAACGTAATACGTCAATATACTTATTTGGTGACCACTGAATTGGAGACAGGAAAAGAACAAACACTGGAGGTAAGTGAAACATAACGAACTTTTGTTATATGTATAAGAAAAATGTTAAAAATTCCTGATTTCTTGTGGTTCATCTGAAAATACTCTCAAAATTGTCCCTGCAAATATAAAAGAAACCTAGCTGTTGAAAATGCTGCAGTGAATGGTTGCAGATTTTTGTGTAGTTAATATTTGATCCACTTCAATTGTAGGTATTCGAGTAACATTTTGAATTATTTTGATTTAATGAATGATCACTTGGATGAGAACTGCTCGGCTGTTCCGTCGAAGCATTGGCTTTCAATTTTTCCAACACTTTGATTCGTTGATTTTTTTCTGTTTGATAAGTGGTTTGGTTCGATGTTGTGTGTCAGGTGGGGTTGTGAGTGCCTTCTTGCTGTTCGTTGTAAGATTTGGGGGTTGCAAAAAAGTGGTTGTGTTGATAGCAGGTTTGAAAGGAAATTATTTAGACTTGCTCTAAGCGAACATAAACAGAAAAAGCTTTTGTGTGAACGGTAACCAAAAATTTATAAACAGGAACGGAAAACTTTTTTTTTTAAATAGTAAACAAAATTCATTGCATAAGAAGACAAAGATGGAATATTTTATGATAAAATTTTATTTAAATATAAAAATTCAAAACAAAAATTTACAGAAAATTCAATTGAAAATTTTCTTAAACTGAAGACACAATTGTAATGAAATTTTCTTTAAACATAAAATTTCAATGAAAATTTCTCTAAAGACAAAATTTCAATGAAAATTTCTCTAAAGACAAAATTTCAATGAAATTTTCTCTAAAGACAAAATTTCAATGAAATTTTCTCAAAAGACAAAATTTCAATGAAATTTTCTCAAAAGACAAAATTTCAATGAAATTTTCTCAAAAGACAAAATTTCAATGAAAATTTCTCTAAAGACAAAATTTCAATGAAATTTTCTCTAAAGACAAAATTTCAATGAAATTTTCTCTAAAGACAAAATTTCAATGAAATTTTCTCTAAAGACAAAATTTCAATGAAATTTTCTCTAAAGACAAAATTTCAATGAAATTTTCTCTAAAGACAAAATTTCAATGAAATTTTCTCTAAAGACAAAATTTCAACGAAATTTTCTCAAAAGACAAAATTTCAATGAAATTTTCTCTAAAGCCAAATTTTCAATGAACTTTTCTCTAAAGACAAAATTTCAACGAAATTTTCTCTAAAGACAAAATTTCAATGAAATTTTCTCTAAAGACAAAATTTCAATGAAATTTTCTCTAAAGACAAAATTTCAATGAAATTTTCTCTAAAGACAAAATTTCAATGAAATTTTCTCTAAAGGCAAAATTTCAATGAAATTTTCTCTAAAGACAAAATTTCAATGAAATTTTCTCTAAAGACAAAATTTCAATGAAATTTTCTCTAAAGACAAAATTTCAATGAAATTTTCTCTAAAGACAAAATTTCAACGAAATTTTCTCTAAAGACAAAATTTCAACGAAATTTTCTCTAAAGACAAAATTTCAACGAAATTTTCTCTAAAGACAAAATTTCAATGAAATTTTCTATATTTGGATATAGCTGACCTGACTATATTTGGATATAGCTGACCTATAGACCGACCTTCCGTTCTCCCGATGAAGGGTATTGAGGCCAAAAAAGATCAATCTACTACCCGAATTCAATGAAATTTGACACTATGTGTTCTGTTAGACCCCTACCCATTCCTGGCAAATCTGGTCCAGATCGGACCATATTTGGATATAGCTGCCATATATACCGATCTCTCGATAGAAAGTATTGAACCCATTAAAGGAGGATTTTTCATCCGATTTTGATGAAATTTGAAGCAGTGCGTACCCCTCTAAACCTTTTTGTTGAATATCTTCTAGTCAGGGCCATATAGGGAATGTGGACCAGATACTCTACACAATACTCTATACAACTGTAAATCGGAAGATCGGTCTATATGGCAGCTATATGCAAATATGGTCCGAAATTTTGTCTTTAGAGAAAATTTCATTGAAATTTTGTCTTTAGAGAAAATTTCATTGAAATTTTGTCTTTAGAGAAAATTTCATTGAAATTTTGTCTTTAGAGAAAAGTTCATTGAAAATTTGGCTTTAGAGAAAATTTCATTGAAATTTTGTCTTTTGAGAAAATTTCGTTGAAATTTTGTCTTTAGAGAAAATTTCATTGAAATTTTGTCTTTAGAGAAAATTTCATTGAAATTTTGTCTTTAGAGAAAATTTCATTGAAATTTTGTCTTTAGAGAAAATTTCATTGAAATTTTGTCTTTAGAGAAAATTTCATTGAAATTTTGTCTTTAGAGAAAATTTCGTTGAATTTTCTAAAGACAAAATGTCAATGAAATTTTCTCTAAAGACAAAATTTCAATGAAATTTTCTCTAAAGACAGAAAATCAATGAAAATTTCCCTATAAACACAACATTTTTGTGCAACGAATTTTCCATGAAAATTCCCTAAGACAAAGTTTCTTTAAAAATACAAATCCTTTAACGTTTGGTATAAAAACTCTCGCATCATGCCTCGTAGCACTTTTAATATTGTCGGACATGCAACAGTTGTTGATGATGTAAATTGCATTTCAATTTAATAGTCTTTGATGGAAAATGTTAATGCAGAACATACAGGCGAGTACATGAATTGTATTTCCGGCACAGTCGGGTTTTTTTTTGCTACTCGACAACGTTTTGCAACAAGTGTTTTTTCACGCTATCTATATTTGCCACACAACACCCGCCCATTCACACTTACATATGTGTGTGTCAATGGGTATATATCCTTTTGCATATGCGTGCGAATGTAGATTTGTAGCAAGGATGACACACTCGTTACGAAAAACCTACAAGCAACCATATTTGCTGATTGAAAATTGAAAATAAAGTTGATGGCAACGAACGACCGAAAGACCAACTGACTGACTGACTGGCGGACGAATTCATATATGATGCATAAGGTCTAATAAAATTTTCATAGTTATTTCGCGCCATTTTCTCGCCAAAGTACCCACTCACTTTGGCAAATAGGGACCAACAAAATGAAAAATGAGGCAACAAAAAACCGAAATGAATGAATGTTTCGTTTCGTTCCTTTTTTTGCCGTCATACATTTTTAAACGGAAAAAGTGACAAGTGCAGTCAGCCATCCATCCAGCCATTTATGTACACGTCGTCATGCATTACCATACATACAAGTCAACGGTGGAAGTAATAGCCATCATTGATGACATACCGCACCATGGCCCATTAGCGGGACAGACCTAAAGGAAGGTGCACAGTGATATTCAACGAAAATTCAATCAAATAACCACCAGGCTGGCTGAATTATGATTTCCATAGGCTGAATTATGATTACCATATGAAATCTTCAATTCAGCCTGGCTGAATTATGATTTCCATAGGAAATCTTCAATTCAGCCTTGCTGAATTATGATTTCCATAGGAAATCTTCAATTCAGCCAGGCTGAATTATGATTTCCATAGGAAATCTTCAATTCAGCCAGGCTGAATTATGATTTCCATAGGAAATCTTCAATTCAGCCTGGCTGAATTATGATTTCCATAGGAAATCTTCAATTCAGCCTGGCTGAATTATGATTTCCATAGGAAATCTTCAATTCATCCTGGCTGAATTATGATTTCCATAGGAAATCTTCAATTCAGCCTGGCTGAATTATGATTTCCATTGGAAATCTTCAATTCAGCCTGGCTGAATTATGAATTCCATAGGAAATCTTCAATTCAGCCTGGCTGAATTATGATTTTAATAGGAAATCTTCAATTCTGCCTGGCTGAATTATGATTTCCATAGGAAATCTTCAATTCAGCCTGGCTGAATTATGATTTCCATAGGAAATCTTCAATTCAGCCTGGCTGAATTATGATTTCCATAGGAAATCTTCAATTCAGCCTCGCTGAATTATGATTTCCATAGGAAATCTTCAATTCAGCCTCGCTGAATTATGATTTCCATAGGAAATCTTCAATTCAGCCTCGCTGAATTATGATTTCCATAGGAAATCTTCAATTCAGCCTGGCTGAATTATGATTTCCATAGGAAATCTTCAATTCAGCCTATGGAAATCATAATTCAGCCTGGCTGAATTATGATTTCCATAGGAAATCTTCAATTCAGCCTGGCTGAATTATGATTTCCATAGGAAATCTTCAATTCAGCCTGGCTGAATTATGATTTCCATAGGAAATCTTCAATTCAGCCTGGCTGAATTATGATTTCCATAGGAAATCTTCAATTCAGCCTGGCTGAATTATGATTTCCATAGGAAATCTTCAATTCAGCCTGGCTGAATTATGATTTCCATAGGAAATCTTCAATTCAGCCTGGCTGAATTATGATTTCCATAGGAAATCTTCAATTCAGCCTGGCTGAATTATGATTTCCATAGGAAATCTTCAATTCAGCCTGGCTGAATTATGATTTCCATAGGAAATCTTCAATTCAGCCTGGCTGAATTATGATTTCCATAGGAAATCTTCAATTCAGCCTGGCTGAATTATGATTTCCATAGGAAATCTTCAATTCAGCCTGGCTGAATTATGATTTCCATAGGAAATCTTCAATTCAGCCTGGCTGAATTATGATTTCCATAGGAAATCTTCAATTCAGCCTGGCTGAATTATGATTTCCATAGGAAATCTTCAATTCAGCCTGGCTGAATTATGATTTCCATAGGAAATCTTCAATTCAGCCTGGCTGAATTATGATTTCCATAGGAAATCTTCAATGCAGCCTGGCTGAATTATGATTTCCATAGGAAATCTTCAATGCAGCCTGGCTGAATTATGATTTCCATAGGAAATCTTCAATTCAGCCTGGCTGAATTATGATTTCCATAGGAAATCTTCAATTCAGCCTTGCTGAATTAAGGTTTCCATAGGAAATCTTCAATTCAGCCTTGCTGAATTAAGGTTTCCATAGGAAATTTTCAATTCAGCCTTGCTGAATTAAGGTTTCCATAGGAAATCTTCAATTCAGCCTTGCTGAATTAAGGTTTCCATAGGAAATCTTCAATTCAGCCTTGCTGAATTAAGGTTTCCATAGGAAATCTTCAATTCAGCCTGGCTGAATTATGATTTCCATAGGAAATCTTCAATTCAGCCTGGCTGAATTATGATTTCCATAGGAAATCTTCAATTCAGCCTGGCTGAATTATGATTTCCATAGGAAATCTTCAATTCAGCCTGGCTGAATTATGATTTCCATAGGAAATCTTCAATTCAGCCTGGCTGAATTATGATTTCCATAGGAAATCTTCAATTCAGCCTGGCTGAATTATGATTTCCATAGGAAATCTTCAATTCAGCCTGGATGAATTATGATTTCCATAGGAAATCTTCAATTCAGCCTGGATGAATTATGATTTCCATAGGAAATCTTCAATTCAGCCTTGCTGAATTAAGGTTGCCATAGGAAATCTTCAATTCAGCCTGGCTGAATTATGATTTCCATTGGAAATCTTCAATTCAGCCTGGCTGAATTATGATTTCCATAGGAAATCTTCAATTCAGCCCTGTTGAATTAAGTGTTCTGTACTCACTGTGCTCCCTAGCAATGCTCCTACTCAAAGTTGACTTTCAATTGAAGTACAAAGTTTATTGTTAGTAAAAATGCTTTCATTTATCACGTAAATTATCGTATATGGTAACATTTTACCACTCTGCCATTCGTGCATATCGTATCGATGTGTTGCCTTTCGGGGAGGGCAAAACGATATTTTCTCTGCGGTGCAGGAAAAAAGGACAACACGAAGTAACATAAATTTATGACAATTTTATTTATATTATTGATGATAGTCCGCCTTGTTGTCATTTTATTTTTAGCTACAGGATATGTGTACAAAATCATTTAAATGTAAGTACAGCACTTTGAAGCAGAGAGGAATCAAATTATCTCAGTTTTAAGTGAATGAAGCAACGAGGTGTGTATTTTCAGGAAAATTGGGATAGATAAAGAACATATTCTGTGATGCGTTTTGCTCTGGAGTTATAGTTTAGCCTGCGGAAGCTTCTTTTTTGGGTTGACTAGACCAGCATTATTGTAAACCAGCATTCATTATCTGGAATATTTCCATCCATGTGTTGCTATACATATTCGCAAATATTTGAACGACATTGGTTGAAATTTGGTTGTGTTACATCTTCCATTTTATAATATCATACATTGAATTCATCACAAAGCACTTTATATTTGATTTTGCCTTCAGTAATAAGTTTATTTTTTGCACTTCGTCTCAAACGCTTAGTTAAATTAATAAATACAAATTATCCAATAAATAAAAGTCTTCTTTATGATTATTATCATTAAGAAGGTATTAGCACATTCATCTGGATATCATATTAATTCAATTACCATCTAAATTGATAGTCATATTTAAATACTTGGCCATTTAATTAAGCTAATTCATTTGCATATGCCATGGTCAATAGAAGCCAGACTCTATTTATAAATAACATACTCGACCATAGACATTCTCATCGTCATTGCATTACTCCGTATGCATATCCTGGGTTGTAATGTAAATTCATACAACAAGCGAAAGATGGAAGTGCTTAGGATGGATATGAGCAAGATATGGTAAGAGTACTTCTATTGTACAACTAAAAATTGTGCAACTATTGTTATTACAACCTCCCCCATAAGATGGGGGTTATACTTATTTCGTCATTCCGTTTGTGATATATATTATATATTCATGTAAGACCCCATAAAGTACATCTGGTCTAGATCGTCATGGCATTTTAAGTCTATATAGCCATGCCCATCCGTCTGTCTGTCCAAAGCACTCTATCTTTCGAAGGATTAAAGCTAGCCGCTTGAAATTTTGGCCAAATACTTCTCATTAGTGTGGGTCAGTTGGGATTGTAAATGGGCCATACCGGTCCATGTTTAAATAAAGCTGCCATAGAAACCGATCTCCCATCTTTTTATCACTTCCAACATTTGTGCTAAGAATGGTTCAAATTGGTCTATAACTTGATAAAGCTGCCGTGTAAACCGATCTTCAGATTTAACTTCTCGAGCAGTCTAGAAAGCCCCCTTAATGCCCGATTTGATTGAAATTCTTGCACGTGGCGTTTTATTTTGAGTTTCAACAACTGTGCCAAGTATGGTCTAAATCAGTCCATAACCTGATATAGATGCCGATCTCCCAAAGAGCGCGCAAATATTATTCGGTTTGTTCTAAATTTTTGGCATTTTTCTGCGCTTCTTCTCCAATCTCCAAACACCCAGTTCTGGGATGTTGCAAGGCTCAAAACAGCTCACTGTTTCAAATTTCAGCGAAATCAGGTAATAAATGCAGCATTTATGGCCTCAGATCCTTTATCGGGAAATCGGTCTATATGGCAGCTAAATCTAAATATAGTCCGATCTGAACTATATTTGGGTCGGATGTCGGGAGGCTTTAAACTACCTACTGTTTTAAATTTCAGCGAAATCGGGTAGAACATAAAACTTTTAAGGGCCTAGACCCTTTATCGGGAAATCGGTCTGTATGGCAGCTATATCCAAATATAGTCCGATCTGAACCATATTTAAAACGGATTTCGGGAGGCCTAAAACAACTGAGTGTTTGAAATTTCAGAGCAATCGGGTAAAATGCGTCTAAGACCCCATAAAGTATATATATTCTCGTGACATTTTAAGTCGATCGGCGTGACATTTTAAGTCGAACTAGCCATGTCCGTCCGTTTGTCCGTCCGCCCGTCCGTCCGTCCATCCGCTCGTCCGTCCACCAGACCGCCCGTCCGTCCGCCCGTCCGACCGTCCGTCCGCCCGTCCGTCCGCCCATCCGTCCGCCCGTCCGTCCGCCCGTACGTCCGCCCGTCTGACGATAGCACGCTAACTTTTGAAGAAGTAGAGCTAGTCGCTTGAAATTTTGCACAAATACTTCTTTGATATCACTTCCAACAACTGTGAGTAGTATGGTCCCAATCGGTCCATAATCTGATATAGCTGCCATATAAACCGATCTTGGTTCTTGACTTTTCGATTTCTTGAGCCTATAGAGGGCGCAATTTTCTTCAGATTTGACTGAAATTTTGCACATAATGTTTCGATATCACTTCCAACAACTGTGAGTAGTATGGTCCTAATCGGTCCATAACCTGATATAGCTGCCATATAAACTGATCTTGGTTCTTGACTTCTTGATTTCTTGAGCCCCTAGAGGGCGCAATTCTCGTCCGATTTGACTGAAATTTTGCAAGTAGTTTTTTGATATCACTTCCAACAACTGTGATAAGTATGGTTCAAATCGGTCTATAACCTGATATAGCTGCTACATAAATCGATCTTGGGTTTTGACTTCTTAAACCTATAGAGGGCGCAATTCTCCTCAGATTTGCATTTTAAGTCGTACTAGCCATGTCCGTCCGTCCGCCTGTCTGTCGAAAGTACGCAAACTTTTGAAGGAATAGAGCTATCCGCTTGAAATTTAGCACAAATACTTCTTATTAGTGTAGGTCGGTTGGGATTGTAAATGGGCCAAATCGGTCCATGTTTTGATATAGCTGCCATATAAACCGGTCTTGGGTCTTGACTTCTTGAGTCCCTAGAGGGCGCAATTCTCTTCAGATTTGACTGAAATTTTGCACAACAACTGTGCGAAGTATGGTCCTAATCGTCCTATAACCTGATATAGCTGCCATATTAACCGATCTTGGATTTTGACATCTTGAGCCTCTAGAGAGCGCAATTCTCATCCGATTTGGCACAAATTTTGTACAACGGCTCCTCCCATGGCCTTCAACATACTTGTGCAATATGGTCAGAATCGATCCATAGCTTGATACAGCTCCCACATAAACCGGTCTCCCGATTTCGCTTCTTGAGGCCCGAATCGGATTATAACTTGATATAGCTCCTCCGTCCTTATTCATTATACTTTGTTTGCCTAAAAAGAGATACCGCGCAAAGAACTCGACAGATGCGACCATGGTGGAGGGTATATAAGATTCGGCCCGGCCGAATTTAGCTCGCTCTTACTTGTTTTTTAATCAAACACGATTTTTTTCTCAACTAAACTTTTAATTGATAATTTTTTATCGATTTTTTTCTATTCTTTGCCCCTGCCGGAGCAAGTGCCGATACCAAAGCCATCGGTTTGATGTTCAATTCATTGGTAGAATTTTCGGACTCCTGAACGTCTTGATTCGCTCAAACTCAGGTCCTCCCATTACGTTCTTCTTCTTATGGAAGAGAAGTTTTTCCTCTCTCCTTTTCTGCCGATACCTCTCCTTCGCTTGGGGAGTTGCTACTGACTGTGAAATTGCCCTGTAGGCCGCATTCTTGGCTTCAGTGGCTTTTTGACACTCTCGGTGGTGCTATAAGTTTCTTGTGGGAGGCTTTTGGTACCCAAGTACGGATTTCGCGGCATTTTTCATGGAGTGGGCAATGGTTTGCCATAGCGCTGCTATAC